>NC_066583.1:555422450-555733700 GCF_024323335.1 Lathyrus oleraceus | reverse complement strand
ATGCATGCATTTATAATCTTTCAGGTTTAGAGCTTCGTGCATGCTCTGTTTTCCCTGTTTATGTTTCTGCCTCTCTAGTTTCGTCAGAGGTATGTAATTCGGACCCTGAGTCCGGAGAAAAACCCCATATATTTCCTATTTTGCACCATTTGTTTGATTTTACCTTTTTTATCCTCTGAGTTTGGCTTCTTTGATTATGATATGATTTTTCGGGTGTGATTACATGTAAAATGTCTGACAACCAAGACAAATTGAGGCATGATAGAGTGTCTCGACATGCTTCCATTTGGACCAAAAAAAGCTAGACCCTCTCATCCAATTATTGGTACCATTTGATGCAGAAGCATCGTCTTCAAGAGTTCACATGTCTCCAACATCCTCCTCCCAGAGACATGAGTCCCCTATTGTTGTCCTTGATTCTCTAGAAGCCCAAGAAGTCCATGTTGTTAAACCTTATACTATCGTTCCTTATGTTTTTTTGAGAGGCTCCTCAGACCTGTCACTTCTTCCTTTGTATCCAGGCCATACTAGTAGGCACATGTGGGATGGAGAGGTAACATAAATATTTAATTATTCTTTTAAACATCTATATTATAAGATTTGAACTTTCTGATGATGATGCTTTTTACAGTACTGTGATACGTTGAAATGCATCAACCATTCTAGGAAAATTGCAAAGTTGTCGCAGCTCCATGAACCATTGTTTCATGATGTCATGCATGCATTTGGGCTGCATGATTTATGTGGGACTAAGTATGGTTATATTAACCATGATCCGTTATCTGCTTTTGTAAAGAGATGTCACTCAGAGATGTCTTCATTCCATCTTCTGATTGATCAGATGTCCATCACACTTGATGATGTGTCATCCCTTATACATCTTTCGACAATAGGAATATTATTAATTTACTCCATATGCAGTAGACCCAAGGCATTGGAGATGATGATGACCTATTTGTGAGCTGACTCAGGTGATGCCTAAAAGGAGATAGATGGCACCATGGGATGTCATGTCAAATTTTCATTCTGAGATACGTTGTATAGAGACCACTTGGTTTTGGAAATGAAGGCTAATGGTGATGATACATGAGTTGTGTATCATAGAGGATGTGCATTGAGAGGATATCTCATGTTTTTTTTTGTTGGCATGCCCATATTTATGGACAAAAGTGCAATCTGTGTCGATGTCATATATCTCAGACACTTCATTGACTTGGAGATGATTTGTGAGTACATTTGATGGTCCTCTTGGTTGGTTTACCTCTACTTAAAGTTAGGTGAAACTTGTATGTGGAATACTAGACAATTGACGGGAAACAACTTACTATTTAAGGTGATATATTTTCATCTTTACTATGACTAATATTTCATAATACTTGTGATACTCTATTACTAATATTTCATCTGAACCATTTAAAGGCATATATACACCAACAATTTTCACGTCTCTCATGTTGGGCATGTGTGGAAGAATACTCTGAGGATTTGTCACATGTTTGCTCCATCATCTCGCTTAGAGAGAATCAAGCGATCGAGCCATTTTGGGTTTATCTTAACCACATCGCGATAGATAGTATATGATTCATGCCATCTGTTGATCACTGTCAGATATGCCCCTTGGATATGATAGCCTTCTACTCTGACTGACTGTCTTGTGGGTCACCACTGATGTATCCATATTTACCTGAGCGATCACGTGGTTGTTCAGGTATATGCAGGGTATTCCTATAGCCCTTACAATGTCAACACCTCCCACTGTCACCCACAAAGATGTTGATGCTAAATTTAAGGCGTTCTATGACCATTTGGTTCTAACATATGTATGTTGTGTGGGAGCTCCCCAACCACGAAGTTCTATATATAGTTACATCAAATGGTTTTATATAGTGTCACATCCTTACATGACATCGGATGTAGAGGGAGAGCCACCTAGGCTAACTCATAAGAAAGTATTAGAATATGGGCATGTTAGGGCGGACCATGTCATTGGTGTGTTTTCAATCTGTCAGTGTATTGTGGCTATTGGGAGAGCGGACATAGAGAAAGGAGATTTTCAGGAAGGCAATCTTGAGATGGTCATTGTACATGCCATGACAGTCGAGACATGACATGCCTTGCAGTACATGAGGCAAATGAGGAACCATGGGCCAGATATACCCAGTAGTTTACTTTTTATTTGTATTTGATAGTAACATTTTAATAATTTGTATTACGGTTTGTATTTTGTGATCAAAGGTGTTTGTTTTTTTATAACAAATGATGTATGGTGGTATCATCCTTACTACCATTCTGACTTAATATGTGATATTTTAATTGTATGACAAATGTTTCTGATTTAATTAAATAACATTTATGTATACTTTGTACATCATGTTTATTAAAAACATATAAAAAGTTTAAGAAACATACCAAATAACTTATTGTCCTGAGGTTGGATTCAAAGATTGTTGTCCGGACTCACGCTTAGATTTATCCGAAGATTAATATCTGAATTAATTTTGAGGAGAACGAAGAAGTCTCTCCGATAAAGTCATTTTGTTGTTAAATAGGTACGTCCTAATTCAAATCTCCTAACACTAAAAAACATTTTTAAATTTCATGGGGTGGGAATAACAATCCTTTTATTAGAATGGGCTTAAGCCCAATAAATTACTGGACCTATCAATTAACAGGGATATACATTTAAGAATTTCTTAATTCATGTCCAAATCAACTAAAATATACTATTTGAAACATCATGGTAATAGTATATTTTATATTATAAATATTATCGAAATCGTATTTCGGTAAAGATCTCACATTTATGAAAACGAAATGAGAACTATTTTTTTTATATTTTCGGTAAAAATAAATTATCTTTATTAACAAAGTAAAATAAAGAAACAAGCAATATCTTATATATGTTATAAAGAAACAACCAATGTATACACTTTTTTCTTTAAAAAAAATTCTTTACTTTAAAACATTTGATCTATTTAATTTGCAAAATATAAAACTTGGTCTCAATTATTTCAAACTTGTATAATCATTAAAACTAAATATTTGAGTACAAAATCATTTGATTATAAGCATGTTATCTCGCTATTGTTAAAAATTATATAAACTAAAGTAATATTCAAACACATTAAATATCATACAAATTTATTTATCTTATTTATCTAACTTAAATTAAACATGTTTACAATAAATGTGAATTCGCTGAAAGTGGTGAGAGATATACGAATTGTGAGTATGTAATATTTTTGGGTTGTATGATTTTAATGATAATAAAATAGTATGTTCATTTTTTATTTATTTAAATATTGATTTGGCTTTAATAATTTTATAAGTTTAAAATAATTGATGCCCAAATTTTATATTTATAAATATGTTTTATGTTTTTTTTTAAAATCTTGATATACGATCTTGCGATCGATTAATTTAAGAGGATCAATTTCACCGTCTATTAGCGGGAATTCCGTTTAAAAACAGAATAAAAGTTCGGTATAGACGGACCAATTGGAGTTTAAATTTAAGATCTTGAAGGAGCCACATTTCAAAGACTCAAACCTTCACCACTAGACTAATCCTTGAATTAAATATATTTTATGTCACAACGTAATAAAAAACATTTAAAAAAGAAAAAAAAAGTGTATACATTATTGTTAGTAAATATATAAAATGATAAGTTATAGAACAAAAGTTAGTAAATTAACTCGTCTTATTCTTAGTGTCTACATTTTGAACTCTTTGGACTAAAATTTTATTTTTATGTTTAATTCATTCATTTTAATAAATATATAAGTTTAAAATAATTAAAATTAAAAATTAGAAAGTCACGAGGTCAGCCACGAGACATTGAAAGAAAAGATAATAAATTATAAAAATAATAATTTCTGGCAGCGTTTTGTCACTAAATTTAATGATTGAGTATGTAGACTAAAACAATAACATCTTCAAATAGTAAGGTGAGAGTTTGTATTTTTTATAGAAAATTTTCAAAAATCGTAATAATTAAATCAATCTAATAAAATAGTTTACAACAATGTCATAACTATTAAAAAACAACATCCTTAAAGAAAAAAAGTTTAGCCTACTATGTTAAAACTTTTACATAAATAGCACCATGGTTATTAAAAATAACGTGGGCTAGCCATGGCGGCCCAATACTCAAACTCAATCCAATTAAGATTTGTTAGTCATTGAAATACATGTAGATTCACCTATTACGACTCTTCTTCCATCAGAACTGTTAATTTGCATCGAATGGATACCAATGCTCCATGCTGAATATAATTGTCCCTCCTAAATAAGTGTGACTCTGGGTCATACCCATATACAATTTAACTCATATTAAAAAAGTTTGACCTCAATCTCATAGTGATTTGAGTATCAAAATGTTAACCTTTTTGTAGGTACTATTTTTTATCACTGAGAATCATCGACACCCGTATAGACAATCTTTTCACAGTGGTCGTCAACTACCTATTGACGATTCTTTGTTTCAGTAAGGAATAATGATTCCATCTATGGTAATAAATTTTCATTGATTCTCTCAAATATCTTTTGGTTCTCTCTAATTTTCTAAGTCGCCCTATCAGAATCGTTTTCAATTACAATTCCATGAAGGGAAATCACGATATAAAACATATTGAAAAAAAAACTCTTAGGTGGTCCTTACGAATGAACATGATTAGTGATATAATATTTACCTCTTCTTGTGGTTAGTCGTTTATACATAATCGAGGGGGTGATCGCGAGCGTTGAATTAAAAAACGTCTATACTCGGTCCATACAAAAATAGTGCCTTCAATCTCAATGCTAACTTATACGAATGAAGACTTTGTATGTGTGTGTGTGTGTGAGAGAGAGAGAGAGAGAGAGAGAGAGAGAGAGAGAGAGAGAGAGAGAGAGAGAGAAGTTTCACAAACATAATTTGATTGATGCTTAGTAAGTTATGGTTTAAACCTTCTACATATTGAACACCCTCTACTTGAGCAAATATATTATTATCAATGATTTATATACCTTTGATTTTTGCTTTGTCATTGTTTTTGAAAGTTACTGATCCTTCATCTTTTTCTTCTAAGAATTAAAAAATTTATTTATCTTCAATCATATGTCTTGAGCATCCAATGTCCAAGTATCAATGATTTTTCTTGAATGCTAATAGGAATTCACGCGTTATAGAATAAAATAGCTTTAGATATCCATAGATTTTGTTTGAGAGTTTGGAGGGGAGGGAAGAAAGGGCTTTTCAAGGGAGGTGTTGTTGTAAAAAAATATAAAGTCTTTAACACACACACACACATATATATATATATATATATATATATATATATATATATATATATATATATATAATATATATATATATATATATATATATATATATATATATATATATATATATATATATATATATATATATAAAATTGTATTTTTATATAGAATGATAAACAAATGTTTATCATTATTATATTTTTAATTTTTAAAATATTATAATAATATAAAATATATTTGAATAATTTATATAATTTATTAAATCCTCTAAAATCCTAATCTAATACAACTTTTGAGTTTCCCAAATAATGTGAATTTTATGTTATGAATAAAATAAACTCTAAAAAATTATTTCAACTAAAATCCTTCAATTCTTTTCATTCTATCATTTTTCTTAAATTCTTCACTCCTTTCCCCTTCAAACTCTTAAACAAAGTCATAAAAATTTGAATTCTTATTGGTTAGTTTTGAAAATATCTTTATCCTCTTTTGATTTTTCATGAATGAATTTGATGGGTTGAGAAAGAATTTTCTCTTCTTTTTTTAAATAACATTTTGATTCATGATTAATTTTTTATTTTACTTTTACATAAATAACATTTCTTTCTATCAATATCGTTTTTCATTTTAAGAAAACATTTTCCTTCAAGATGTTCCTTCTTTTTTCATAGTGAGTCATTTTTTTCTATTTCACTTTCTTTTGAAGAACAAAGATATTTTTATAAATCTTTTCATTCATTGAAATTTTAAAATTCATTCAGACTTTGTCAAATATTCTTGATTGGGATTCCATAATTTTTTAAAAAATTTAAATGAATTTGACAAAACTAATGATCTCATGAGTAAGTCCTTCCACTTGAGTTATCCCAATTCAAATACATTCTCATATAATAATTTATTGAACAAAAGAATTGTAGTTTAGTTGGTTTATTCAGTATCAATGTTTCCACTTCTATGGAGCTAAATTTTTTGTTTTTTTAGAATATTTTGAAAATTGCTCAAATGACACTATTAATTAATATGATGGGGTAATACTAACCATTATTCAAAATAATTCACTCTAAAAAAACATCAATCTCCAAAATATCAGATAGTACATTAAAAAAATTGGCATGTGTTTTTACCAAAATTTTAAAAATTTGATATATTTTTATCGAATTTTTGAAACACCAGTAGTTCATATCCACTAAACCTATAAAAAATTAAGTTACCACTACAATTTTTTTTATAAATCCGATTTGATTTTGTAATTTTTTGGATTTTTGAAATATTTTATACTTCTTATCCGATAGACTAATAAAAATACAAAATTAACACTACCTATTTTTTACTCTCCACAATTTATTTTTATTCTCCAAACATTTGATCATGAACGTGAGAGTGTGTATTAAGAGTCTCATATCAGATAATATATTACTTGAACATATCCAAGAATTTGAAGACTAAGATTCCAAAGCAACAAATGAAATGATATCAAGGTTTAAAGGTTGAGAAAGTCTATTTTGATAGTAATAAAACTATTGTCTTAGTTTGGAAACATATGTCACATGCAAGAGGAGAATTCACAAAATTTTCAATACACGTTTTGATGTATATAGACACAAGTGTCATGTTTCGAATGGTAATTTCCGTTAAGACTTTTTTTTTGGTATTCTACCTATTTTACTTTTTTGTTAAGGATTTTTTTTGTGGAGTTATTATTGTTTTTTTATCTTTTAGTATTATTTTAAAATCATATATATATATATATATATATATATATATATATATATATATATATATATATATATATATATATATATATATATATATATATATATTCATTAAAAGAAATCAGTAATATTTTTAAATAAATAATTCAATAATTATCCTTCACAAAGAAAAACGAGGGATACAAGAAAATTGAATAAAAAAACTATAGATAAAAGGTAAATATTTGTTGGCATTAGAGCTTGATACGTCTCGTGACTGTATATAAAATATAGTCTAACGGGTACTTGACTGCAAGTGCACAATCTAGTCGTTTTAGTTTTAAAACATATCGAACACACAAGGATCGATGGTCAAACTAATGCTATCGATGTTACTATGTTTAGCTAAGGAGATGATTTTTAGAGGTTTGGCTGAACAAAAATTAAATCTAAAGGAAGTTAAGTTTTTAAGAAAATATTAATAGAGGGATATTAGTATGCAACGCATTAATTGTCAGGAATTCGATAAGTCACCGATGTATATTTTAAGTACCAAATTATCTTTCAGTAGAAAATACTTATTTAAAAGACTTTATCTCACACTCTCGTGATTGTTGATTCAGACTATACTTTTAAGTCAGAATGTACGCTCCCGTTGTCCTATTTGAAGTTAAAAATACTTTTTGAAAATAAATAAGTTCTAATTGCTTTTAAAGTGCTCTCGCTGTTTTTAAAATCAATGCCTAGTTTTTACTATCCAGTTCGACCCTCACGCTCTCGCGATTGTCGGTTCTCACCTTAGTTAATTTCCCACTCTCGTGGCAAAATCGTATTAAATAGCTTCTCACTCTCGTGACAAAGTTAATTAAATTTAAATAAAAAACCACAACCAGAAAGATTGTTTGAGAAAAGAAGTTTTACACCGATTATTATTAAATCCCGTCTAATTAAATTGTTTACATATCGATACCGGTAGTTTAGTCGGACATGTTAAATAATACAAACACAGACGAGCATAAATAAATTAACAATACAACAAACATAATTATAATAATAATAAAGCAATAACAATAATAATTGAATAAAAACCTGGAAATTGGATTAATCGAATATGCTGAATCTTGAAGTACTTGAGTAATCCTCCACAGGTCGGTAGGATTCTGTTTCTTCGAAATAATTGCTTAAACTAAATTAAATAAATTGCAGTAGTTTCCCAGTGTAGGAAACTACTACTTTGGCTAAATGAAAAAATGGAAAGGGAAAGGAAAAACGGGAACTCTGAACGGAATGGTAAATAAATTGCGGTAAAAAAAAACAATGTTGCTGAAGAAAAATAAATAGAAAATAGAATTGCTGTGGAAAATAAATGCAGAGAAAAATCTTGAAAGCTGGCTTCAGGGAGAAAAATCAAGCGTCCCTGGAGGTTTCCAACTTCCATCCTTTTATATTCTCCATGTGGTCTTGGCAGTTGAGAGAAATAAGGGTGACTTGGTTGAGTGAGAAATTCACGGGAAAGTGGGTTGAGGAGCGAGGAAAATGGGCGTGTGGGTCACTTCTGTTGACAAATTCAATACGCTGCTTTTAGCCTTGTGACGATCGTGGTGGGCCTGTGACGGTCGTGACACCCAGGGCGTGACAGTCGTGATAGGGTTTGTGACGACCGTCACATGCACAAGATTTATATTTTCTGCTTTTCTGCTGTTTTCTCTTCGGTTTCTTCTTCTTTTCCTTCCTTTTCTATACTTTGCTCATTTAAACATGGGAATTGAAATACCTGCAAAAATAACTCGAACACTTGCAGAATAATCGGAATATAAATGAAAGTGGTACGATTTTTGAGTGTAAATCAAGACAAATATACGATGTATTTTCGCATTATCAGAGCTGTTTAAAAAAATTATAAACTAAACCGAACCGTTGATTTGAACCGAATTGAAGTTAAAATAACCGAACCGTTATGTTTTGTTAATGAACCAAACTATATTGCACAAACAATTTTAGAGCCGAACCGAAACTAAAACCAAACCAACTGAACCTGTAAACGATCTGAATTGAAATTGAAAAATGAAAAATACTAAAAATATAGTCTTAATTTAAAAAAAAAATAGTATAACGGTTTGATTCTTTAATAAATGGTTCGGTTTAGGAAAATTAACTTCTAACGGTTCAGAATTGTAAAACCCTATACCAAACAAATAATTGTGGTTCAGTTCGGTTTTGAGTAAATTAAAACGGTTCGGTTTAGTTCAGTACATTTTGTCTATGATTTGATTAAGTTCAGTTCAGTTTTCTCACTAACCATACCATGAACAATCCTATTTGACATATCCCAAAAAATACCTATACCAACGATACTATTTATCCGTCCTTTTTAGTTTCACATACCCACCGCCAAAAACTACTGTGATAACTTATAGGGGTGGTTTTTATATTTGTTGGACAAAACTCTGATGTTATTCCCATCATTTCTTTTGGAATAAAATTTATTGAGAACAATAAATTTATTGCACCCATAATTTCTAGTTAATTTTCTATACACATAGTTGAGTCATCGTTGTTATAGGTTTTATTGACACCTTATTTTCCACCAACTTTTTTTCCGTTGGTATAGGTATTATGTTGTCAACATTTTTTTAATGTAATTTGTACTTGTCAAAAAGTACAGGAGTGTGTGGTACCTCTAAGTTAGTAGGGATAATCATATGCATTAGTAGTTTATAACGATTATGGCTTACCCACGAAAGCGAAAAGTCTTGTTTGGCGGTGTTTATGATGGTGAGAGAGAGACAACTCACATGAGGTGAGATACTCCGTGTTTATGTGTCATGCTTGGTAAGTTATGATTTGACTATATCCCTTTAGGAAAAAATGTATTTATAGAGAAACTTTGGGCCTAAGGTTTCCTTGGAAATGATAATTACCCACCCCATTAACAATGGACCGTTGAATCCCTATTTCATTAGGAGTGTTTGGTTAAATTGTTGACCTTAACTTCTCTTTGACTGAGGAACGCCTTTTTCCACATTTCCCACGACCGAGCGAGTATGAAGCACCTAAGGCGAGGCAGTCCCTAATAGAAAGCAGTAGATCAAAATTGCCCCTTAAGGGAAATATCTAGTCATCTTGCATTTAATAAACCTTTCTATCACTACACAGTCCCTCAAGCACGAAGTCTTTTGATAAAGGGCAAATTGCTTTAAACACATTGCATTGGGGATATCTGTTATAGGGGATCCAAGTTCTTCAAGAGAGATGTTAAGCCCCTTGGACATGACTTTTATCAAGCCCTTAAAGCCCATTGGGTCGGATTTTGGTTGCACCCTTTAGAATGAACTTCAAATTAGATCTCGCCCGATAAATCTCCAAGTTACTTCAGAAGGGGCGTTTGAGATATGCTTGTTTGATGAGACTCTTAGTCCTTCGGGTGAGACTATATATTTATCCTTCACTAATGAGACTTCATGTCCCTCGGACAAGGCATTGAGCCCCTTAGGGAGAGACTTCTATCAAACTCTCAGACAAGACTTTAAAGTCTCTTAAGCCAAACTTCAGTCATGTCCCTTGGGCTAATATTTAAGTTAGATCCCTCCTGAGAAAACTCTAAGTTACTCAGTCAGGGTGTTTTGAGATAAGCATGTTCGATGGGACTCTTAGTCCCTCCTGTGGGAGTCCATCATAATTATATTCAAAGTCGTCAAAATGAGCTAGCCCATATTGGCCGGCCCGCCAAGCCCGAAAAATCTTAGGGTTTGATCCTTAAAATTAGAGTCTATAGTTTTCAGGGCTTTTTAGCCAGACTCTAAAAAAACCTCTACCCATTCAGGCTAACCCGTATGGGTTGTAACACCCTAAACCCTGATACTTATGTATTAAGCTTTACATGACAATCTAAGGTGTCACCAATGAAAAAACCTTTAACAAAACAAACATATATCAAACACGCAATGGAATATCCATATCTTACAACACCTATCATCGCATGTTCACCTTCACTTAGGGTATCATCGCGGCAGTATCGATCTTATTTCAAATGATAAAAACATTGCAAATTAGAATTTTAGTCTCAATCTTCAAATCCCAATAAATGGTTTTCAAAAATAAAGAGTTATCATATTATACTCTTTAACCACTTCAACACAAACTAAATGAAACCAATTAAGCTCCAACAAAACATATTAAGCAAACAAACGTTCCCAACCCCGATGTTACATGATCAAAGTAAGACTTCTAAACAACGATGAAACTAAACGAAGTAACTCCAGGAGCTAACTTCCACTTACAACAACAAACTCTACTCTGAAGTATCTATAAGATGTCCATGGTAGATAATATGAAAGCAAAAGGGGGTGAGAAACAAAAAACCAATATAAATAGTGTAAAGAATGCTAAGGTAGAGAACACATCACAAAACATACATTCAGTTACACAAATCAACAACCACATATTCTCACACCCTTCACAACAACATATACACATTCACATCCAATCATCAACATCATGAACAACTAACTACATATGCAATCATGTATGCAAATGTAATCCAAAATTGACTCATTATGCATGCGTTACCATTCTTGAAAACTCAGGTTCATCTTGCTCCCGATCTCCACCATATGACCAAAGCACACCAAATTGTTACCATCATTATAGGTAACGCTTCAATGATTCCCACCTAAAACCGATTATTCACTCCCCATCCCCACTGTAGGACCAGAGCACACCATAATTCATTATCATCACCATAGTTAACACTTCACTAATTATTCATTAGAATTAACTACTCGCTCCCGATCCATACCATCGGACCAGAGCACACTAAAACTGGACCAAAGCCCATACACCATGATGCATGACTCGTAATAACATGCATTATCACCATAAAGTTCACCAAAAGAATCACCATGCACATTTCACCATTTAAGCACCCCATCATTCATCATATGCAACAATTATTTAATGTTACGACATCAATAAACACAACAAGCACAAAATAGCAGTAGCTTAATAAATGAAAAATTTGTAGGCATTTATTAATGTTAGTTCACCATAACAACAATACATCATTGGATAAACACAACAATTTGCTAATCGATCATACAAATCATCATTAACATTGATATAGTAGGCACAATATTATAACTTAAATAATTATCCAAGAACCATAATAAGGTGGCTATGCGTGTTAGCTTTCCAATGTTTCGAACGGCGTCTCGTTTGGACTTACGGAACAAAAGTTATGGTCAAAATCGACAAAGAGGTCAACTATCCAAAACATGAGCCAATCGATTGCTCCAGGGGGAACAATCGATTGTCTCAACTCAATGACTTCAATTTTTTTTCAATTTTTGACTTAACCAATCGATTTCTCAAGGAAGCCAATTGATTGGTCTATGCTAAAATTGCCCAGAAACCCAATTTTAACGTATATTAAGTATCCTCTTCATCCTATAACTTCCTCTAATCATTTTAGTAAATTCATCCAATTTTAATAGACCCTAAAACATGAATTAACAGTGAAACATATCATCAAAATCAATACTATATACATCACTTATTTCTTCATGATCCATGGCAATTTCATAATCAAATTTAACAACAAATTTCATCAATTCATGAAAAACACTCAAACTTTCACACCTTCATCAATGGTAAAACTTCGTACACACATATTCATGATAGTTCATACATGGATACATCAAAGAAACACATATAAACACAAGATCCATCAATAATTTCCATAAATTCATCATAAACCATTCATAAGAAGAAAAACCTGAGAACCCTAATGAGGTTAAGGACTCCTCATCACTACCCCGTCATGCAATACACCTAATTGGTAGCCCTTTCTACCCCTTACCTTGGATTTCCACCAAATGATGATGAATCAAGTAATTTCTATGACTTCTCTCTTCAAAACTCAAGCTTTCGCTCTTCTCCCTTCCAAAAGCTCTTTCTCCCCTTTTGCCTCTTTTCTCAAATTTTACGTACTGACAAATTCTCCCTAAAAACCTAGTTTCTCTCCCAACTTTTAAAATATATAGTACACTCATTTTGCTTAATTATTATTTTTTCCCAAATTAATCTTAGCTTTTCTCCTCCATCCCAAACTCTCCTCAAATCCCCCAATGGTCAAAACTCATATTTTCTCCAATTTCTTATTTTACCAATAATAATAATAATAATTAAAATTCCAATTATTATACTTATTTTCTAGTTTAATCTACCTTCTCACTACATCCTACTATTTCTACCACACTCCAACAACACATATTCAAAAAATTTATTTAAAATTACACCAATATCCAATAATTAAATAAAATAAATCTAAATAATTTAATCGAATTTTAGGGTGTTACAACTCTTCCCCACTTAGAAACAATTTCATCCTCTAAAATTACCTCAAGGAAATAGAGTCGGACATGACTCTCTCATCTGACTCTCCAGCTCCTAAGTTATGATTCCACCAGATAGTCCTCCCCACACTACCTTCACCAAGGCAATCTTCTTACCATGCAACTACTTCACTTCCTGATCCTTTATCTGCATGGGCAATGCCTCAATAGTCAGGTTATCTCTCACCTATATATTGTCTACTTGTAATACACGAGACATATCTAGAATGTATCTCCGCAACTGAGACACATGAAATACATCATGAAGATTATAAAGTGGTGGTGGCAAGGAAATTCGACAGGCCACATCTCCTATCCTCAGTAAGATTTGGTATGGACCAACAAAACATGGCGTAAGTTTTTGAGACTTCAAAGCTCGACCAACACTAGTTACTGGAGTAACTCTTAAAAACACATGGTCTCCCTCTTGGAACTCAAGTGCTTTCCTCATCTTATCATGGTAACTCTTCTGGTGACTCTGTGAAGCTTTCATATTTTCTTGGATCATCTTGATTTTCTCAGCAATGTTTTTTTACTTTTAATCATCGTGATAATGGACTAATGGTGTCTTGTCTTGGTGCATGTAAGAACAAATATCAAACAAAAAATATAATCAAGGCGGATATCTCTAACCTTAAAGACCCTTTTACTTTTAGGCTTGCACAACTCCACACATCTAACCCGGGTAATCTTCGTACCATCCTCCCCAAGTAATGTCGTTGTAGGCAAAAAATATCTATTTCTCCATCGAGCATAACATTTTCATTGTTGAGAGAACATAAAGAAGAATATAATGCACCACCAAATTGATGAGAACCACCATCCCATCCAAATTAATAACATGAGTTCTCAACAAAAACCCTGAAGTGCATGAAAGGTATTGATCCCACTTTATAGTTAAGGAAATGGTTTGTCAACTTCATAAAAATACCACCTACATTGACCTCTAAAACCCTATTTTATGTAAAGTTAACCTAGACACTAGAGACAACATAGAGTTTTTACCTGCCACCCCCACACTTAAACCAAACACCTCCCATATTTTAATATTGATGAAAATACCCTTCTCATTATTTACCTATTCGATATATTTCATTGGGGTCAAAAAATTTAAGTTTCGAGAAGCTATAAAAAACTAAATATTCAGTATGAAAATTTTCAAAATTGGGTGAAAATTTTGCAAGTTTACCATATTTTTAAAAAACCGGTATGAGTTTTTACTAAATTTTTTAAATATCTGGTCTTTTTTGGAATATTGTTGCATTTTTAACAAACTTTTTAAAAATCTTGTAGATTTATACCTGATATTCTTTAAAAATATCTAGAGATTTTGAGGATTTTTAAATCTGGAGCAATTATATCAGATTTTTCCAAAAAAAATCCTGTATTTATGGGGAATCCTATTTTACGTACCAAGTTTTTCTAAATATTTGGGAAACATAAAAAACACTAGATTTTTTTGAAAAATCCAATATACATAATTTTTTCCTAGTTTAAAAGTTCTAGTAGTTTAGAATGATTTATTTTTGCGGTTCATATCTTGATGATTCCTCTATCGATTTTATGCAGTTTTTCATCATTGATGCTATATATTTGACTTGCATGTTTCCTTTTTGTCTTGTTAAATATTTAATATACTTTCGGTATCTCTGACATTGATAATTCATTCTTTATATATTTAAAATGATAGATATTTCCCTCTTGAGCTGACCTGTTAGCATGGCCACAATCCATTGGTAATCAACATGGTATCATTGTTGTTACTATTCATTCTGATACTGCAAATGGGATCAGAGGAAGGAAGGATAAATTGATTATGAGTTATAAGAGATGAAAAAGCTATAAAAAGAAGAATTCTTCTAAAGGAAATTATAGTATGAAAGTTAAATGTCCATTGATGTCGAGATCTATGCCAAGTGGTAACAGTTGGAAGGTGATGATTAGGTGTGGGTTTCACAATCAGAAACTAGCTACAGATTTAGATGACCATGACATATTAGCACGTTTAAAAGATGAGGAAAGACACTTTGTGAATGAAATGACAAAATACAATATGGCTCCCATGTACATAGTTGTTGCTTTGAAAGATAGAGATCCAGAAAATCTCACGAGTGTTACGTATGTGTTTATTAAATTTCATATTTTGTTGAGTAATGAATGTACATATAAAACAAAAAGGAACCAACTACCACTACTTGAGATTATTTGTGTTACATCAATGAATTTGACGTTTTCGATTGGATTTGCCTATTTGGAACATGAAAGGGAGAAAAACTTCACATGGGTTACCTTCTGCGTGTCAACTTGCCAGTCTTCAAATAAAAGGTGAGACCGTTCCATTATAATCGATTCATGTATTTAGAAAGAAATTAAACATTGAAGAGCATGATGTCACTCAAGAAGATAGTGGGACATAGTTGGATTTAGAAGAAGAATGTGAAGAGTTGAAGAAGTAATTCAATATATTAGATATTATAGGCCAAAAGGTGATGAATAAAAAAGTCAGGAACTAACACCTCCATCCACAACTTCCATGTGTCTACCACCAGTGAAACACAAGTCAAAGAGGGGAAATAAGAAAAGTAAAAAGGGTCAAAAGAGTGATGTGCATCGTGATCCTTCACAGTGGGAGTATGCTGAGGGCTTATAAGGAAGTGAGACTACTAAGAGATCATGTGCAAAGCCAATTGGAAGTCAACCCTCTAGTCAGTCTTCAAGACGTCTTTACTTGTCTCAGTGTCCTGTTTCTTACACGAATACATTAATGATATTGTTGATGCGGGCCAATATTGAAATTATGGTTTCCGTGCTATTGTAACTTTACTTGGACGGGGCAAAGAGTCTTGACCTTTGGTTCAGACGCAATTAGATGTCGATGTTTATCAACACTTTCAATTGTATTCCAATGTGTTTCTGAAGTTAGGAGTTTGTTGCAAGTAGCTAGCTTGGGCGTGTAGTTTCGTGAGAAATAGATGAAGATTATTGATATGGGTTACCCTATTGCTTCTAGATATAGTGTCATATCGGTCTCGTTATCCAAGAATCTTAACATCATTTTCTTCCTATTAGTGGTATGTCCATCCATAGTTGTGAGTAGACTTAAGCTTATTGTAATTGATTTTATTAACAACAATCATTGGGTTCAATTGAAGTTTAAACTCATTCTCTATTGCCTCCCATCACTGACTGTTGGAGACAGAGTTGTAGTGAAGGTACAAAAACATGGGAAACAACATATACGGGACATATAAGATATTGGGAAGAAGAAGTTAAGAAGTCAACATATTCTTTTTTGTATTGATATTCTAGTACGTTTTGTATCATATTTTTCTGATTTTATCAGGTTAATTGTATATATTGTCATACTATTTTGTTAAAAATATAAAAAACTTAAGTTAAAAAACAAAAACTTTTAAAAATCCCCACTGCCTACCGGATTTTTCACATATTCAAAAAATTTGGTATGTATCGGATTTTTCAAAATATCTAATAAGTAGTATAGGTTACCAATTTTTTTGAAAAAACTGATATAAATGCATGGGACATTTGAAAAATCCAGTATTTAACCCTACAATTACCAGACACTAATGCGTTTTTATTGGAAATTTTTTAACCCTACAATTAACCAAGCACACGAGTTACTCATAGCAGTTTTATCCCCATGCATAATTTGTTTGCATCCCCTAATTTGACGCATAACCAAGAAAATATTGCTGGTAACGAATTTTTTTATTAATAATGTTTTTATTCCATATAATAAAAGTGTATAACTAATACGTTACGTATGATAACGAGTACACACATAATTCACAACGACGCAGAACAACATACATATGCAGTCCTAGATAGTTATACTGCGTATTATTTATTTATTTAAATTATAATTTTATTTATATGTATAATGTCCTTGCGTGGTGGAGAAATGGCATTCAACAGTTTTTAGTGCACCAGCAGCGAAAATCATCCCTGCACCTGCCACTAACTAGTCGCTCTTTGTTTTTGCAATTATCGTCACAGCCACCATTTAGGAAGCATGGTCCCTTGTATTTGGCAGACAAATTCTCACAAGTTTTTGCCTCACACACCACGATTTCTTCTGCATCAAGAAACAAATACAGCAAATGCTATTAATTAGTATTAAGTAATCATGAATATTGAACTAAGCAATGATGATTACTTATATTAACCAAATGTCTCATAATTTTTTTTTGAAAATGTGATAAATACAAAGGAGGATTTATTTCGGAGATACATTTCCAGAATTCTCCTGAATTATATAAGAACAACACCATTGTCTAAAATTCAATTTTTGTGAGGCCAACTTATATTAACGTAAAATCAAAGTAAAGTTCAGTTTTGCCGATCAATTGACATATCTTTCCAATCGATTAGATGGTTAAGAAAATGTTTGGATAGCTTTTTAATCAATTGGTCTCGATTTAGAAAACCGTTTCATGGTAGAAACATATTTTAAGGTTTGTGTGTTAGTTTCCTTAGTACCATTAAGTTACTACATTACTTTTACAATACTTAATTCACTCAGCCAGACATGACTTGACAAACTTTTACATCTTTCACCAGAGTAGCTTCAACACTTTTCAAGATAATATTTGAATGTATAAACACTTGATCTTGAGTTTTCTTTATAAGATGTTTTGATTAACATTAATGTTGAGGGATATGCATGCATTTTCATCATCAAAATTGTGGATGATAGTCTTTATTACATGCAAGCATATATATTCATATTTCTCCCCTTTTTTGATGATAACAGTGTATCTCTCAAGGGAGGTAGAAAGAAAACAACACATGTATATTTTTGGAATAGTTAAACTCCCCCTGAGTTAATTAAACACCTCCCCTTGAATGTAACCATTTAGAAATGCATTTTCCATATCCATTTGGAATAATTTGAAATTCGTGATGTAAGAGAAAGCTAATAACATCCTTATGGATTTTAATCTACATGAGCATATGTTTTATTTAAATTTATTCCCTTTTGTTGATTATACCCTTTCGCAATGAGTGGCTTTATTTTAAAAAAAAATTCCTTCTTCATCCAGCTTGTTGCAAAATGTTAAAACAAGAATTGTTTATGTCCTTAAAAGGTTTAGATGATAACAAAATATGTAAAGAACAATAGAGTTTGCTAACATTTTGTTTAATTGTGTAGGATCACAAACATAGAACTAACCCTGATTGTTAGCATATGTGGATAAGTAATTTAAAGTCTGATTCTGATTTGTCAGAATATGAACTTGTTCATCGCCTTTGAAGGCATCAGACTCTGGCGTCATGAACCGACTTCTGATGACAACTCAGACTCTAAAGGTGTGAAGAGCAGTTGATCTGTACCTTGAACCAAAGTAGTCTTGTCTTATCAAAGTCCCAAATTTCTGGACAAAGTCAATTAAGATTTTTACTTTAAAAGGCTCAAGAAAAAGGGATGTGACACCTTCAGACTATTCTACCTTTTGGTAGATACTTATTATGATTAAAGATACTGAGAGCAATGTTATAATTCACTGGATAAAGATTGATACTAGATGCAAGTATCCAACGTCTCTCTTGGCATACTTCTTCACTAAATTTATTGTTGTTCAAACCTTCAACGACTCTTTTTCTATCGCTATAAAAGGAAGCTGAAGACTCAAAGGAAGGTTACAACATAATAACATATAGAAAGATTCTAGCATAACTTTGAGTTGTTATTGTAACTGTTATAGCAAGGTTAAAAACCTTTTTGGTTGTTGCATAACTATTATACTTATGATTATGTATCAAATTATAATAGTTATCTTGTCTACTAAATAGTTTATTTAAAGTGGAAGAAGTCTCTTGCATGCATGCCTGAGTTAGGAAGTCTTGAACCAAAGGGTTTAAGCAGGAAGTCTTGAGTATTGGCTTAAGCAAGGAAGTCTTGAACCATATGGTTTAAGCAGGAAGTCTTGATCAATGGCTTAAGAAAGGAAGTCTCATTCTAGGTAGATTGAGGAAGGAAGTCTTGAACTAGAGGGTTTAAGCATGAAGTCTTGAGTAGTGGATTAAGCATTTGTAATCAATTATGTTAGAGTGAACAATTTTTTTTGAGGCAAGGGGACTGGATTGCTCTCAGTTAAGGAGATGAATCAGGATAATGTTTGTGTGTTGCTTGCATTTACTTCTTAACTTTATTTTCCGTTGCTATTACACTTTCTGTTAACTGACTCTAAACATAGTTCAGACTTTGAAGTTCTATGTTCAGAAGCAGAACGAATTTTGGCATACACAATTCAACCCCCCTTCTCGTGTATTTTTCTTACCTTCAGTTGGCATCAGAGCACGGTCTATGCATCAACACTTAATAGTGGCACAAAAAAGATCCTGAGAAATTTACTAATCTTATCATGCCTAGCACTTCCTCTGTTATTGATGAAGATTCACCTTGTGGCAACAACAACCATAACCAAAATACATCTGGTTATACTGCCAGACCACCAACATTCAGCGGTGATTCCACTGAATTTGAATGGTTTAAGACCAAGATGTACACTCATTCCTGATAAGAAAAATAACTATAGAAAACATCGTAGAGTGAGAGACATTCTTGTTGATGCCTTGCCTCATTATAAGTATATAAAGATTATTGATAAGTCTACTGCTCAGACTATCTTTAAATCCTTATGTGCTACCTATGAAGGTAATCAACAAGTGTAAGAGGCTAAAGCTAATCTTCTGGTTCAGAAATATGAGTTGTTCAGAATGAAGGAGGATGGGAATATTGAATCTATGTTCTCAAGATTTTAAGTTCTTGTGTCTGTACTTCAGGTCTTAAGTAAGAGTTACACTACTGTGGATCATGTCAAGAAGATTCTTAGGAGTTTTCCAACCAAATATAGATCCAAAGTAACTTCTATTCAAGAAGATAAACACTTAAACACTATAAGTCTTGAGAGTCTTGTTAGCAACCTCCAAAGTTGTGAAATGTTTTAAATGGAGATGAGCCTGAAAAGCAAGTTAAAACCTTGGCTTTAAATTCTTGAGAGATATGAGAGATCTTCTCAAACTAAAAGGCTCAAAGAAGTCACTCATGATGAAGCTTATGATGAAGGATTTGATGATGATGAACTAGATTTTATCATTAGAAGATTTCGACAATTGGCTAGAAGGAAGAACAAATTCTCTTGTAAGAGAGATTGCTTCAAAGGGTCAGGATTTGGGAGTAAAGATCAGGATGGTTGTTTCAACTACAACAAGCTTGGTCACTTCATTGCTGAATGTCCTAATCCCCACAAAGACAAAAGTAAGAAGGTAAACTTCGAGAGTAACAACTTCAAAATCAAGTTCAAGAAAATTCTCATGGCAACATGGGAAGAAGTCGACAATGAAGGAGAAGATGAAGAAGTCAACCTCACCCTGATGTTTTGAACCTTTTCAAATTCAGAATCCGAAGCTAGTTCTAATCCAAAGTCATAAGATACAAATCGGGTACTTTATAAACTCTCTATATCTTACTTGGGTGCTCTTTTTCCTGATTTCATGGAAAGATGCTAGTAGAAAGCTAGGCATGTGAAAATGCACTACGCCAAATAAGGGAAAAGATGACGCTTTTTTTGGCCTATAACAGCGCTTTAAAGCGCCCTCTAATCTGGCGCTGACATAGGTAAAGACAGCGCTTTTTTCCTGGTGAAAACGCTCTCTAAAGTGGCTCTTTAAGCCCTTTAAGGGCAACTTTAGAGGGCGCTTTTTAAAGAAAGCGCCCTCTAAAGTGGAAACTTTTAAGGGTTTAGAGGGCGCTTTTACTGGAAAGCGCCCTCTAAAGTGGAAACTTTTAAGGGTTTAGAGGGCGCTTTTACTGGAAAGCGCCCTCTAAAGTGGAAACTTTTAAGGGTTTAGAGGGCACTTTTACTGTAAAGCGCCCTCTAAAGTGGAAATTTAAAGGGTTTAGAGGGCGCTTATTTTGGAAAGCGCCCTCTAAAGTGGGTGGTTATTTAATTTTTTTTTTTAAAAAGCGCTTTATTTTATTTATTTATTTTAGACAACCTGTATATTGAAGCAGTACACCCAAAACTGTATAATTTGAAGCCCTTTTTCACACATTGCATTCAACAAGCCTTATATACAACAATCCATACATATACAACAATCCACTGATATATAATCATTTAACTTCTAAAGATTCTAAATATACAACCAATTCATAACTTAAAAAGAAATAAAACTAAGTAGCAAAAGCATCTCTGAGATGTATGTTTTTTTTGCTAGCAGCAGTCTTCTTAGCAACAACCTCTTTTTGTTCAATATCAATAGCATGAACCTAAAATATCATAAAATTAGTTAGGTGAAGTATAAGATCAAGAATTAACATTTTCTATGCATAAATATCATATAATTGTGTTTATACCTTTTTTTTTGATGCAACTGACTCGATTTGCTGCGTAATCCCCTTATATTTTTGGTCCCTTATCTTTTGAAGATAGAATTGATATTTGTTTAGATGGACATGTTCCATTGTCGTAGAGGGATACTTTCAAATATCCAGCATCATCATCTACGCGAATGAGGCTTGACGACAATGGAACATCTCCATCTAAACAAATATCAATTGATACTTTCAAGTATCCCTTGCCCCTTGCACGAATGATTGACTTCATAATAGCCATTTTACCTGTAATAAAGAAAACAATTAAAATCAGATGACAAATATAAAAACAATTAAAATCATAAAAGTCATTTTACCTGTAATAAAGAAAACAATTAAAATCATTTGACCTGTACCTTTTTCACTAAGTTCTCTTTCTTTTCTTGGTTGGAATATGTTCTACATGTCTCTTAACAACACGGACGGTTGGATTGATCCAAATACCCTCATTATGATCATTTCTAATATATGAATCATTTGATATAATGTTCTCATCTTGATCATTTCTGGTAAACGATTCAATCTCAACATCAATATCACCTTGATCTCCAGTGTTTTCATCAATTACTTTGTTGGAAAAAAGAACTATAGACCATTTCGTACTTTTCGGATCATTGACATAGAACACTTGTCTAGCTTGAGAGGCTAGAATAAAAGACTCATCTTTGTATCCCACCCTATTAAGATCCACTTGCAAAAATCCTGACTTATCCATTCGAATGCCGTTATTATTTTCAACCCACTTGCAACCAAATATAGGAATCTGAAACTTCTCATAATCAAACACCCAAATGCGCTCGATAACACCAAAATACGACAAATTTGCAAATTTGGGGTTTAAGTCCTTCACACTTGATATGTGCATTTCTTCAGCTACCACGGTGACACCACTATTCTGCATAGTACTTTTATCATCTTGTTCTTTGGTATAAAATGTGTATCCATTAATCGCGTATGCGCTATAAGAAAAAACATGGAAACTTGGACCATATGCTAAGTGTCGCACCTCGAAAAAATGGGGATACGACTTCAAAGCGAAGCGCGATCGCACGCTCGCAATGATGGACTGAACAGAGTCGCCACCGAACTTTATTTATTCCTAAAAAGGAAAGGGGAAATATCGATAAAACCCAAGACAAAAAAAAGGATAAGATATGGTCATCGCAACCAATATCAGGGTTCGGGAGTCGATTACGCGAGGGGAAGGTATTAGCACCCCTCACGTCCGTTGTACTCAACGGGAACCATTAGGTCCGTTGTGTGCATTAATGTTAGCTGAATTGTTAGGCTTTTCGAATTATTAGGTGGGAAAGAAAGAAAGGAAGATAGAAGAAATGTTTTTGGATTTTTAACGAAGGACTAAACCTAAGTTTTTTATTAGTGGGTCTGACAAGATTTACAAATCCTGCTCCTACGTATCTCAAAAGAGAAATCAAGGCTTACGTAGTTCTGGGTAGAAAATGTTTGTTTGTTGGTCGATTTTAGCGAAAGCTACTTTGTGTCAAATCGACGAAAACATTGTTGGACTACCTAAAACAGGTGGAAAAACATTGCCTTGCATTGTTTTGAAACAAAGTACCTTTCGTTTGTGAAAAGGTTTAAGAGTCAATCGCACGGCGACGAGAAAAAGAAATTGATTGGTTTGGTGTATTTTGAGTGATGGCGAGGACTTGGATGAGCGAGATATACATCTCGAATCCTAGTCTCAGGAGTGCACAGCATACGCCATGTTCCATTTCCATCTTTATTGAAAAAAGTATTAAGTAGGAATTAAGTATTTTGAAGTTTGAAAGACGAGTACTTGTGACCTACAAGCTCTTACAACTTGGGTCTAATACTCGGGACTACGTCTGGATATTCCACCCAGGCAGTCTGTTTCTTTCCAATATTGCCAAGAAAATGATTCGAATATTTATAAATGTTTTGGAGGGAAGACGAATATTTATGACTTACAAGCTCTTACAGCTTGAGCCTAATATTCGGGATTACGACTGGATATTCCCTCCAGGTAATCTTTTTCTTCCAACTTTATTAAGAAGAGGTTTTGAATCTTGGAGTGTGAAAGAGAAGACGAATATTTATGGCTTGCAAGCTCTTACAGCTTGAGCCTAATATTCGGGATTACGACTGGACATTCCATCCAGGTAATCTTTTTCTTCCAACTTTTTATTTAGAAAATAATTTGAATATTAGAGTGTTAAAGAGAAGACGAATATTAACGGCTTGCAAGCTCTTACAGCTTGAGCCTAATATTCGGGATTACGACTGGACATTCCATCCAGGTAATCTTTTTCTTCACGCCTTATTAAGAAAATGGTTTAGATACTCATAACGATTTTGGAGAGAAGACGAATATTTATGGCTTACAAGCTCTTACAGCTTGAGCCTAATATTCGGGATTACGACTGGACATTTCATCCAGGTAATCTTTTTCTTCACGTTTTATTTAGAAAATGATTTGAATATTAAGTTAAAACAATTAAAGTACCGAGGTTTGAAATTATTGAAAGTTAAGTTGATGTTACTTAAGAGCTCATTGTAAGAAGGCCCAAGAGTAAGCCATGTGAAGAAAATAAATAACACAACAAATTATATTTACAAAACACTTAAAAATTAAATCAAAGAAAGATAAAATCGGGATTTGCACGGATGGAAATTGAGGAACACACAAAACCTAAATAATGTGCTCAAAGCCGGTTTGCACATATTGACAACAATTGAAATGTCATATGCGATTAATCGAAACGCGATGAAATACTATCAATATATCGATAAAAATATTCATGGATAAATAACAAGAAAATTGTCAAATCCATAAATTACAAATCGATGTTTAACATTAAAATCAACAAGTGTTTACAAAAAGGAGAAAAAATAAAAATAAATAAAAGGTTTAAAATAATAAAAAATGGTAATAATAATAAAAACTAGTAGAAAATAAAAAATATGTTAAAAACCAAGGATTGAACCCAGAACTTAAGGTTTAACAAACAACATCTTTACCAACTCAACCAAATCGACATCCCTGTTATATAGTTTCAAACACTAATACATAATATAACAAAAGATGCACCAAACCTTTTAAATAAAACACAAAGTTGGAAAACAGTAACTACGAATAACAGAGCTCATGTTGAAAACAGTGACTACTAATAACAAAGCTCATGTTGAAAACAGTAACGATCCAAAGCTCAGTTTTCTTTCCATTTTGAAAAAATCAAAATCTTAACAGCAAGTTAACATCACAAACAGGCAACGGTGTTGCTAAATCAAACATGGAATTCAAAGCATAATCGAAATATGGAAATAAAGCTCGGAAAGGAAGCTAACCGGTTGCGGCGAGCTCGACCGACGAATGTGAGTAAGCGTTTTACCTGAACCGGTTTTGATCTTCTCGTCCGCTCTTCACCACCAAGAAAAACTATGGCTTTCTTTTCTTCTTGCCGACTACTCCTCTTTCTCTTAGTGAACAGTAACAACGGTTTTTGTGTTTTTTTCAGAATCCTCTCTTCCCTATAGGTGAACAGCGGCGGCTACTATATGGAATTAGGGTTTTTTCTGGCTCTCCTCTTATGAACAGTGGCCTCCTATTATATATCTCTCATCTCCTCTGCTCTCTGCTCTGTTTCCTGCTGTGTTGCTGTGCTTCCTCAGAGTAGTGGGAAGTGTCTGTACGGAGGGTGCTGTGTAGTGGAGAGGTCTTTTTGTCCTCACTCCAGCTTGTGGTCCCCTTCTCAATTCTCTTCATTTTGAAAACTCTACTGTTGGTAAGAAAAACTTTCACCACTGTAACTTACTTAGCTGAAAAGTTTGTTTTAGAATTAACTGATTTTGGGTATTTGTATTGCAACAGCTTCGGCGTGGATTGAGGTTGGTCTTCTCGAGCCTCACTGTAAGGCCGACGGCTGAGACATCCACAGTTGAGACAATGAATGACATACCGGTAAATTTTCCATTCAAGGTAGGAAGCACTTTACCGACAACCTTAGCAGCTCAAACACTTAGCAGCAATTTAAACCGATGGCTTGGAGTGCTTTTGTGCTATTCCGGGATCCGTATTATGTTGTTTGTTTTTGTACTTAAGGAGGTGGAGACGAATGGAATTCAAAAGCAATTGAAGTATATGGGATGCTGAGACCGCGACTTGCTCATTGGAAACTACTTGAGAGTGAAAAGTTACCAAAACTTTGCATGCTGCTGAAGAACAAACAGAAGAATGTCTTGCCGGAAACGTCGATGCATTTGAAATGAAGTCACCAATACCGAGTGATCTTAATATGCATCACATGGTTGATTCAGAAATTGAGCAAGTTCGCAAACTTGCTGTTATGAACAAAGTTGCTCCAATGCGCCATTAATCGATTCCCTCGTACTGTACGTTGGAATGCAGGCAATGGAGTAGCTCAAGTCTCGAGTTCCCCACGCACAATCACCACAAACTTGAAGTATGAGAGGTGCTCAGTCTGCTTGTTACTTCCTGTGATATATTATCATTGAATTGATGACTGTCGGTATCCCGTTCTTGGCTCATATCAGGAACTTGAAACGCCTATTGTTTGATTCTGCTCTGTGAAAGTAGAATTTGAATTATGAGTAATATCTTCCAGAGTTGCTTCAGAAGACTCCTTGGTGTTATCTCCAATAGCATCACTATTCCGACATGAATTCTCAGTAGCCCCTATAAGTTGGTCCTATTGAACCTCAGTCACAGATGATCCTGAACTTCCGGAGGATGCTTGAATCCATCTTGACCAACTGTTGCAGTTCCTTATCTTATCACCCTGCACTTCCACATTTTTTACAACTCCATCTCGAATACGATCAATAATAGCCGGTACTGCTGTCAAAAGGGTGGGCTTTAAGACAGTAACATCTCCTTTGGTTCCTTTGATTTGCCGAGTCCAGGCTTGGAGAGAAAACCATCAATTTCGCAACTCTCAGATATACATAATGACGTGGGTTCCAAGCAGTTGAAAGTGTTCATGGCAAGCACTGTTATGATGTTATCTTTTAGAGAATCATTTCCTTGTGTCTTAAGTACCACAGGCTTTGCATTTTTTCCAGTAGTGTTGGTACAACCAAATCAAACACCTTTTGCAATAAGGGCATAAACCAACTTGCCATATTCCTTGCGAATGTTCCGCTTAAACTCTTTGCTTCGCACCAGAAGATTATAGAACAACTTTTTAACTGTGACAGTCGTTCCAACTTGCCGCGCGGTTTTCGTTTCAACTGTCAAGTTTCCAAGAGCACAAAGAGAACTCAATGCCTCTCCTCTAAAGCCAAAAGTAGTAAGAGACTGAAGATCATGAAATTCCGATAATTTTGAAGTATGATGCTTCAGTGCAAGAACCTTGCAATTGTTTGGGGAAATGCCGCAACCGTTATCGATGACCTGAAACCATTCTTCATCAGAGTCTTTGAGAGAGATTTTGATGCTGGTGGCGCCGGCGTCTAAGCTATTTTCGACAAGTTCCTTAACAGCGGAGGAGAGCGATGGATGTAAAGCTCTAGGGTGTTCCGCAGCGGTGCTGAGTTTTTTCATGACCTGAGAGCCGTTTGTATCTTTAACAATGCCATTTTGATGCGTTTTATTTGGTAAATCTTTCAGTCTGCGTCTTGGGCTAGCAACAGTGTATGCTACCTGTTGGGGTTGTGGTCCAGATTGGTGGTTTCTGTTCCATATTTGAAGGGTGATACACCAAGATTACTTGGTGAAATGTTCCTAAGATTACTGAAAATGTCATCACATCAAGATTCAATTCTGTGCAGGTTGGATTACCATATGATCTTGAGAATCCCTTAGACAAATGCTGAACCTCTCCAGGATCAATTAGATTACCTTCCAGATTTATGCAAATTTCAGTACGAAAGCAGTGGCTTATTTATAATAAACACAACGGAGCCAGTCTTGGGTTGTTCATATTGCTGCAGCAATTCTCAAGACAAAACAATGCAATGGTTGTAGTGTGGAATCTCAGGAAGTGTTAGATGTCGAAATTTCAGCCTGCGTTCTGCAGTATGAGAATTGCCTTGAGGCTTTAGAATGGATTGTCCAAATTTGGAAATTGAATCAGCAATATTTGGCTAGCACTGGATTTGGAGACACGGCTTTGGAAAATGATGAATAAAGAACCTCGCGCAACGGCTCTGGCAGAGCTAGCAAAGCATCAGCTGCAAACGGGTCTGAGACCGGATTAATTCTTTAAGGAGTAGCATTTCCACTAGAGCCATCAGCATCTGATTTATCATCAGAATTATTGATCTCAAGAACTTCAATTGTCGTCTCATGACATCATGCAAATCTTCATCATCCACAAGGTTCACCGAGTCACCATCTTCATCCACATATCTCAGAATAAAATTAGCATCAGTAACAGCCTAGAGCTCTCGCACATAAGTGGACTATTTCTGCATCCTTGGGGACAACTTCTTAGAGAAGTATGCAATTGGATGTTTATCTTGGCTTGGCACTACACCAATACCAGAACCCGAAGCATCAATTTTGAGAATAAATTGTTGATGAAAATCTGGAAGAGCGAGTACTTAAGCTACTGTAATTGCCGCCTTAAGCTGCTTGAAAGCAATGGCTGCTTGGTTATTCCACTAAAAAGCATCTTTTTTCAATAATGATGTCAATGATGCTGCAATAGAGGCATATGATGAGTTTGTGGGCGTAAAGGTTCATGGTACAGTAGCGGGTCCATTATCGACTGAACTGTTTTGACTGTCCCCGCTGCTTCCCGTGATAGTGTCAAAAGTAGATTTTTTGAATATCAGTTTCAGGGACTGAAGACGGTCTTTTATCAACAGAATTATCAACCGGTGGTAACACACCTGTGAGGGTATTGATTGCCTAATCCAAACACGGGTCAGACCAAGAGTAGTGGAATGCAAAGGACAACTGAGGTTCTGATTTATCCTCATCCGCTTCAAGTGTTTCCAATTGATTGTCTGCAACAGGTTCCCAGACTTGTTGAACTGGACAGTGGCACATCTGGGGGGAACTTTTCTTTGTCCTTGGACGTAAAACCACTGCATTTTGAAGGAATATTAAACAATTCTACTTGGTCATTGCTGCTACAAAACTCCTCCCAGTAGGGGCAATTCTAAGGCACTTTGTTTGAATAATATGTCTTCCACGGTTAGCTACAGATCCTGGCACATTTTGTCCTAGGTTCCCTCGTGTTTGTCTTTCAACACCTTCTTCAATGTCACTGTTATAATCATCAATCAAATCTGGAGGGCCAGCTTCGGTCACATTCTTTGAGTTTAAATGGTCAAGCACACCATCTAATGAAAGATTATGAGTTATCTGGAAGCGTCGCAACAAAACCTGATCGGCAACATCATACATGCAGGTACGTCTGCTACTGCCCCCGGCTAATATGTAGCTTCCGTCAGCTGAATAACACAAGGTTGTGAAACACTTCCCGGTACTTGAGTTAGCAAATGTTCTACGGTCAGTCATAAGACGACCTCCGGCAATATCTCTAGAACCTTCAATTGTATACATCAGTACACCATCTATTGGATCCCAAAACTGAATTTGCCCATCCAATGTACTGCAAGCTAGCTGTCTTCCATCTGGACGATAAGCTACTGTCAAAACATCATGTGTGTGTGGCCATGTTTCAACTGCTCCTTTCCCATCAAACACATCCCACAACCGAACAGTCTTATCCCATGATGATGAAGCCAAAACAGCATTTGTAGGAGAAAATACTAGCCTGTGAACAGGAGCTTCGTGATCACTAAGCACGTCTAACAAACGGCCAGTTCTCATCGACCAAACAAATATCTCAAATGAATCTGAAGTGACTGCACATATCACTTCACCACTTTGATCTTCACTTTATTATCATCTGCTCCGGTAGCAAGGAGTTGAGAGTCCGACGAATATGCCACACAATTGATATCAAAGTAATGACCCTGTTGCTTCAAAATATAACTCTCAGACCGCCATTCCCACACAAAGAGCTGACCCAGTTTGGCACAACCAAAAGACAACCAATTTCCATGGTCATTAAACAAAGCAGTGGTGATCTTCTCTTTTTGATATGGACGTCATATGAATGCACACGAAATCCAGCATCTGATACAACGCAAACACACCATTTGAAAATCCCACAACCACCATGTCTAACCCTCTATGATAATGGCAAGCTGAAACCTTTGTTGGCGCCTGATTAAAACAATCCTTCCTCAACTGTTAACTCCTGAATGTCCGTGAGGGCTTCCATGAGATAGCTGTGACAGAGCAGCAGGTAGATTATTTGATGAAAATCTTCCACTAGAAAGACTTGATGTAGGTTGCTGAACTGCTCCAGATGGCATGCTGTTTAATGATGAGTTTCTTGATGTAAGTGTACTAGGCACGTTAGGAATGTTAAAGCTCCCGTGCATGTTGTGCAACCCCTAAATACCACCAGTGTGCTGATAAATCGGCGAGGCTGCACCAGAATGACTAGAGAATGATGTAGTAAAAGAACGCCCAGCACCGTCTGGAAGATTTGAAGCAGATCCGTTCAGAGAAGACTGCAAACACAACTATCAAGTAAACCGAACATTGCAGGAATTTCAACAGATCAGGCAACAATTCATCCCCGCGACAAGAACAATGTGTAGAGTCTTCTCCTTGAAAACAAACACCAACTTGCGATCGCGAGAGGAAGATCACGAAAAAAAAGGTGAAATGGATCAATTTGATACGAGAATTTGGAAACTGAATTTTGTCTCTTTTGTAGGAGTTGCAGCTTGGCTAGATTGAGATGCATCCGATGTGCTTTTCACAACATGTTCCTTCACGCATGAAGCACTTGCAGTCCCATCAGCAGCATTAACAACTTCAAGCAACATCTGTTTCCCAGAGCGTTCATTAGCATCACTTTCTAAATCTTGGGGATGGGATGAAGCCTTCAAAGCAGTAGGTTGTTGCATGCAAGAAACATTTGTCCATACATTGCGTAAAACTCTTGACGGAGTACCATGTAGAGATGGATTAAATATTACAGAAGGATGAGGAGCTGTGCCAGTCTCCTATGCTGAAACTTGCATGGGAAGGTCCTGAGCAAATGACACTGCAGATTGACTAGTTTGAGCTCTTTCACAATATTCATCTATCTGATTAGTGGAAGCCATTCGATCAACATGACTTGCACTATCACATTGAATACTTGCTACTTGTCCTCCAAGATTAGCCATATTCTGATTTTATGCATGGATGAATATGATTGAATGAATGTGAGAAGGTCCTTGGTCATGAATGAATGATTGGAATATGAATGATTATGTGGGAATCTTTAAACATGAATGGATGGAAAATCTCAATGTGAAATGAAGAAAATATGAATGCAGACTTTAAAATGTGAAAAATGTAAAAATATGAAATAGTAAATATGCACATGAATTAAGGAGTATGTATGGAATTTCTTTGAATTATGAATGAATGAGAAAATGAATATGCATGATGACCCAAAAATAAAATATTTCGTACTTGACACATGATTTACTCGAAAGGGGGATGAAACTGGTAATAAGACAGATGACAGATGAATAATCACCTCGATGACATTGGAACGAAATATGAAACATGAGGTTCACTTGATTCTAACAAATGAAAGAGTTTTTTTCAAATCTCGCATGGCTAAGGAGATTAATCATTTTATACCAAAAATCAAGAAACAAAGCCCAAAAGACAAACATGGACTGGTCATGGTAGCGAGTCCAACAACAAACATTTTTTTGGATAGTATCATGACCAGATGGAATGGTCATGAAGAAAGAATGCAAATGAGTGATTGATGGAGAAGAATTTTCAGGGCCAAAATCGGGGTATGACAGTTGTCCCTATTTAAACATCCTCCACCAGAGAAAAATGAAACAACGTTTTTCATCGGATCGCAGTGGGGGATGGTTAAATACCATGGAGACCCAGATTTTGAACCTGAAAAATGAAAATGCTATGATATGATATGCATGGATGCAGGACTATTTATTTTTGATTTTATCTGTTAGGGACACAGTGAATCCTTAACAGGAGATGCTACTAGACAGACCGATCTGTGGGGAATGTTGATGGCCCAAAGGGAGACAGACAAATGGTAAAAACCAACTCGCTGGGGAAAACAATCCTGCTGGAGAATCAGACACACACTAGAGAGTACTCAAAGTGAAACTAGATGAACGACACTTAGAATACAAGAGATTCCGGCAGTAAGTTCACACATGACTTACTAAACCCGAGTAAGAAAAATTTCTACAACAGGTTCACACATGACCTGACAACATTGGAACAAAAGGTTCAGCAACAGGTTCATACATGACCTGACAATACTGGAATAATCAAAGAAAAAGATTCTTCAAAATAGGTTCAGACATGACCTGGTAACACAGGAATAAAAGCTCAACAGCAGGTTCACACATGACCTGACAATGCTGGGGAATACCAAGAACGGTTCTGACAGCAAGTTCAAACATGACTTGACAACAAACAGGAAAATTCAAAAAGAGTGTATCAACAAGTTCATGCATGACCTGACAACACTGAAATAAACATAGAGAAAGATTCTTCAAAACAGGTTCATACATGACCTGGTAATACTGGCATGAAAGCTCAACAACAGGTTCATACATGACCTGACAATGTTGGGGAATATCAAGAATTTCTGACAGCAAGTTCAAACATGACTTGACAACAAACAGAAAAAATTCAAAAAGGGTATATCAACAGGTTCATACATGACCTGGTGACAAACTTGAACATTTTGAGAAAATTTCCACAACAAGTTCATACATGACTTGACAATATTGGAACAAAAAGTTCAGCAACAGGTTCATACATGACCTGGTAAAACTGGAATAAAGGCTCAACAGCAACGGGTTCATACATGACCTGACAATGCTGGAGAAAATTAAGAAGTTCTGACAGCAGGTTCAGACATGACCTAACAAACTCAGAAAAATTCAAAAGAGTATATCAACAGGTTCATACATGACTTGATGACAAACTTGAACACTTTGAGAAAATTTCCACAACAAGTTCATACATGACTTGATGACATTGGAATAATCAAAGAAAAAGATTCTTCCAAAACAGGTTCATACATGACCTAGTAGTATTGGAATAAAGGCTCAACAGCAACGGGTTCGTACATGACCTCACAATGCTGAGGCAATCAAAGAATTTTCTGACAGCAGGTTCAGACATGACCTAACAAACTCAGAAAAATTCGAAAAGAGTATATCAACAGGTTCATACATGACCTGATGACAAACTTGAACCTTCTGAGAAAACTTCCACAACAAGTTCATACATGACTTGACAACATTGGAACAAAAGGTTCAGCAATAGGTTCATACATGACCTGGTAATACTGAAATAAAAGCTGAACAGCAGGTTCATACATGACCTGACAAAACAGGAACGTTCAAAGAATTTTCAACAACAGGTTCATACATGACCTGACAACACTTGACTATTCAAAGAGTATTCAATTAACAGGTTCATACCCTTGATACTGCCACGATTTTATTTCCAATTAGATTTTTTCCTTCTTTCTTTTCGACAAGCTGAGACTTGGGGAGTCCGATTGACTGAACATTAGACAAATATTCAGTACAAAACTCAATCGCTTCTTCAACAATGTATCTTTCAACCATACAACCTTCTGGTCGACTTCGGTTCTTCACGTACCCTTTTAATATTTTCATATAACGTTCAACAGGGTACATCCATCTCATATAAGCTGGTCCACACAATTGTGTCTCTTTCACAAGATGAACAACTAGATGTACCATTATGTCAAAAAATGATGGAGGAAAAAACATTTCAAGCTCACACAAAGTAATAACGATTTCTTTTTGCAACATTGGTAAGATCGCAGGATTGATCACCTTACTGCAAATTGACTTGAAGAAAGAACACAACTTAGTTATAGAGCTTCTTACTTTTTCTGGAAGAATAGAACGTATACCTATTGGGAGAAAATGTTCCATTATAACATGGCAATCATGGGTCTTTAAACTCTTTAACTTGAGGTCTTTCATAGACACAAGTCTTCTAATATCTGAAGAGTACCCTTCTGGAACTTTAACTTCACTTAGAAACTTACACAATGTTTTTTTCTCCTTTCTAGATAGAGTATAAGCAGTAGGCGGTAGATATGTTCGTTTTCCTTTCTTCAAGGGTCCTAATTCAGTTCTTATTCCCATCGCTATCAAGTCCTTTCTTGCCTTAAGGCCATCCTTAGACTTTCCTTGTATATTGAGTAACGTGCCAATAACACTTTCAAATACATTTTTTTCAATATGCATAACATCAAGAAAATGTCTCACATACAAGGACTTCCAATACGACAATTCAAAAAAAACTGACCTCTTCTTCCACCCACTTTTGACAAGTGTCTGGGCAAAAGGCTTGCCAAACTGAGTATCCAAATCTTTCACCTTTTCAAAAATTTGATCACCCGTCAATATAGGTGGAGCTCTGCCTTGTTCTGTCTCTCCATTGAACGCCTTTCTCCATCCACGGTAGTGATGATTTGAATTTAAGAATCTCCGATGACCGAGAAAGACATTCTTCTGACCAAACTCCAAGCGCTTCCAATCTGTTTTATCTTCACAAATAGGACACGCACATTGACCTTTTATGCTATACCCTGATAGATTTCCGTATGCTGGAAAATCATTAATTATGCCAAACAACATCGCCCTCAAGTTGAAACTTTCTTTCCTATATCCATCATAAACCTCCACACCGGTCTCCCACAAAATCTTTAAATCTTCGATTAAGGGCTTCAAGTACACGTCTATGTCATTCCCTGGTTGTTTAGGTCCAGAAATCAACATAGCCAACATCATGTACTTACGCTTCATACATAGCCATGGAGGTAGGTTATAAATCATAATAATCACAGGCCATGTACTGTGTGAGATACTCTGGATACCGTGTGGGTTCATTCCATCAGTAGATAATGCCAAGCGAAGGTTTCTTGATTCTTCTCCAAATTCAGGATAATCATTATCAATTTTCAACCACTGTGGTGAATCTGCCGGATGTCGATACTTTCCATCTATAATTCTTTCATCTGCATGCCAGGTCAAGTGTCTTGAATCGGTTTCACTACGAAACATGCGTCTAAATCTCGGAATAACAGGAAAATACCACAAGACTTTTGCTGGAGACAACTTGTTCTTATATCGCGAGACACCGCATTTAGGACACTCATTTAACGATGCATACTCATTTCGAAACAAAACGCAATCGTTTGGACATGCATGTATCTTATCATAGCTCATGCCAATAGAGCACAACATCTTTTTGGTCTCATATGTTCGATTGGGAAGAACATTATCCTCAGGAAGCATATCTTTCAAAAGGGCTAATAACTCTGTGAAACTTTTATCCGACCATCCATTGCCCGCCTTTAAGTTGTACAACTTTAATACCGCAGACAATCTTGTGAATTTAGTGCAACCATCATACAAAGGTTTCTCTGCATCACTTACCAACCTCTCAAACATTTCGGGACAATCCTTAAGATCTCCTTCAAGTGCTTCTGCAATCTCTTCAACTCGATCACAATCGTATGTATCTGCGCCACTATAGTTTGAGGCATAGGTCGTACTATCCCCCGGTTCAACATTCTCGTTACTTTTCTCACCATGCAAATTCCAACATGTATAACTTCGATCAATTCCATGCCTCATTAGATGCGATGTCAACTGAACTGCGTCAACCCGTTTCCCATAACAACAACCCAAGCAAGGACATATCATTCTACTGGGGTCTTCGGCATGCGCAACGGCAAACTTAACGAATTCTGATACCCCACTCTCGTACTCTCTCGACAATCGATTGTAAGACATCCATGTATTATCCATTACTAATTAGAATAAACAAAAAATAATTTCAGAAGAGAAACCAAAAATGGGATGAGACAAAACAATTTCGCTTTATTGAGTTAGTCTCTGTGCAGGGCATTCATGTCTCCATTTACTCTATCAAATAACATCCATACCTAAACTTCTTAAGTTACTAGCTACGCTATGTACGCTAAGTTACTAGAATCAAAGGTTTCTAATGTCTCTATAATGCAACCATAACCGAACCCTAACAACAGTCTTTGAATGTGATTCATAGCGATATCAAATTCAGCAATTTAAAAACCAACCGTCAATTGCCTAATAAACCCAAACTATTTAAATGACTATGAATATTGAAACTTTACAGGTCGAAACAAACGTAGCATAGACAACAATAACATAAAACTGAAATGGGGCAAAGCTAAAACAAAGCAATAGTGCAAGTAATAATGTATGCTAGAATAAATACACTCATAAGCTGCATCGTGTACCTTTGATTGGTAGAAGGAGGAAACGTCGTAGATCTAACAGAGGTGGAAGGAGAACGCCTTAGAAGTAGCGAAAATCGTAGCAGTGAGAACCCTAACGTGAAAAAGAACGAAAATAACAGAGAGTGAAATAACAAAACGCGCAGTATGTTATAATTTTAATGTTTACTAAAGGGGACCTTAGAGGGCGCTTGTGGAAAAAAAGCGCCCTCTAAAGGGGGCCTAAGAGGGCGCTTATGAAAGCGCTCTCTAAGGCTTTCCAGAAGCGCTTTATAAACTGGAAATGCACATGAACTTATAACAGCGCTTTATAAAAAGCGCCCTCTAAGGGTAACCTTAGAGGGCGCTTTCTGAAAAGTGCCATGTATTGTTGTCCCTCTATCTCCTCCTTATTTTTTCGCTTCACCTTAGAGGGCGCTTTATTACAAAGCGCCCTCTAAATTGCGCTGTCTATTGCTCCTTATTTTTTCGCTTCACTTTAGAGAGCGCTTTTGTAATAAAGCGCCCTCTAAGGTGCGCTGTCTATTCCAGTTTTTGGCGTAGTGATGCTAACAAGGAAACATGACCTTTTGAAAGATAAGTTAAAACTTTCTGAAGAAAAATTTGAAAAACTTGAGAAAAATCAAATTGCTTTAGCATAAGACATGTCTGATAAAACTCTGGATAAAAATGATTTACCTCTTCAAGATTTCATTATATATGGGTTTGAAAGAACGAAACTTGCTTCCATGATCTATGGAGTAAGTAAGAGTAAAGGAGAAGGCCTTGGATATTATCATAAGCCTTATAATCCAAGGACTTATATTTTGGTAAAACCATTGACCCTTCTTCTTCAAGCTATGCTAAAAAAGGGTTATATGCTTACTTTATGTTTGTTGCTGAAAAAGGTAAAAGTGTGGATCAATAAGAATCTATGACAGGTGATTCTTTAGCTCTAAGAGAACCAAGATCTCTGTCTTAAGAGTCAAAGGTCCTAAGTAAATTAGAATCTAAGACTTCTAAGTTTAAGGTTTTGAAGAACTCGGAACCAAAGGCTGCTGCATCTAAGGTTTTTAGAGATTCAGAAGTAAAGGTTAAAACTTATCCTAGATAAGATGTCAGGAATGAATTTAAACCTTACTATAAGGCTAAGTCACAAAGTAAGAAGAAACCATGCAAACATATCCTCAATGGACCCATAAGAGTATGGGTACCAAAGACTGAAATTGTTTTTGATACATATGTGCTTAAAGTAAAGAACAAGGCAACAAGTGCTCCAGGACATTAGTTGCTCATAATCTTAAAAAAGAAGAAGGCATAAATTCATAATTCTAACTCCAAAAGAGGAAGAAGATGAGGAATCATGAAGAAACGAGAAAGACAAGCTTACTGGTACTAGGAAGACTGATGTCCTCCTATGGTGAATGGGTGCTTCAGACTTGTGGCTTTATCTCTGAAGTTTATCCAATTAACTTTAGAAGTCTGAGAAGACTTCTGGTAGTGTCAGAAGAGCATTGTTGGAACAAGAATGTTTCCCTTTAACAATCTGAAAAGTTGATACTGCTAATTATGAGGTATATTTTTTATTAGATAGTTTCTAATCCTAACATTTGCTAATGTTTGTCAGAAGATCTTTATATTTATGAAGGAATAATTATATTTTAAAGTGATAATTTTACTTCTGTCAAATGGGCATAAAATCATACTCTATATCAGTGTCTCATGTGGTTCAAAACCTACCTTAATCAAAAAGCTCTGAGTCAGCTTTTGAGGTATATATAGCCTCTAAAGCATCTCTGCTCTAGATGCCACGAATAAGGTTAATTTCCTCTGATATGCACACAAGTGGACACTCTTTAGTAACTACCTCTAGCATTTGTCCTCTTACGAGTCATAAATTTGAAACTTCGATTGACAAGCGAATTGTAACTATTTGATAATATAAAATCAGAAGCGTGCACTATAATGTTGACACTTCAACATAATTTGTGCCACATCACAATCATTCCTATGTGGCACATTCCAAATTTCATCTTTACTTCTCAAAAGACACAATCACATAGTTTTAGAGGTCTCAGGTTCAAGTCTCAACAAATGCAAAAAGTATATTAACCTAACAATTATTTATTAACTTTGATACATATTATTTTCATAAATCTTATATAATATCATTTTTTATTTTTCTTGCAATTCTTTTGTAATTATAAATATAAAATAAAATAAATTTTTATATATATTTTAAATTTTATTTTCTATTTTCTATTCTTCATATCATGATGGACAAATAAATCACTACGCCAAATAAGGGAAAAGAGGGCGCTTATTTTGGCCTATAACAGCGCTTTTAAGCGCCCTCTAAAGTGGCGCTGGCATAGGTAAAGACATCGCTTTGTTTTCCTGGAGAAAGCGCTGTCTAAAGTGGCCACATTATAGTGCGCTTTCAGAAAAAAGCGCCCTATGGAGTGGTCCATAAAGGGACACCTTAGAGGGCGCTTTCTGGAAAAAGCGCCCTCTAAAGTTGTCAATGTAAAGTGTTTAGAGGGCGCTTTTAGGAAAAAGCGCCCTCTAACGTTGTCAATGTAAAGTGTTTAGAGGGCGCTTTCAGGAATAAGCGCCCTCTAAAGTTGTCAATGTAAAGTGTTTAGAGGGCGCTTTCAGGAAAAAGCGCCCTCTAAAGTTGTCAATGTAAAGTGTTTAGAGGGCGCTTTCAGGAAAAAGCGCCCTCTAAAGTTGTCAATGTAAAGTGTTTAGAGGGCGCTTTCTGGACAAAGCACCCTCTAAAGTGTTAGTTATTTTAAAAAAATTTGTTTGAAAAACAGTGGATATTTAATTGGTAACCTGTTCGCATGCTGCAAAAGTGTAAAATTCATATTGATTTCATCATTTAATCCAATGTTATACACCATTAATCCATTGATATATACAACATGAATCCATTTATATACAACATTAATCCTCCATATATACAACATTAATATATGATTCTTTGATCAACAATATACAACAACATATTCATGATTTAGTAAAATTACAACAACAATATACAACATATATACAACAACAACATACAACAACAACATTCCATACATATATGTACAACAATATACAACCTAGCTATATGATTCTTTGATCAACAATGAATTGACACAATTCATCCTTGATTTCATCCAAATTTGCTCTTGAGTAAGTTTTGTATTCCTCAAAGTACTACAATTAAGAGAATAAAACATATTCATGATTTAGTAACAAATTAGATGAAATATTCGATAATATTAAAATAAACCCTAAGTTATTATTCCATACCATTTTTGGGATGTCTATACGATTCAACGCAATGATGTCTCTCATAAATCTCAATACAAAAAATCCGCAATCGACCGAATTATTTTGCTGAGGACACTACACAGAAAAACAAACAATATATATATAGTTAATTTCTTACAAACACTATTATAAGCAAAAAAACAAACACTATTATAAGCAAAAATAAGATACTTAATATATACCTGAACTCTGATCCAGGTAATGTCCTTCCTATTGCGGTATTTCTTTTTCAATCTAAATTTTATTATTGCCCTAACAAAATAAAAACGTATATTGAGATCAATCTGACAAACATAATTAAATATACAAATACACACGAATATTTAGGGGAATTTCACTTACGCGTCAACCGTCTTCTTCATATTCGGATATTTACTCCAATCACCCGATAAAGAATCGAGATAATACACTATTAGTCTCGAAAGATCCATAACAACCAACACCCAGTGACCACTGTAAAATAAAACAAAAATTTAGATGAATGAAAATTTTCTACGTAAAAGATATACATAGATTAGAATGAAATTATTAGAAAGAAAATCTAACCCGTTGCCAGAATTAAACGGTAAAAAATACAAACTGGGTGTAGTATTATCACCGGCCGCCATGAATATATCGACTAGATCATTCTTTACGGATGTTGGATTATTCGTTATTAACGTTGCATTGATACGGGAAGCAGCAATAAAATTGAAACGGTTACACAATTCAGTTCCCCGCATCAATGTTACATACATATACCTTAAATAGAAACATAATAAACATTAGACTACTCATTGAAATGTGTAAATAAATTGTTCAACTAAGTAAATTATAGATTGATCGGAGTACCATATGTATGTATGAATGACAACGATGTCCAATTCGGTGTGTTCAAAAAGTTGTTGGAAGTCCTCCTTTCCAATTATTTCGAAATGAGCAGCTCCGAAAACACCTTCATCAAAATTTATAGTACGAATGGCCCCATGCATAATATCGGACTCCTCCACCATTTTCTCAAGACGCATCATAATTTGAGATTTTGTCCCGGACGTCGTTGGAATATCCTTAGCAGCGCTTTTCAACTCTCGACCGGGAACCTAAAAATTCATATAAAATAAATCATGACTTTTTGTGATGCAACAGAATCGTTGCGTATATAATTCAATGGGTATATATATTTGTACCTCTTTTTGAGATGCAACCGACTCGATGCGTCTTGAAATCCCTTTACCAACTTTATGTGTGGGTCTTGTAGGAGTCTAACATTACCATATAATTGATTAAATATCATAATTGTAGCTGAATTGAAATGTGAATACTAAATATTCATAATCATTTAGAACATATATACCTCGGCATCAGGGAAAATTAGATCTGACGGCCAACCAACAAAGGTCACTAGTATCTTTTGCCTCGGAGGCGCACCTTTCCTCTCTATACCTTGCATTCTCGATTTGCAGTTGGAGTACTTGTGCCCTTAACTCCGCCAAGGTCTCCATCACCTCTTTGTTGGTAGGATTTTTTGTTTTTGGTTTTTTATAAAATGACGACGGAGTCACACCAAAACCCTTACCCCTCACACGACCGGAATACTCAGGAACATTTAGTACTCGACTAAATACGCTCCTGCAATCCTGGACCTCGGTTGAAGGTACGGTTTGGGATAAAGTCTCCTGAAATATTATTAGAGGAGATTAAAATTGAATTATATGTCTAACAAAATTTTCGATATAATTAAAGAAATAATGTTACATATACTTACACATTCGTCATAAACATTTTGGACCGCTTCAACGACAGCCCCATCCTTCCCAACCCGAGCAGCCTTCCATAATACGTGCTCCGGAAGAGATGTTGCGTCACTTTTCTCCTCGGCTAGCTACACATTGAATTAGATTATAAGATCATCAATTATAACATATTGTGACAATGTATAAGCTCATAGCATTTGAATATACTCACAATTCTTTGTTGTAACCGTGCATAACCCGTACACCCTTTTTTGTACGGATACGCGGGTTTTGATGCCCTTTTCCTATTTTTGTCGCTTACTTCCTGGATAAAAAAGTTTAAGGCATATTAGAACCAAGTAACTTAACAATTGTATAATACCATAATTAATAGACATTACATGGAATTTTTCGTTTCTTCGTTTGGCGACAAAGTTATCCCATTCATCGGCTGAAATAATCTCGGCATACTTCATTGGCCGTTCTCCTTCAACAAATTTTCCTTCCTCATCCTTGAGAAATTTGTTGCACAAAAAGGATCGAAATCCTCGGAGTCTTTTTCCGGCCAATTGAATACAATATTTTTGCCGACTTTCATCGATGTGAAAGGATCTCTAAAAAACATACAAATGGAGTGTGTTATTATAAAGTAATATTATAACAATATATGGTTAACAAATAGTCAACAAAAAAAACATATAACAATATATATCTCCGACCATATTTTTTCCTTGCCAACCTTCAAGTCCGGACTTCTCCAATTATCACATGTAATCGGAATATGTTGTCGAACAAGGAAACCAATGTAACTTGCCAACATTGAACCGTTAGGCTCAATTAGTTGGTCTTCAGCACTCCAATGTACTTCAAATTTTACACCCTTGTCTCTTGCACGAATGATTGACTTCATAACAGTCAATCCTCGTTTGATTTCTTTTTCAACATTATTACGTGATTCATTCGCGGCATGGGTATCGTCTTGGTTAGCCATTTTATCTGTAATATAGAAATGATTCAATAAGACCCAAGTAAGACAATGATTCAATACGTCAACACATTCATATACCTTCCATTTCTCTCATGTTACAACAATCTAAACTCTTTTTTTTATCATTATTGAATACAAACTCACACACACCTACTGCATGCAAAAGACCAATGCAAACTTATGGTGTTTGGAACATGAACAAACTTGCATCCATAATCATCAAACTTCCAAGCACAAGCTCAAACACACTTCAAATATATCAGTTTTCAATCAGAAATAAAAAACTCAGTTTGCCCTAAACAACATTAATCAACATAATGCACAAAATGAAAAACTAAGTTTAGAAAATGCCCTAATCAAACACATGAAGAAAGTGAACGGTAACGATGGAGAAGAGAAATACCTTAAAGGTGACGGTAACGATGGAGAAGAAAGTGAACAGTGACGGTGGAAGAGGATAACTCAGTGAACGTGAACGCAGCAGCAGAAAAAGGCGACGGCGACGATGACGGTGAGGGAGGGAGAACGAACGGAGGACGAGAGTAATCGCAGTAGAGAGTAATCGCAGTTGAGAGAAAACCCAGTTACGTAAACGAAATAGCTTATAGAGAGGGAAAATAAAGAGACATGCAGTATATGTTATAATTTTAATGTTTACTAAAGGGGACCTTAGAGGGCGCTTTTGTAAAAAAAGCGCCCTCTAAAGGGGGCCTAAGAGGGCACTTCTGAAAGCGCTCTCTAAGGCTTTCCAAAAGCGCCTTCTAAACTGGAAATGTACATGGACTTAGAGAGCGCTTTTTCAAAAGCGCCCTCTAAGGGTAACCTTAGAGGGCGCTTTCACTAAAGCGCCCTCTATTGTTGTCCCTCCATTTCCTCATTATTTTTTTTTTGGCTTCACTTTAGAGGGCGCTTTGTTACAAAAGCGCCCTCTAAAGGGGGCCTAAGAGGGCGCTTCTAAAAGCGCTCTCTAAGGCTTTCCAAAAGCGCCTTATAAATTGGAAATGTACATGGACTTAGAGAGCGCTTTTTTAAAAGCGCCCTCTAAGGGTACCCTTAGAGGGCGCTTTCAATAAAGCGTCCTCTATTGGTGTCCCTCCATTTCCTCATTATTTTTTCGCTTCACTTTAGAGTGCGCTTTGTTACAAAAGCGCCCTCTAAAGTGCGCTGTCTATTCTAGTAGTATGCTCCTTATTTTTTCTCTTCACTTTAGAGTGCGCTTTTGTAATAAAGCGCCCTCTAAGGGGCGCTGTCTATTCCAGTTTTTGGCGTAGTGAATTAAAGACGAATAACAATATTCTTGATTTCTCTCGTGTAAAGATATATAATTAGAAAAATAGATTTATAGTTTGCACAATGTTTTTCTCTACATTAACTATAAGGAGTAATTTATAAAATAAGAACTCTAATACTTTAACTAATATTAACAATAAAATCACATAAATATTTTACGATAACATTAATAAGAAATTAAGATTATTCTTTTAATAAAAATGACATAAAAACTATATTAACCTAAAAATATTTACTTAAATATATATTATTTGCATTATATTTATAAACAAAATATTTATATATTTTTTATGTTATTTTTAAATTATTAAAAAGAAAGAAAGGAAATTTTGATATCTACTTTTAATATATAAAAATTAATTACTACCAAATTTACGTCATAACCTAATTAAAACTAATAAAACATGGTTATTCAAGTCTCTAATTGTCTTTTTGCATTATTGGTATTTGTTAATTCAATGTTAATAATTATTATATTATATCTCTATTTTAAAGGAAAATATATTAATTATTATGAACCCAACTTTAGTAGGTGTGGAGACACAATTTCATATACCAATAAACTCTTTCAAATTCTTTGGCAAACACATTGTATCCCTTTCAATTACAAATACCAATAAACACAATTTCATCTTTCCAAAGATATTTTTTACTGCTTCTTTTACTCTTTCAGTGTATTTCACTATTTCCATTAACCCTAAATCTCCTTGATTCTCCCATAATAACCAATTTTCATCCGCCAGAGCATTGGTGTGGCGGAGTTTCAAATTCAAAAAGAGAAAATGTATGTGTTTTATTTTCTTCATCTACGTATCTCATCATTTTTTACAAATAAAAAATTGAATAGTATATAGTTGTGCAAATCATTTTAGGTTGATTACAATCCTTTCGTTTCAATTTCAATTTCAGTTATTTGTTCATCCATCAAAGCATTTGTGTGTCAGAGTTACAAAGGAGAAAAGCTAAGAGGTTTTATTTTTTTTCATCTATCAATCTCATCTTTTTTACAAAGTCGAAAATTAAATGATATATATATATATATATATATATATATATATATATATATATATATATATATATATATATATATATATATATATATATATATTTGCGTTTGTTCGTACATGAATACCTTCCTTTTTTAGAAGATATATATTTTTTACAAATATAATTTATGCAACATTACAATATTTCTATTTGATTTAAGGTCTCATTCTATTCTCATGGGTGCTTTGAGTCAACTCAATTTAGTTTCTCGGCCTTCTTCCATTCACATTTATGTCAATTCTATTTGAATCACGGTAAACAAACAAATCATTATTGATTTATCCAAAAAAACTATTTTCATAAACACTATGTATTCTCTATATCTTCTTAAACAAATCCAGAAAATCCATTTTCATAAATATGTGTGCATTCTCTATTTTACTCCAAAATCCATCTCAAATAACCAAATCAATTTCATTTAATTCTTTTTCCTTCTTTATTTACACTATTTTCATCCCAGAATTTTGGTTCTAACCCATTATTTTTCCTCTATCTCAATTTAAAGTGAGCATGGTGACAATGGCAAGTTATAATATTCCTGATTTTGATTCCATATATTTCAAATTTGTTGATTTTGGTGATTTTTTTATTTTGACTTTTGATTTCATCTATTTCGGTTAAGTTCTAATTATTGTGTTCTAGATTTAGATCTATTTTGATTTCTATCTATTTCGATTTTGCATTATAGATTTTGGTGATTTTGTATAAAGTTTTTTCGCTTTTATGTTTTAAATTTTATGTTTCATCTTTGGTGATTTTTTATTTTGATTTATTTTAAAATTAGTTAGGTATCTATTTTATGGATTAAAATAAGAGCTACTTATGTGAATTTTAATTTTGATCTTTCTTTTTATTTCGTACCAAATATATATATATATATATATATATATATATATATATATATATATATATATATATATTTTTAGGTTGATTACAATCCTTTCGTTTCAATTTCAATTTCAGTTATTTGTTCATCCATCAGCGCATTTGTGTGTCAGAGTTACAAGGGAGAAAATGTAAGAGGTTTTATTTTTTTCATCTATCAATCTCATCTTTTTTACAAAGTCGAAAATTAAATTATATATATATATATATATATATATATATATATATATATATATATATATATATATATATATATATATATATATATATATATATATATATATATATATATATATATATATATATATATTTGCGTTTATTCGTACATGAATACCTTCCTTTTTTAGAAGATATATATTTTTTACAAATATAATTTATGCAACATTACAATATTTCTATTTGATTTAAGGTCTCATTCTATTCTCATGGGTGCTTTGAGTCAACTCAATTTAGTTTCTCGGCCTTCTTCCATTCACATTTATGTCAATTCTATTTGAATCACGGTAAACAAACAAATCATTATTGATTTATCCAAAAAAACTATTTTCATAAACACTATGCATTCTCTATATCTTCTTAAACAAATCCAGAAAATCCATTTTCATAAATATGTGTGCATTCTCTATTTTACTCCAAAATCCATCTCAAATAACCAAATCAATTTCATTTAATTCTTTTTCCTTCTTTATTTACACTATTTTCATCCCCGAATTTTGGTTCTAACCCATTATTTTTCCTCTATCTCAATTTAAAATTTCAATATAAAGTGAGCATGGTGACAATGGCAAGTTATAATATTCCTGATTTTGATTCCATATATTTCAAATTTGTTGATTTTGATGATTTTTTATTTTGACTTTTGATTTCATCTATTTCGGTTAAGTTCTAATTATTGTGTTCTAGATTTAGATCTATTTTGATTTCTATCTATTTCGATTTTGCATTATCGATTTTGGTGATTTTGTATAAAGTTTTTTCGCTTTTATGTTTTAAATTTTATGTTTCATCTTTGGTGATTTTTTATTTTCATTTATTTTAAAATTAGTTATGTATCTATTTTATGGATTAAAATAAGAGCTACTTATGTGAATTTTAATTTTGATCTTTCTTTTTATTTCGTACCAAATATATATATATATATATATATTTTAGGTTGATTACAATCCTTTCGTTTCAATTTCAATTTCAGTTATTTGTTCATCCATCAGCGCATTTGTGTGTCAGAGTTACAAAGGAGAAAAGGTAAGAGGTTTTATTTTTTTTCATCTATCAATCTCATCTTTTTTACAAAGTCGAAAATTAAATATATATATATATATATATATATATATATATATATATATATTTATATATATATATATATATATATATATATATATATATTATATATATATATATATATATTATATATATATATATATATATATATATATATATATATATATATATATATATATATATATATATATATATATATATATATATATATATATATATATATATATATATATATATATATATATATATATATTTGCGTTTGTTCGTACATGAATACCTTCATTTTTTAGAAGATATATATTTTTTTACAAATATAATTTATGCAACATTACAATATTGCTATTTGATTTAAGGTCTCATTCTATTCTCATGGGTGCTTAACATGTACCTTATATATTATATATTAGCATTTCAAGTATTGTTCCAAATTCAAGAAATGAACTTATCATGTTGAATGAGCAAAAGCTGTAAGAAAACTTTATTCAAATAAAGCCATGGCAATGTAAGTTATGTTTTTTATCAGGTGAACGTTTGATATTTTTATTCACTATAAAATTATATATCTTTTGTTTTATTTATAATGATGAAGATATATAATATCTGTTATATATGTGTAATTTTTTCAGATGTATGATCAAGTATGATCATTTTGAATTATAGAGCCTGAGTGAGTACTATAATAGAAAATATTCAAATTGGTAGATGAAGAATTACATTTTAAAACTATTTTGAGGAGGAAGAATGCTGCAAAAGCCAGAATTTATAGAAAGAGTGTTATTGATGACAAGAAATCTAAGAGGTTGAAAACTGCTCTAAAAGAAAACGGTACATTTGATAAAAGACACGACAATGACTCAACAGCTTTGAGGATACCACTATCAGAACTTTCACCAAACATACTAAATGACGGTCGTGGTATAGCCAACGTTGAAGTAAGTCGTCAACTTCATTTGTCCTTAAAGACTAAGCCAAGTACCAATAATAATATCAGATCAAAAAGGATATCAAGCAGAAACATTACCAAATTAGGAGTTAACTTATCTAAGAGGTTTGACAATACATTTGCTGCAACAACATCAAACCAAGATCCAATACCAGAATTGCAACTCAATGAGCTTTTTGCATCTGATAGTGGAGACGATAATATGAATGATGAATCTGACGGTATATTCTTAATTATTTTTCATTTGAGTTAATTTGTTTATGATATATCATAGAATATTACAATATTCTTAACACAATAAATGTTATGTCAAAAGGTTACAGTTCAGCAACAAATTCAAGTTTTGATGATGATGAAATGTCTAATGGAACAAATGCTATGGAAACTTTTGAAATTACATCAGGTATTTTAAAATGATTTACTATAAATAATATTTTATTATTATGAAATACAACTCATTTAACATATGAATTAAATACTATTGATGATCAAGAGGGTATTATGATATAGGGGATCCTGTCATTGAATGTCAATATTGTGGTGCAAATATGTGGTATTCGGAAAGGAAAAACAAATGTCGTCATGCGTCCAATCCTAAATTTTCCATGTGTTGTGGATCAGGAAAAGTTCAGTTACCTTTGTTAAAACCCGCTCCTAAAGTTCTACAACATCTGTTGTTTGACAACGAATCATGTGAATCAAAAAATTTCCAACAACAAATTCGAATGTACAACGTTATGTTTGCATTTACATCTCCCGGTGCGAAAGTGGACAATCGATTTAACAACGGTAGATGCCCTCCCAATTTTCGTATCCAAGGTCAATCATGTCACCGAATAGGAAGCATGTTACCGGTGCCAGGTCAAAATCCACGATTTGCACAACTATATGTTTATGACACTGAGAATGAAATTGAAAATAGAATGCATGGATTCAGGTTAGATATCTATTATTTTCCAAACTTTAAATTTATTTATTTAAGAAACTTGCAATAAACTGTTTCAACTCTTTTCATTATAGGTCAAAAAGTGGAGTTGATGTTAATATTGTGAGAAAACTATCTGAAATGTTATATGAACATAATGTTCATGCACAATCATTTCGCATGGCAAGGGACAAACTTTGTGAAGAAGGTGTTTCTGATTTAAAACTTCGTTTAATATCTGAACGAAGAAATGATGGAAGGATATATAATCAACCAACTGTATCCGAAGTAGCTGCTTTAATTGTTGGAGATGTCGACACTGCAGAAAAAAGAGACATTATAGTGCAAAAACAATGTGGCGAACTTCAAAGGATAGATGAGTACACTACGCCAAAAACTGGAATAGACAGCGTGTAACACCCCAATTAAAATAAGATAATTATTTAATTTAAATTAATATTTTATTTATTAATTTAATTGAATAATTGGAAGTTTGGATTATTATCATTATTTTGGAATAATAATTATTGGGTTATTATTTTGTTGGAATAAAATAAGTTGGAATAATAAAAAGTCCTAATTTTTGGAAAAGGGTTTTCACGTGAAAAAGGAAAAGAGAAGCGGCTGAAAGAGAAAAGGCAAAGAGGCAGAGCAAAAGAAGAGGAAAAGCTTGAAGCTAACGGAAGTGCCGGATTAACTCAGGTAAGGGGGGTTTATCATCGATTAACGGGTATTATGGGATAGTATGTGATGGGTAGTGAGAAACCATTGAAATTGCCTCTGATTGAATGATATATGTGATGAACTTGTGACTTATTGATGAACGAATTGGGTGATGATTGATGAGAAATTCGTAGGAATTAGAGGTAGAAAGGTTAACAATTTGTGAAATCGAAAATGTATGATTCGTGTTAGATGTTATGTGTAATATTGTGTGAAATTTGGACTGTGGAAGGGTAAATTGGATAGATCTCGTAGCAGAAAAAGCCATTGCAGATCTGAGAGTTCTGGTTTCTGGTCATACGCGTATGGCACTAGGCAATACGCGTATGAGATGGCTGGTACGCGTATGGTACTAGGCAATACGCGTATGGATGAGGAAGATGATGTTTTGAACGTGTTTTGGTCTCTGTTGGTACGCGTATGGGAATGTGATACGCGTAGCATACGCGTATGGGCGTGGGCATTACGCGTATGGATTTGGTCAGGCGTGGGCAATACGCGTATGGGCATAGGCAATACGCGTATGGGCAGAATTGTGATTTTTCTGTGCTGTTGTTATGCAGTTTTTGGTTGTTTAGGCTGAGTGATGTACTTAGCTGATGTATGATGTAGCAGGGATCATTTCCCGTTGTTTTGAGTAGTATAGGTATTAGTAGAATGTGCTAATACTGTATTTGATTATGTGGCATGATGTGATATGCTTTTGTGATAAAATGTATTAATGATGTGTGATGATAAGCATGATGCTATGAATGTATCAGTTATGTATGCATTTGTGAATAGACTGTTTTATGGCTTAGAGTGTGAGCTTATGTCTATTCTTGAATTGTTGCTGTTGTTGTTGCATTGCTAGGTGATTAGCATGCTTATTCTAGCCTTTGGGGCTGTAGCTAATTCCCATGGTGAGGAATTAGTGAGTGAACCATGGTGGGTTTGTTGTTGATGTTTGCATGCTAGATGATTAGTGTGCATAGTCTAGCCTTCGGGGCTGTAGCTAATTCCCATGGTGAGGAATTGGTGAGTGAGTCATTAGATCTCAAATGAGTGGGACTAGTGAGCTTAGTAGCCGTATCTGGATTTGATCGGTGAGCTTGAACTGTATGTTCAAGAATAGTCGGTACCGCATGTGTGGAGTCTCATTTCATAATGAATGTATGGCATATAATATGAATGGATGTATTCCAGTATTATATGTGTGTTATGTGTTGTGTTGTTGATGTTGAGTATGGTTGAGATTATACATATGCTATATGTTACTGTTGAATATGATGTTTGAACGGATATTGCCGTTGCTGAGTGCGTAGTCTGATTAGGGTGAATTGATGTGTTATTACTTAGCATTACATGTTGTTCTATAATGCTTATTATATTGATTGAGGAACTCACCCTTACATCTATTTTTCAGGTAACGAGCAGTGAGTTGAGTAGAAGCTAGTGCTATGGAGTCTAGTGTCGTCCTTAGTGGGTCATGCTCTGGTAGATGTAACATCGGGAGGGAATGTTTGACTATGTTTTAATTTAGTTGTTGATTCAACTTTACATGTAATGTAGTACATGATTTGAATGTCGATGTTTTGTACCCGCTGCGAATTATGCAAAAGAGTCTTATTTTGATTTAATAAATGAGCATGACAGGATATTTTGATAATTGTTGTGAAATGATTGTGTGACACCCTTCGGGGCATAATTACTCTGATTGATATGTTATTATTTTAATTAAATATTTTGGGGTATTTAGAAGGGTGTTACATTAGTGGTATCAGAGCATAGTCGGTCGAGTCGAGTCGTAATTATTCTGTTTCCCCTGTACGGTATAGGTGTTGTGTAACCTATCAGTACTCATTGTTTTAGTTTGTTTGGGTTTTCAGAATAGAGATGGCTGGAAGAGGTAGAGATGATGCTGCAATTGCTGAGGCTCTGGGTATGCTAGCTGGAGTACTTGGAGGAAATCCGAATGTTGTGGGAATGGGAGCTGCTCGTCAACTGAGTGAGTTCCAGAAGAACAATCCTCCAATGTTTAAGGGAGCATACGATCCAGATGGCGCTCAGAAGTGGTTGAAGGAGATCGAGAGAATCTTCCGAGTAACTGAGTGTGCCGATAACCAGAAGGTCAGGTTCGGTACGCATATGCTGTCAGAGGAAGCTGATGATTGGTGGGTTGCTACCCGCACTGAGTTGGAATCTGCTGGAAATGCTGAGATCACTTGGGCTGTGTTCAGAGAGAGATTTCTGAGGAAGTACTTTCCAGAGGATGTCAGAGGAAAGAAAGAAATAGAATTCTTGGAATTGAAGCAGGGTAACCGGTCTGTTACTGAGTATGCTGCTAAGTTCACAGAGCTGTCAAAGTATTATACTCCCTATAGTGAGGCTACTGGGGAATTTTCCAAATGTGTGAAGTTTGAGAACGGGTTGCGTCCCGAGATCAAGCAGGCGATTGGATATCAGCGGATCAGGGTGTTTTCTGATTTGGTTGACTGTTGCAGGATTTTCGAACAGGATTCCAAGGCTAGAGCAGAGAGCTATCAGCAAAGGGTTGATAGGAAAGGTAAGAATCAGATTGATCGTGGAAAACCGTATGCAGCTGGCAAAGGTTTCCAGCGGCAGAGTGGGATGAAGAGGCCTAGTGGGGGAGACTCTAGTGCCCCTGTTAAGTGTTATAGATGTGGTCGGGCTGGACATCGTGTTCATGAGTGTACCAGTGCTGAGATGAAGTGTTTCAAGTGTGGAAAAGGTGGTCACTTGGCTGCAGAGTGTCGGTTGAAGACTGTAACTTGTTTCAACTGTGGAGAGTTGGGTCATATCAGTCCACAGTGTCCTAAGCCGAAGAAAGAGAATCAGTCAGGAGGCAAGGTCTTTGCTTTATCGGGTTCTGAGACTTCTGCAGATGATCGTTTGATCCGAGGTACGTGTTATATTAATGGCTTTCCTCTTGTAGCTATTATTGACACAGGTGCGACTCATTCTTTTATATCCTTGGATTGTGCTGTGAAACTTAAGTTAGAGATATCTAAGATGCTTGGAAGTATGGTGATTGATACTCCTGCGAAGGGTTCAGTGACTACTACTTCAGTTTGTTTGAGTTGTCCTTTGAGTATTTTTGGTAGAGACTTTGGGATAGACCTTGTGTGTCTTCCACTAGTGCAGATTGATGTTATCCTGGGTATGAATTGGTTGGTGTTTAACCGAGTTTCTATCAACTGTTTTGATAAGACTGTGATATTCCCTGAGATTAAAGAAGGAAAGGATTTGTTTCTATCAGCGAGGCAGGTGAATGAGGAAGTAGCAGATGGGGCAGAGTTGTTTATGCTGTTAGCGACTTTGGAAGCTAAAGATAAACTGGTGATTGGCGATCTAGCAGTGGTGTGTGATTTTCCTGATGTGTTTCCTGAAGAAGTGAATGAATTGCCGCCAGAGCGTGAAGTTGAGTTCTCGATTGATTTGGTACCTGGTACTAGACCGATATCGATGGCTCCGTACCGTATGTCTGCTGTTGAGTTAGCTGAATTGAAGAGTCAGCTGGGAGATTTGTTGGATAAGAAATTTATTCGTCCGAGTGTGTCGCCGTGGGGTGCACCAGTGTTATTGGTTAAGAAGAAAGAAGGTACTATGAGGTTGTGTGTGGACTACAGGCAACTGAATAAAGTGACGATCAAGAATCGGTATCCTTTGCCGAGGATTGATGATTTGATGGATCAGTTGGTTGGTGCGAGTGTGTTTAGCAAGATAGATTTGAGATCTGGGTATCACCAGATACGTGTGAAAACTGAGGATATTCAGAAGACTGCTTTCAGAACAAGGTATGGACATTATGAGTATTCTGTAATGCCTTTTGGTGTGACTAATGCGCCTGGAGTATTTATGGAGTATATGAATAGGATTTTCCATCCGTACCTAGACAAGTTTGTGGTAGTGTTTATTGATGACATTTTGGTGTATTCGAAATCTGAAGAAGAGCATGCTGAGCATTTGAGAGTGGTGTTGGGAATTCTACGAGAAAAGAAGTTATTTGCTAAACTGTCTAAGTGTGAATTTTGGTTAGAAGAAGTTAGTTTTCTTGGTCATGTGATTTCAAGAGGTGGTGTTGCTGTTGATCCTTCTAAGATAGAAGCGGTGTCTAAGTGGGAAGCTCCGAAGTCAGTTTCTGAGATAAGAAGTTTTCTTGGACTTGCAGGTTATTATAGGAAGTTCATTGAGGGATTTTCTAAGTTGGCGTTACCGTTGACGATGTTGACTAGAAAGGGGCAAGCGTTTGTTTGGGACTCAAGATGTGAAGAAGGTTTCCAAGAGTTAAAGAGAAGGTTAACTACTGCTCCTATCCTGATATTACCGAGTTCGTCGGAACTATTCGAGGTTTATTGTGATGCTTCATTGTTGGGTTTAGGTGGTGTGTTGATGCAGAATAAGCAGGTTATAGCTTATGCTTCGAGACAGCTAAGGGTTCATGAGAGGAACTATCCGACGCACGATTTAGAGTTGGCAGCTGTGGTGTTTGTTCTGAAATTATGGAGGCATTACTTGTATGGGTCAAGATTTGAGGTTTTCAGTGACCATAAAAGTTTAAAGTATTTGTTCGATCAGAAAGAGCTGAATATGAGGCAGAGGAGATGGTTAGAATTTCTGAAGGATTATGACTTTGGTCTGAATTACCATCCGGGTAAAGCAAATGTAGTGGCTGATGCATTGAGTAGGAAATCATTGCATATGTCTATGTTAATGGTTAGGGAATTGGATTTGATTGAGCAGTTTAGAGACTTGAGTTTGGTGTGTGAGAGTACTCACAATAGTGTTAAATTGGGAATGTTGAAGTTAACAAGTGGTATTCTGGATGAGATCAGAGAGGGTCAGAAATCCGATATGCTTTTGGTTGATAAGTTGACTTTAGTGAATCAAGGTCAAGGTGGTGAATTCAGAGTTGACGAGAATGGTGTTTTGAAATTTGGTAATCGGGTGTGTGTTCCGGACGTTGCCGAACTTAAGAGGAGTATTCTTGAGGAAGGACATCGTAGTGGCTTGAGTATTCATCCTGGAGCTACGAAGATGTATCATGATTTGAAGAAGTTATTTTGGTGGCCGGGAATGAAAAGAGAAATTGCGAGCTTTGTTTATTCCTGTTTGACTTGTCAGAAGTCAAAGATTGAGCATCAGAAGCCGTCTGGGCTAATGCAACCGTTGGCTATTCCAGAGTGGAAGTGGGATAGTATCAGTATGGATTTTGTTTCTGGTTTGCCGAGGACAAATAAGAATTTTGAAGCCATTTGGGTGATTGTTGACAGGTTGACAAAGTCGGCTCATTTCATTCTGATCAGAATGGATTATCCGTTAGAGAGATTAGCCGAGTTGTATATTGAGAAGATTATAAGTTTGCATGGTATTCCGTCGAGTATTGTTTCGGACAGAGATCCTAGATTTACATCGAAATTTTGGGAAGGTTTGCAGAGAGCTTTGGGAACTAAGCTGAGATTGAGTTCTGCATATCATCCGCAGACTGATGGTCAGACTGAGAGGACGATTCAGTCATTAGAGGATCTTTTGAGAGCTTGTGTTTTGGAAAAGGGAGGTGCTTGGGATTGTTATTTACCTTTGATTGAGTTTACCTACAACAATAGTTTTCATTCGAGCATTGGTATGGCACCGTTTGAAGCTTTGTATGGTAGGAGATGTCGGACACCTTTATGTTGGTATGAGTCCGGTGAGAGTGCTGTGGTTGGACCGGAGATTGTTCAACAAACTACGGAAAAGATTAAGATGATTCAGGAGAAAATGAGAATTGCTCAGAGTCGTCAGAAGAGTTATCATGATAAGAGGAGGAAGTCACTTGAGTTCCAAGAGGGAGAGCATGTGTTTCTTCGTGTTACTCCGATAACTGGTGTTGGTCGAGCTTTGAAGTCGAAGAAGTTGACACCTCGATTTATTGGTCCTTATCAGATTTTGGAGAGGATAGGAGAGGTAGCCTATCGTATCGCTTTACCGCCATCGCTTGCGAATTTGCATGAGGTTTTTCATGTGTCTCAGTTGAGGAGGTACATTCATGATCCGTCGCATGTAGTCCAAATAGATGATGTACAGGTGAGAGATAACCTGACTGTGGAAACATCACCTATGAGGATCGAGGATCGAGAATTGAAGCAGTTGCGGGGTAAAGAGATTGCCTTGGTGAAGGTAGCTTGGGGAGGACCAGCAGGTGGCAATGTGACTTGGGAACTTGAGAGCCAGATGAAGGAGTCTTATCCGGAGTTGTTCGCTTGAGGTATGTTTTCGAGGACGAAAACTCTTTTAGTGGGGGAGAGTTGTAACACCCCAATTAAAATAAGATAATTATTTAATTTAAATTAATATTTTATTTATTAATTTAATTGAATAATTGGAAGTTTGGATTATTATCATTATTTTGGAATAATAATTATTGGGTTATTATTTTGTTGGAATAAAATAAGTTGGAATAATAAAAAGTCCTAATTTTTGGAAAAGGGTTTTCACGTGAAAAAGGAAAAGAGAAGCGGCTGAAAGAGAAAAGGCAAAGAGGCAGAGCAAAAGAAGAGGAAAAGCTTGAAGCTAACGGAAGTGCCGGATTAACTCAGGTAAGGGGGGTTTATCATCGATTAACGGGTATTATGGGATAGTATGTGATGGGTAGTGAGAAACCATTGAAATTGCCTCTGATTGAATGATATATGTGATGAACTTGTGACTTATTGATGAACGAATTGGGTGATGATTGATGAGAAATTCGTAGGAATTAGAGGTAGAAAGGTTAACAATTTGTGAAATCGAAAATGTATGATTCGTGTTAGATGTTATGTGTAATATTGTGTGAAATTTGGACTGTGGAAGGGTAAATTGGATAGATCTCGTAGCAGAAAAAGCCATTGCAGATCTGAGAGTTCTGGTTTCTGGTCATACGCGTATGGCACTAGGCAATACGCGTATGAGATGGCTGGTACGCGTATGGTACTAGGCAATACGCGTATGGATGAGGAAGATGATGTTTTGAACGTGTTTTGGTCTCTGTTGGTACGCGTATGGGAATGTGATACGCGTATGGGCGTGGGCATTACGCGTATGGATTTGGTCAGGCGTGGGCAATACGCGTATGGGCATAGGCAATACGCGTATGGGCAGAATTGTGATTTTTCTGTGCTGTTGTTATGCAGTTTTTGGTTGTTTAGGCTGAGTGATGTACTTAGCTGATGTATGATGTAGCAGGGATCATTTCCCGTTGTTTTGAGTAGTATAGGTATTAGTAGAATGTGCTAATACTGTATTTGATTATGTGGCATGATGTGATATGCTTTTGTGATAAAATGTATTAATGATGTGTGATGATAAGCATGATGCTGTGAATGTATCAGTTATGTATGCATTTGTGAATAGACTGTTTTATGGCTTAGAGTGTGAGCTTATGTCTATTCTTGAATTGTTGCTGTTGTTGTTGCATTGCTAGGTGATTAGCATGCTTATTCTAGCCTTTGGGGCTGTAGCTAATTCCCATGGTGAGGAATTAGTGAGTGAACCATGGTGGGTTTGTTGTTGATGTTTGCATGCTAGATGATTAGTGTGCATAGTCTAGCCTTCGGGGCTGTAGCTAATTCCCATGGTGAGGAATTGGTGAGTGAGTCATTAGATCTCAAATGAGTGGGACTAGTGAGCTTAGTAGCCGTATCTGGATTTGATCGGTGAGCTTGAACTGTATGTTCAAGAATAGTCGGTACCGCATGTGTGGAGTCTCATTTCATAATGAATGTATGGCATATAATATGAATGGATGTATTCCAGTATTATATGTGTGTTATGTGTTGTGTTGTTGATGTTGAGTATGGTTGAGATTATACATATGCTATATGTTACTGTTGAATATGATGTTTGAACGGATATTGCCGTTGCTGAGTGCGTAGTCTGATTAGGGTGAATTGATGTGTTATTACTTAGCATTACATGTTGTTCTATAATGCTTATTATATTGATTGAGGAACTCACCCTTACATCTATTTTTCAGGTAACGAGCAGTGAGTTGAGTAGAAGCTAGTGCTATGGAGTCTAGTGTCGTCCTTAGTGGGTCATGCTCTGGTAGATGTAACATCGGGAGGGAATGTTTAACTATGTTTTAATTTAGTTGTTGATTCAACTTTACATGTAATGTAGTACATGATTTGAATGTCGATGTTTTGTACCCGCTGCGAATTATGCAAAAGAGTCTTATTTTGATTTAATAAATGAGCATGACAGGATATTTTGATAATTGTTGTGAAATGATTGTGTGACACCCTTCGGGGCATAATTACTCTGATTGATATGTTATTATTTTAATTAAATATTTTGGGGTATTTAGAAGGGTGTTACACAGCGCCCCTTAGAGGGCGCTTTATTACAAAAGCGCACTCTAAAGTGAAGAGAAAAAATAAGGAGCATACTACTAGAATAGACAGCGCACTTTAGAGGGTGCTTTTGTAACAAAGCGCACTCTAAAGTGAAGCGAAAAAATAATGAGGAAATGGAGGGACACCAATAGAGGACGCTTTATTGAAAGCGCCCTCTAAGGGTAACCTTAGAGGGCGCTTATAAAAAAGCGCTCTCTATGTCCATGTACATTTCCAGTTTATAAGGCGCTTTTGGAAAGCCTTAGAGAGCGCTTTTAGAAGCGCCCTCTTAGGCCCCCTTTAGAGGGTGCTTTTGTAACAAAGCGCCCTCTAAAGTGAAGCCAAAAAAAAAATGGAGGGACAACAATAGAGGGCGCTTTTGTGAAAGCGCCCTCTAAGGTTACCCTTAGAGGGCGCTTTTGAAAAAGCGCTCTCTAAGTCCATGTACATTTCCAGTTTAGAAGGCGCTTTTGGAAAGCCTTAGAGAGCGCTTTCAGAAGCGCCCTCTTAGGACCCCTTTAGAGGGCGCTTTTTTTGAAAAAGCGCCCTCTAAGGTCCCCTTTAGTAAACATTAAAATTATAACATATACTACATGTCTCTTTATTTTCCCTCTCTATAAGCTATTTCGTTTACGTAACTGGGTTTTCTCTCAACTGCGATTACTCTCTACTGCGATTACTCTCGTCCTCCGTTCGTTCTCCCTCCCTCACCGTCATCGTCGCCGTTCGTTCTCCCTCCCTCACCGTCATCGTCGCCGTTCGTTCTCCCTCCCTCACCGTTCACGTTCACTGCGTTATCCTCTTCCACCGTCACTGTTCACTTTCTTCTCCATCGTTACCGTCACCTTTAAGGTATTTCTCTTCTCCATCGTTACCGTTCACTTTCTTCATGTGTTTGATTAGGGCATTTTCTAAACTTAGTTTTTCATTTTGTGCATTATGTTGATTAATGTTGTTTAGGGCAAACTGAGTTTTTTATTTCTGATTGAAAACTGATATATTTGAAGTGTGTTTGAGCTTGTGCTTGGAAGTTTGATGATTATGGATGCAAGTTTGTTCATGCATGTTCCAAACACCATAAGTTTGCATTGGTCTTTTGCATGCAGTAGGTGTGTGTGAGTTTGTATTCAATAATGATAAAAAAAAAGAGTTTAGATTGTTGTAACATGAGAGAAATGGAAGGTATATGAATGTGTTCACGTATTGAATCATTGTCTTACTTGGGTCTTATTGAATCATTTCTATATTACAGATAAAATGGCTAACCAAGACGATACCCATGCCGCGAATGAATCACGTAATAATGTTGAAAAAGAAATCAAACGAGGATTGACTGTTATGAAGTCAATCATTCGTGCAAGAGACAAGGGTGTAAAATTTGAAGTACATTGGAGTGCTGAAGACCAACTAATTGAGCCTAACGGTTCAATGTTGGCAAGTTACATTGGTTTCCTTGTTCGCCAACATATTCCGATTACATATGATAATTGGAGAAGTCCGGACTTGAAGGTTGGCAAGGAAAAAATATGGTCGGAGATACAGGTACTTACCATATATTGTTATATGTTTTTTTTATTGACTATTTGTTAACCATATATTGTTATAATATTACTTTATAATAACACACTCCATTTGTATGTTTTTTAGAGATCCTTTCACATCGATGAAAGTCGGCAAAAATATTGTATTCAATTGGCCGGAAAAAGACTCCGAGGATTTCGATCCTTTTTGTGCAACAAATTTCTCAAGGATGAGGAAGGAAAATTTGTTGAAGGAGAACGGCCAATGAAGTATGCCGAGATTATTTCAGCCGATGAATGGGATAACTTTGTCGCCAAACGAAGAAACGAAAAATTCCATGTAATGTCTATTAATTATGGTATTATACAATCGTTAAGTTACTTGGTTCTAATATGCCTTAAACTTTTTTATCCAGGAAGTAAGCGACATAAATAAGAAAAGGGCATCAAAACCCGCGTATCCGTACAAAAAAGGGCGTACGGGTTATGCACGGTTACAACAAAGAATTGTGAGTATATTCAAATGCTATGAGCTTATACATTGTCACAATATGTTATAATTGATGATCTTATAATCTAATTCAATGTGTAGCTAGCCGAGGAGAAAAGTGACGCAACATCTCTTCCGGAGCACGTATTATGGAAGGCTGCTCGGGTTGGGAAGGATGGGGCTGTCGTTGAAGCGGTCCAAAATGTTTATGACGAATGTGTAAGTATATGTAACATTATTTCTTTAATTATATCGAAAATTTTGTTAGACATATAATTCATTTTTAATCTCCTCTAATAATATTTCAGGAGACTTTATCCCAAACCGTACCTTCAACCGAGGTCCAGGATTGCAGGAGCGTACTTAGTCGAATACTAAATGTTCCTGAGTATTCCGGTCGTGTGAGGGGTAAGGGTTTTGGTGTGACTCCGTCGTCATTTTATAAAAAAACAAAAACAAAAAATCCTACCAACAAAGAGGTGATGGAGACCTTGACGGAGTTAAGGGCACAAGTACTCCAACTGCAAAACGAGAATGCAAGGTATAGAGAGGAAAGGTGCGCTTCCGAGGCAAAAGATACTAGTGACCGAGCTAGTATCAATCATCAACCGAAATTTCCCGAGGTAATTATATATGTTATTATGAAATTAAAATAGCACTTTTTTACTTGACACATATACAAGTTAACAATAACATTTATTATTGGTTTAGGGCATTTCACCTTGTCAGCTGTATCTATCGTCACCAACTTATCGCATAGTTGGCAAGGGAAAAGTGCACAATACTTCGGGTGAATTACTTCACCATAATCCCCTCCCGGTGGGATTTATGAAAGTTTCGGTTGACCTCGTATTAGATATGGACGCCCGTCTACCATTACCTGACGTTGTTTCAGAGACAACGTTGATGCGAGATGCAGTCGGATCCTTTGTTGGTTGGCCGTCAGATCTAATTTTCCCTGATGCCGAGGTATATATGTTCTAAATGATTATGAATATTTAGTATTCACATTTCAATTCAGCTACAATTATGATATTTAATCAATTATATGGTAATGTTAGACTCCTACAAGACCCACACATAAAATTGGTAAAGGGATTTCAAGACGCATCGAGTCGGTTGCATCTCAAAAAGAGGTACAAATATATATACCCATTGAATTATATACGCAACGATTCTGTTGCATCACAAAAAGTCATGATTTATTTTATATGAATTTTTAGGTTCCCGGTCGAGAGTTGAAAAGCGCTGCTAAGGATATTCCAACGACGTCCGGGATAAAATCTCAAATTATGATGCGTCTTGAGAAAATGGTGGAGGAGTCCGATATTATGCAAGGGTCCGTTCGTAGTATAGATTTTGATGAAGGTGTTTTCGGAGCTGCTCAGTTCGAAATAATTGCAAAGGAGGACTTCCAACAACTTTTTGAACACACCGAATTGGGCATCGCTGTCATTCATACATACATATGGTACTCCGATCAATCTATAATTTACTTAGTTGAACAATTTATTTACACATTTCAATGAGTAGTCTAATGTTTATTATGTTTCTATTTAAGGTATATGTATGTAACATTGATGCGGGGAACTGAATTGTGTAACCGTTTCAATTTTATTGCTGCTTCCCGTATCAATGCAACGTTAATAACGAATAATCCAACATCCGTAAAGAATGATCTAGTCGATAGATTCATGGCGGCCGGCGATAATACTACACCCAGTTTGTATTTTTTACCGTTTAATTCTGGCAACGGGTTAGATTTTCTTTCTAATAATTTCATTCTAATCTATGTATATCTTTTACGTAGAAAATTTTCATTCATCTAAATTTTTGTTTTATTTTACAGTGGTCACTGGGTGTTGGTTGCTATGGATCTTTCGAGACTAATAGTGTATTATCTCGATTCTTTATCGGGTGATTGGAGTAAATATCAGAATATGAAGAAGACGGTTGACGCGTAAGTGAAATTCCCCTAAATATTCGTGTGTATTTGTATATTTAATTATGTCTGTCAGATTGATCTCAATATACGTTTTTATTTTGTTAGGGCAATAATAAAATTTAGATTGAAAAAGAAATACCGCAATAGGAAGGACATTACCTGGATCAGAGTTCAGGTATATATTAAGTATCTTATTTTTGCTTATAATAGTGTTTGTTTTTTTGCTTATAATAGTGTTTGTAAGAAATTAACTATATATATATTGTTTGTTTTTCTGTGTAGTGTCCTCAGCAAAATAATTCGGTCGATTGCGGATTTTTTGTATTGAGATTTATGAGAGACATCATTGCGTTGAATCGTATAGACATCCCAAAAATGGTATGGAATAATAACTTAGGGTTTATTTTAATATTATCGAATATTTTATCTAATTTGTTACTAAATCATGAATATGTTTTATTCTCTTAATTGTAGTACTTTGAGGAATACAAATCTTACTCAAGAGCTCATTTGGATGAAATCAAGGATGAATTGTGTCAATTCATTGTTGATCAAAGAATCATATAGCTAGGTTGTATATTGTTGTACATATATGTATGGAATGTTGTTGTTGTATGCTGTTGTTGTATATATGTTGTATATTATTGTTGTAATTTTACTAAATCATGAATATGTTGTTGTATATTGTTGATCAAAGAATCATATATTAATGTTGTATATATGGAGGATTAATGTTGTATATAAATGGATTCATGTTGTATATATCAATGGATTAATGGTGTATAACATTGGATTAAAGGATGAAATCAATATGAATTTTACACTTTTGCAGCATGCGAACAGGTTACCAATTAAATATCCACTGTTTTTCAAACAATTTTTTTTAAAATAACTAACACTTTAGAGGGCGCTTTGTCCAGAAAGCGCCCTCTAAACACTTTACATTGACAACTTTAGAGGGCGCTTTTTCCTGAAAGCGCCCTCTAAACACTTTACATTGTCAACTTTAGAGGGTGCTTTTTCCTGAAAGCGCCCTCTAAACACTTTACATTGACAACTTTAGAGGGCGCTTTTTCCTGAAAGCGCCCTCTAAACACTTTACATTGACAACTTTAGAGGGCGCTTTTTCCAGAAAGCGCCCTCTAAGGTGTCCCTTTATGGACCACTCCAGAGGGCGCTTTTTTCTTAAAGCGCACTATAATGTGGCCACTTTAGACAGCGCTTTCTCCAGGAAAACAAAGCGCTGTCTTTACCTATGCCAGCGCCAGATTAGAGGGCGCTTAAAAGCGCTGTTATAGGCCAAAATAAGCGCCCTCTTTTCCCTTATTTGGCGTAGTGGTATCATACCAGTTATTTAGGATATCAGTATCCATTATTATTTCCATATGGTGAGGATGGATATAGACCTAATGTGAGGCACCGTGATAAAGGGACAAATATTCGCCACTTCACAGACATAACACAGTTAGAACAGAACAATAAAGATATTCCTTGGGAAGAAGCAACAAAGCGAAATCGACTTACAATAAGAGAGTGGTTGGCCTTTAGAATTCAATCAAGATCTAATGAAGCACAAACATTGTTGCGATCAAGGAGACTTTATCAACAATTTTTGGTAGATGGTTTTATAATGATGGAATCAGAAAGACTTAGGTGGCTTCGAAAGAATCAGTCAAAACTGAGGGTTGGCAAGTATCACAATTTTAATGAATATAATTCAAATGGAGAAACGCACGGGTCAAACACAGGTAAGAGGGTTGTGTTACCTTCTTCATACGTTGGTAGTCGTAGATATATGGATCAACTATACTTTGACGAAATGGCAATATGCAGCTATGTCGGATTTCCAGATCTTTTCATTACATTCACATGTAACCCCAACTGGCCTAAAATTCAGCGTTTGCTTGGTTCTGTTCATCTAAAAGCATCAGATCGTCCTGACATCATTTCAAGAGTCTTTAAAATGAAATTTGATGAGCTTTTGTCTGATCTCACAAAGAAAAGTCTATTGGGGAAAGTTCTTGCATGTGAGTAACTTATTCCATATTCAATTAATCGTATTGTTATTTTCAAATTTATCATTCGTGTGCTGACTATTGTATATATTTTATATATTTATTTTTATAGATATGTATACAATTGAGTTTCAAAAGAGAGGATTACCACATGCTCACATCATAATTTTCCTCCATCCATCTAACAAATATCCAACTCCAAGTGATATTGATCGCATTATTTCAGCTGAAATACCTGACCAAGATACCAATGAAGAGTTGTATAATTTGGTTAAAACTCACATGATTCATGACCCGTGTGGATTTGCAAGTCGATCTTCACCGTGCATGAAAGATGGAAAATGTTCTAAATATTTTCCAAAACAGTTTCAGCCCGAAACAATTGTTGATCAAGATGGGTTTCCGGTATATAGAAGAAGGGACAATGGACATACAGTTCTTAAGAATGGAATTCAAGTCGATAACCGGAATGTTGTTCCATACAATGCAAAGTTGTTGACAAAGTACCAAGCTCACATAAACATGGAATGGTGCAATCAAAGTACATCGATTAAGTACTTATTCAAGTACATCAACAAAGGTTACGACAGAATCACCGCTGCCATTGTACCGAATGATGATGGAACTTCCAACCAGCTGCAGAATATTGATGAGATCAAACAGTATATTGATTGTAGGTACGTTTCTAATATATCACTTGAAATATGATGTCATGCAATTTATCTATTTCAACAAAAAGTGTGCAGTTTTTCTTTACATGCATGGTGTAGAAAATTTTATATGTACACTATTTTGACTATATGTGTCATAATAAAATTTATATATTCTGTCTACAATAATCATTCTATTAATTTTAAATCCATTGCCTTTCATTATATTATTTGTAGGTACATTTCTCCGAGTGAATCATCTTGGAGGATATTCTCCTTTCCAATCCATGGTAGAAAACCAGCTGTTGAGAGACTGTACTTTCATTGTGAAGGTCAAAATTCGGTATATTACACTGATTTTGACCGTATCAATATAGTTCTGGAAAAACCAAGTGTAACTGAATCGATGTTTACATCATGGTTCGAAGCAAATTGCAAGTATCCTGCAGCACAAAATTTAACTTACAGCAAATTTGTTTCAAAATTTGTTTATGTTAAGAAAAAAAGAGAATGGAAACCCCGTCAAAAAGGTTACACAATTGGTAGGCTTATATGGGTTCCTCCAACAACTGGCGAATTGTACTATCTTAGATTGATGCTCACACATGTCAAAGGCCCCCGCAGTTATAATGATATAAAAACAGTGAATAACGTAAAATATGATACTTTCCGGGATGCCTGTTTTGCTATGGGTTTTATCGGCGATGATAGAGAATTCATTGCAGCTATTAAAGAGGCAAATCATTGGGGTTCAGGTCAATATTTGAGATTACTATTTGTTCACATGTTATTATCAGGCAGCATTAACAGGCCAAGACATGTATGGAGTAAAACATGTCATCTCTTAGCTGATGGAATACTATATGCTCAACATCGAATTGCAAACAATAGAGGTATTATTTTTCCTATATTGTGAATTTTTATTATATTTATTTGTTTGATTCTTAAAAGTAAATTTGTTTTATAGTTTACACTTATAATTACTATTGTATAAAGGTTTGAGGTTGTCGGATGAAGAGATAATGAATTTAACATTAATTGAGATTGAACGAAATCTTCAAAGGAAGAGCCGAAGTCTAAAGGAATTTGCTGGAATGCCTTATCCAAGTGGATATGTGGTTGAGCAGTTGGGAAATAAGCTCATATACGAAGAGCGGAGTTACAATCCAGCCAAACAATTGCAAGAATACAATAATTTATTCTTAAATCTTACAGGTAAATATGTTAAATGTTTGTAAGTTTTGTCATAATTTTATAAAGTTAACTTTTAAAGTATGATTTTATCTTACAATTTTTTTAATGTATAATTAATTTATTCACTGCATGTTTGCTATGTATTTTTTTTAAATTAGATGAGCAAAGAGGTGTATTCAAGCGAATAATGGAAGCAGTAAACAATCAACAAGGAGGCGTATTTTTTTTGTATGGATACGGTGGCACAGGGAAAACCTACATGTGGAGAACTCTAGCTCCCTACATAAGATCAAATAAACAAATTTGTTTAACTGTTGCTTCATCGGGCATAGCTTCACTACTACTTCCAAGAGGTCGAACGGCTCATTCAATGTTCAAGATTCCAATACCTATAATGGAGTCTTCTACATGTAATATCGACAAAAGTAGTGATCGTGCAGAGCTACTAAAAATGGCAAAGTTGATAATTTGGGATGAAGCTCCAATGGCACACAGATTTTGTTTTGAAGCGTTTGATAAAACCCTTAAAGACATAATGGGGCGTTCCAATTGTTCTGACAAATTATTCGGAGGGAAAGTAATTGTATTTGGTGGAGATTTTCGGCAAATATTACCAGTTGTACCAAGGGGCAACCGTTCAGATATAATACATTCTATAATAAATTCATCATACATCTGGGATCATTGTGTTGTGCTGAAGCTTACAAAGAACATGCGACTCTAACAAGCCGGCAATACTTCAAGTACATCTGAATTAGAATTGTTTTCTAATTGGATATTAAAAGTTGGCGATGGGAAATTGGAAGAACCTAACGATGGTTACACGGATATTCCTATTCCAAATGATTTCTTAATTTCTAACTATGATGATCCACTAGAAGCCATTGTTAGTGAAACATATTCGAATTTTCTTAACAATTACAAGAATCCAAATTTTTTGCAATCAAGAGCTATATTGGCAGGAACAATTGAAACGGTTGACATCATAAATCAATACGTTTTGGGATTCATACCAGGTATGCGTTATCCATTGTAAACATATTTATAGATACATTCATATATTTATATGTACTAACATAGATTTATAATAATAAAATTTCAAAATTTTTCCCAAAGGTGATGAAAAGGAATATTTAAGTTCAGATTCTGTAGACACTTTTGACGGTGAAGGAAATGAAGCTTTTGATGTTTTGACCCTGGAATTTTTGAATACACTTACAACTTCCGGTCTACCTAACCACAAGATTAAATTGAAGATTGGGACCCCTATTATGTTGCTTCGAAACATTGATCAACCTGAAGGTCTCTGCAATGGAACAAGGCTTATAGTTACAAGATTGGCAAACCACGTTATCGAGGCAAATATTATATCTGGAAAGAATATTGGAGGGGTTATCTATATTCCAAGAATGGATATGACTCCAACACAATCTCCGTGGCCATTCAAAATGACTAGAAGGCAATTTCCCATAACTATATGTTATGCTATGACAATTAACAAATCTCAAGGCCAGTCATTGGATTATGTTGGATTATATTTGCCTAGAAGTGTATTTAGTCATGGTCAACTATATGTTGCAATATCAAGGGTCAAAAGCAAAAAAGGGCTTAAGATATTAATCCATGACAAGGATAACCATCCATTGAATTCTACAACAAACGTCGTGTTCAAAGAAGTTTTTGAAAACTTATAGAACGTAAGTTTTTCATTAGTTATATTATATCAACAAATGTCGTTGTTTATTATTAGAATTTTATTGAATGAGTTGTATAAAATATACATTATGTTTTAACATTTGTTTATATGGATGTAATTGTTTTTTTACAGGGTAATGAATCATCACTTCCTAAAAGGTTGCGAGCAGGTTTTGTATAAACCCAGTTTTGTAAGGACCAAAGAATTGTACGAAGTTAAATCATTTTTGTTGCTGGACTTATTTCTCACAATTTTAACTAAAATTGTGAACCTTTTGTTTCAATATCTTTTGTTGCATTAAACCTTACTGTATCAATTGCAATTAATTTCAACATTTGATAGTATTCATTACTATATTTTAAAACAAATGAGGTTCTGGTATTTCTTTTACATGGTTTATGTATTTTGGTTAAATAATCATTTATTATGAAGGTTAATATTTGCGCTTTTATACCTCAAATTAGTAACAGATTGGAAAATTTCATCCATTACTAAATAAATATATTTTTATTTCTTATGTCCAAAATCTCAATGATAAATTGAATGTTTATTCATAACATTAACAATGGAATGTTTATTATATATCAATATACCAATAAATTGTAAAAATACTTTTGTATTATATTTTTTGGTTATTTCCTTAATATAGTATACAAAAAAATTAAGCAAATTATATTACTATAAATTAATAATGTTTTACTTTATTATGTCCCAAACTGGAAAAAGTTATTTGTGGAAATTTTTTGAACCCATTTATTGATCATTTAACATCAATTACATTACAAAAAACTCTTATGCAATAAATTTGTGTACGTTGATCCAACCATATATATATATATATATATATATATATATATATATATATATATATATATATATATATATATATATATATATATATATATATATATATATATATATATATATATATATAAACAAAAAAATATATTATATTTTAATTTTTTAAAAATAAATTATTGCACTTGTGCGACCCGTGCGAACGCACGGGTCCTTTACTAGTATCATTTAAAAAAATATCTCTAAAATAATTTTAGATTCTTTCTATTCTACCCTCTTCATTTCATGTCGAACAAATTAACTATAAACATATAACATGATTCTTTATTTTTCACATATAATGAAATAGAATTTAAAGTTTGCACAATTATTTTTTATAATAATGATCATAATGATTATAATAAAAAACAAAGATAACATTTTCTAAATAACTATCATATTTCAACTAATATAAGAACAAAATTGATAAACATTTTAGAATATCACTCATAATAAATTAAAATGATTCTTTTATAAAAAAAATAAGTTAATCAAGTAACTAGCATTTGAATGTTTCTATTTATCATATAACTTACGTTTGACAATATAGAGATATTTTAAAAATCTTTTTGAAAGTTTAATTTGTTTATATAAAATCAAAAGTGTGTACTATAATGTTGAAACTTCAACCTAACTTGTGTGACATCACCATTATTTCTATGTGGTATATCCAAAATTTCATCTTTATTTTTCAAAAGACACAATCACATAGTTTTAGAGATATCGGGTTCAAGTCTCATCAAATAAAAAAAAATATTAACCTAACAATTACTTATTAACTTTAATACATATTATTTTCATAAATCTTATATAATATCATTTTTTATTTTTCTTGCGATTCTCTTTTAATTATAAAAATTAAGTAAAATAAATTTTGATATATATTTTAAATTTTATTTTCTATTTTCTATTCTTCATATCATGATGGACAAATAAATTAAAGACGAAAAACAATATTCTTGATTTCTCACGTATAATGATATATAATTTGGAAAAATAGATTTATAGTTTGCATAATTATTTTCTCTACATTAACTATAGAGAGTAATGTATAAAATAAGAACTCTAATACTTTAACTAATATCAACAATAAAATCACATAAATATTTTACGATAACATTAATAAGAAATTAAGATTATTCTTTTTATAAAATTAATATAAAAAATATATTAACCTACAAATATTTACTTAAATATATATAATTTTCATTATATTTATAAACAAAATATTTATATATTTTTTCATTTATTTTTAAATTATAAAAATGAAAGAAAAGATATTTCGATATGTCATTTAAAAAATATCTCTAAAGTAATTTTAGATTCTGTCTATTCCACCTTCTTCATTTCATGTCAACAAAAATAAAATAAACACAAATAACATAATTCTTTATTTTTCACATATAATTAAATAGAATTTAAAGTTTTTGCATCTATTTTTTATAATAATGATCTTAATGAATATAATAAAAACCAAAGATATTATTTTCTAAATAATTATCATATTTCAACTAATATCAATAACAAAATCAGATAAATATTTTGCAATATCACTCGTAACAAATTAAAATAGTCCTTTTTCTAAAAAAAATTAAGTTAATCTAATAAATAGCATTTGAGTGATTTTATTTATTATATAATTAACGTTTGACAATATAGAGATATATTTAAAATCTTTTTGAAAGTTTTATTTGATAATATAAAATCAGAAGTGCGCACTATAATATTGACATTTCAAGATGATTTGTGTCACATCACCATTATTCCTATATGGTAGAGTCCAAATTTTCCTCTTTACTTCTCAAAAGATCCAATCATATAGTTTTAGAGGTCTCAGATTCAAGTCCCAACAAATACAAAAAATATATTAACCTAACCATTACTTATTAAATTTGATACGTATTATTTTCATAAATCTTATATAATATCATTTTTTATTTTTCTTGCAATTCTTTTTTAATTATAAAAATAAAATAAAATAAATTTTGATATATATTTTAAATTTTATTTTCTATTTTATATTCTTCATATCATGATGAACAAATAAATTAAAAAGGAATAACAATATTCTTGATTTGTCATGTATAAAGATATATAATTTGCACAATTTTTTTCTCTACATAAACTATAAGGAGTAATATATAAAATAAGAACTCTAATAATTTAACTAATATCAACAATAAAATCACATAAATATTTTACGATAACATTAATAAGAAATTAAGATTATTCTTTTTATAAAAATAACATAAAAATTGTATTAACATAAAAATATTTACTTAAATATATATTATTTTTATTATAATTATAAACAAAATATTTATATTTTTTTCTGTTATGTTTAAATTATTAAGAAGAAAGGAAATAAATTTTGATATATCATTTAAAAAAAATGTCTCTAAAATAATTTTAGATTCTTTCTATTCTACATTTTTCATTTCATGTCGAACAAATAAACTATAAACAAATAACATGATTCTTAATTTTTCACCTATGATGAAATAGAATTTAGAGTTTGCACAATTATTTTTTATAATAATGATCATAATGAATATAATAAAAAACATAGATAATATTTTCTGAATAACTATCCTATTTCAACTAATATCAACAATAAAATCAAATAAACATTTTACAATATCACTCATAATAAATAAAAATAATTGTTTTATAAAAAAAAATTAAGTTAATCATGTAACTAACATATAAATGTTTCTATTTATCATATAACTAATGTTTGATAATATAGAGATATTTTTAAAATCTTTTTGAAAGTTTTATTTGTTAATATAAAATCAGAAGCGCGTGCTATAATTTTGACACTTCAATATAATTTGTGCCACATAACTATTATTCCTATGTGGCACAAAATTTCATCTTTACTTCTCAAAAGACACAATCACATAGTTTTAGAGGTCTCAGATTCAAGTCTCAACAAATGCAAAAAATATATTAATCTAACAATTACTTATTAACTTTGATACATATTATTTTCATAAAAATTATATAATATCATTTTTTATTTTTCATAAAATTATTTTTTAATTATAAAAATAAAATAAAATAAATTTTGAATTTTATTTTCCATTCTATATTCTTCATTTCATGATGGACAAATAGATTAAAGATGAATAACAATATTTTTGACTTCTCACCTATAAAGATATATAGTTTGGAAAAATAGATTTATAGTTTGCATATTTTTTCTCTCTAAATTAACCATAGGGAGTCTAATAAAAAATAGAGGGAGTAATGTATAAAATAAGAACTTTCATATTTTAACTAATATCAACAATAAAATCACATAACAATTTTATGATATCATTAATAATAAATTAGTATAATTCTTTTAAAGATGAATAACTTTACGATAACAATTTTATTTTCTACTCTATATTCTTCGTATCTTGATGGATAATTTTTTTTAAAGATGAATAACAATATTCTTGATCTCTCACCTATAAAGATATATAGTTTATAGTTTGCACAATAAGAACTCTAATATTTTAAACAATAAGAACTATAATATTTTAAACAATAAGAAACGTGCATTATAATAACGACACTTCAACATAATTTATGCTACATCACCATTATTCCTATTTGGCACAGTCCAAATTTTCATCTTTACTTCTCCAAAGACCCAATCACATAGTGTTAGAGGTCTCGGATTCAAGTCCGAGCAAAACCTAACAATTTCTTATTAACTTTGATACATATTATTTTCATAAATCTTATATAATATCAATTTTCTTATCATTTCCATAGCAGTCTTGGAGTATAATCCACAATTTCCTTATAGAGATTTGTACCATATTTAGAATACTTCTTGATTAAGTTTCTGATTTTGACGAGTCAGATGATTTGTTGAGCGTGAATCAGAGTGAGCGGAGTTAGAGTCTTTGAGTAGAAGCTTGTAGTCTTCATATAGATGTTTGTTAAATTGTCTTCAGATAGATGTTTGTTGAATAGTCTTTAGATAGATGTTTGTTGAATAATCTTCAGATATATGTGTCTTCTGATGTTGTCTTGTAGAGTCTTCAGATGTAGAGTCTTCAGACATCAGATATGAACTTGAATGTCAGATTCTATATGTGATTCTTTCAGAAGTGTTCTTGTTCGGAGTCATATATGATCTCTTTATTGCTGGATCAACTTTTATGGACTTTGTTAGATGCCATATATTATTTTCCCCAGATTCATTTTTCCTTAGAAACCTGCACACTTAGAGAAAATTATTAGGGTACCACATAATTTCATTCTTTGCTATCATCAAAACTTGGAGATATATTGCAGAACCAAAATCTTGTTCTAACAAGTCGAAGTGCACAAGTATCTGAAGAAAAGGTGGAACAGGAAGAGATTCCTGTTGAGATGGAGCATTTCGATGATGAATTGCGTATCCTAGATCAAATAAAAGAAGAAGCATAAGATGGTGAAGATACTGAGGAAGTTGAGGAAACTTTCGATGATTACCTGTTGACAAGAGATAGGCCGAGAAAAGTCATCAAACCACCTCAAAGACTTGGGTATGTAGATCTCATACCTTATGCCTTAATATCTGCAAGTGAGGTTCTAGATGAAGAACCTAAAGACTATAAGGAAGTTATGAGGATTCGAAATAAGACTGAATGACTGAAGGCCATGGATGATGAGATAAAGTCTCTTCATGATAACCATACTTGGGAATTGATCAAGAAACCTGCTGGAGCCAGGTTAGTCAGCTGTAAGTGAATTTTCAAAGTTAAGGAAGGAATCAAAGAAGTGACGTCAAAGAGATACAGTGAAAAATCGGTCACAAGGGGTTTTGTAACACCCCGATAATAATATGGTAATTATTTAAATTAAGTTAATAATATATTTATTAATTTAATTAGATAATTGGATTATTATTATTATTATTTTGGAATAATATTATTGGATTTTATTATTGGAGTATATAAGTGGGAATAATAAAAAGTCCCAATTTTTGGAAAAAGGTTTTCACGTGAAAAGGAAAACAGAGCAAGCGGCTGGAAGTGGGAAAGGGCAAAGAGGCAGAGCAAGAGAAGAGGAAAAGCTTGAAACTAACGGAATTTGCCGGATTAATCAGGTAAGGGGGGTTTATCGTCGTTTGATGGGTCTTATGGGATAACATGTAATGGGTAGTGATAAACCATGAATTTGACTCTGATTAGAATGATGTATGCTGAATCTGTGAAACATTTGATGAACGAAATTTGGATCCCAATTGGAAGAAATTCGTAGGAATTAGATGTAGTAAGGTTAGTAAATTGCGTTGTCGAAATGTGTATGATCTGTAATCTGATAATATGGTTGATCGTTGTGTAAAATTGGACTGTGGAAGGTTGGGTTTGGAAGATCTCGTAGCAGAGAAAACCCATAGCAGATCTGGAAAACTGGATTTTGGTCATACGCGTATGGCACTAGGCGATACGCGTATGGGAGGGCTTGGAAAAGGGGAAAATTGGCGCTGATACGCGCCATACGCGTGTGATACGCGTATCCTGTGCGTGGTACGCGTATGGGGTAGACCATACGCGTATGAGTGAAAAAGATGATGTTTTGAACGTGAAATTGTCTCTGTTGGTACGCGTATGGGCGTGGGCAATACGCGTATGGACTTGGTCAGGAATGGGCAATACGCGTATGGGCATAGGCAATACGCGTATGGGCAGAATTGTGATTTTCTGAACTTTGGTTGGACAGTTTTTGGTCATTTCAGCTGAATGATGTAACTTAGCTGATGTGTGATATAGTAGGGATTATTTCCCGTTGTTTTGAGTAGTATAGGTATTAGTAGAGTGTGCTAATACTGTGGTTGTTATTTGGCATGATATGATATGCTTATATGATAAAATACTGATGATGTGTGATGGTATGCATGATGCTGTGAATGTATCAGTTATGTATGCATTTGTGAATAGACTGTTTTATGGCTTAGAGTGTGGGCATATGTCTATTCTTGAGTTGTTGTTGTTGTTGCATTGCTAGGTGATTAGCATGCATATTGTGGCCTTTATGGTGGTAGCTAATTCCCATGGTGAGGAATTAGTGAGTAAATCATTTTGATTGTTGTTGATGGTTGCATGCTAGGTGATTAGCGTGCATAGCATAGCCCTTGGGGTGGTAGCTAATTCCCATGGTGAGGAATTAGTGAGTGAGTCACTATGTCTCAAATGAGTGGGACTAGTGAGCTTGGTAGCCGTGCCTGGATTTGGACGGTGAGGTTGAACTATATGTTCACGAATAGTCGGTACCGCATGCATGGAGTCTCATTGCATAATATATGTATGGCGTATAATATGAATGGATGTATTCCAATATTATACGTGTGTTTGTGTTGGTGTTGAGTATTATGTTGAGTTGATGTGCTGTTACTAAATATACGTTTGGATTAGGGTGATGAAGTGTGTTAAATTACTTAACATGACATGATATCTTATAATACTCATTATATCGATTGAGGAACTCACCCTTACAACTGTTTTTCAGGTAACGAGCAGTGATTGAGTAGGAGCTAGTACTTGGAGTCTAGAGTAGTTCCTTAGTGGGTCATGCTCTGATAGATGTAACATCGGGAAGGGATGTTTTAAATGTTTTACTGTTGGTTGTGAACCATTTTACATGTAATGTGTTACATGCTTTGATTGATTTGATTTATATCCACTGCGATTTATGCAACTGTTTATTTGATTAAATAAAGAGCATGACTGTTATTTTGGAACATGGTGTGAAGTGATTATGTGACACCCTTAACTGCATAATTACTCTGATGTCGTATTTTGATATTTAATTAAATTATTGGGGTATTTTAGAAGGGTGTTACATTAGTGGTATCAGAGCATAGTCGGTCGAGTCGAGTCGTAATTATTCTGTTTCCCTGTACGGGATAGGTGTTGTGTACCCCTATCAGTACTTATTGTTTAGCTTGTTGGGTTTTCAGAATAGAGATGGCTGGAAGAGGTAGAGATGATGCTGCGATTGCTGAGGCGCTGGGTATGCTAGCTGGAGTACTTGGAGGGAATCCGAATGTTGTGGGAATGGGAGCTGCTCGTCAATTGAGTGAGTTCCAGAAGAACAATCCTCCAATGTTCAAGGGAGCATACGATCCAGATGGCGCTCAGAAGTGGTTGAAGGAGATCGAGAGGATCTTCCGAGTAACTGAGTGTGCCGATAACCAGAAGGTCAGGTTCGGTACGCATATGCTGTCAGAGGAAGCTGATGATTGGTGGGTTGCTACCCGCACTGAGTTGGAAACTGCTGGGAATGCTGAAATCACTTGGGCTGTGTTCAGAGAGAGATTCCTGAGGAAGTACTTTCCAGAAGATGTCAGAGGAAAGAAAGAGATAGAGTTCTTAGAGTTGAAGCAGGGTAACAAGTCTGTTACGGAGTATGCTGCTAAGTTCACAGAGCTGTCAAAGTATTACACTCCCTATAGTGAGGCTACTGGGGAATTTTCGAAATGTGTGAAGTTTGAGAATGGGTTACGTCCCGAGATCAAGCAGGCTATTGGGTATCAGCGGATCAGAGTATTTTCTGACTTGGTTGACTGTTGCAGGATTTTTGAACAGGATTCCAAAGCCAGAGCAGAAAGCTATCAGCAAAGGGTTGATAGGAAAGGCAAGAATCAGAATGATCGTGGAAAACCGTATGCAACTGGCAAAGGTTTTCAGAGACAGAGTGGGATGAAGAGGCCTAGTGGGGGAGACTCTAGCGCCCCTGCTAAGTGTTACAGATGTGGTCAGGCTGGACATCGTATCCATGAGTGTACCAGTAATGAGAAGAAGTGTTTCAAGTGTGGAAAAGGTGGTCATTTGGCTGCAGAGTGCCGGATGAAGACGGTGACTTGTTTCAACTGTGGAGAGTTGGGTCATATTAGTCCACAGTGTCCTAAGCCGAAGAAAGAGAATCAGTCAGGAGGCAAGGTCTTTGCTTTATCGGGTTCTGAGACTTCTGCAGATGATCGTTTAATCCGAGGTACGTGTTATATTAATGGCTTTCCTCTTGTAGCTATTATTGACACAGGTGCTACTCATTCCTTTATATCTTTGGATTGTGCTGTGAAACTTAAGTTAGAGATATCTGAGATGCATGGTAGTATGGTGATTGATACTCCTGCGAAGGGTTCAGTGACTACTACTTCAGTTTGTTTGAATTGTCCTTTGAGTATTTTTGGTAGAGACTTTGGAATGGACCTAGTGTGTCTTCCACTAGTGCAGGTTGATGTTATCCTGGGTATGAACTGGTTGGTGTTTAACCGAGTTTATATCAATTGTTTTGATAAGACTGTGATTTTTCCTGAGATTGAGGAAGGAAAGAGTTTGTTTCTATCTGCAAGGCAGGTGAATGAGGAAGTAGCAGATGGGGCAGAGTTGTTTATGCTGTTAGCGACTTTGGAAGCTAAAGATAAACTGGTGATTGGTAATCTAGCCGTGGTGTGTGATTTTCCTGATGTGTTTCCTGAAGAAGTGAATGAATTGCCGCCAGAGCGTGAAGTTGAGTTCTCGATTGATTTGGTACCTGGTACTAGACCGATATCGATGGCTCCGTACCGTATGTCTGCTGTTGAGTTAACTGAATTGAAGAGTCAGTTGGAAGATCTGTTGGATAAGAAATTTATTCGTCCGAGTGTGTCACCGTGGGGTGCACCAGTGTTATTGGTTAAGAAGAAAGAAGGTACTATGCGGTTGTGTGTGGACTACAGGCAATTGAATAAAGTGACTATCAGGAATCGGTATCCTTTGCCGAGGATTGATGATTTGATGGATCAATTGGTTGGTGCGAGTGTGTTCAGCAAGATAGATTTGAGATCTGGGTATCATCAGATACGTGTGAAAATTGAGGATATTCAGAAGACTGCTTTCAGAACAAGGTATGGACATTATGAGTATTCTGTAATGCCTTTTGGCGTGACTAATGCGCCTGGAGTATTTATGGAATACATGAATAGGATTTTCCATCCGTATCTAGACCAGTTTGTTGTGGTGTTTATTGACGATATTTTAGTGTATTCGAAATCTGAAGAAGAGCATGCTGAGCATTTGAGAATGGTTTTAAGAGTTCTACGAGAAAAGCAGTTATTTGCTAAACTGTCAAAGTGTGAATTTTGGTTAGAAGAGGTTAGTTTTCTTGGTCACGTGATTTCAAGAGGTGGTGTTGCTGTTGATCCTTCTAAGATAGAAGCGGTGTCTAAGTGGGAAGCTCCGAAGTCTGTTGCCGAGATTCGCAGTTTCCTGGGTTTGGCTGGTTATTATAGGAAGTTTATTGAGGGATTTTCTAAGTTGGCGTTACCGTTGACGATTTTGACTAGAAAGGGGCAAGCATTTGTTTGGGACTCAAAATGTGAAGAAGGTTTCCAAGAGTTAAAGAGAAGGTTGACTACTGCTCCTATTCTGATATTACCGAGTTCGTCGGAATCATTTGAGGTTTACTGTGATGCTTCATTGTTGGGCTTGGGTGGTGTGTTGATGCAGAATAAGCAGGTTATAGCTTATGCTTCGAGACAACTGAGGGTTCATGAGAGGAACTATCCGACACACGATTTGGAGTTGGCAGCTGTGGTTTTTGTTCTGAAGTTATGGAGGCATTATTTGTACGGGTCAAGATTTGAGGTTTTCAGTGACCATAAAAGTTTAAAGTATTTGTTTGATCAGAAAGAGCTGAATATGAGACAGAGGAGATGGTTAGAATTTCTGAAGGATTACGATTTTGGTTTGACTTACCATCCGGGTAAAGCAAACGTAGTGGCTGATGCATTGAGTCGGAAATCATTGCATATGTCTATGTTAATGGTTAAGGAATTGGATTTAATTGAGCAGTTTAGAGACTTGAGTTTGGTGTGTGAGAGTACTCACAATAGTGTTAAATTGGGAATGTTGAAGTTAACGAGTGGTATTCTGGATGAGATTAGAGAGGGTCAGAAATCCGATGTGCTTTTGGTTGATAAGTTGACTTTAGTGAATCAAGGTCAAGGTGGTGAATTCAGAGTTGATGAGAATGGTGTTTTGAAATTTGGTAATCGGGTGTGTATTCCAGATGTTACCGAACTTAAGAAGAGTATTCTTGAAGAAGGACATCGTAGTGGCTTGAGTATTCATCCTGGAGCTACGAAGATGTATCATGATTTGAAAAAGTTATTTTGGTGGCCGGGAATGAAGAGAGAGATTGCGAGTTTTGTTTATTCCTGTTTGACTTGTCAGAAGTCAAAGATTGAGCATCAGAAGCCGTCTGGGCTAATGCAACCGTTGGCTATTCCAGAGTGGAAGTGGGATAGTATTAGTATGGATTTTGTTTCTGGTTTACCGAGGACAAGTAAGAATTTTGAAGCTATTTGGGTGATTGTTGATAGATTGACGAAATCGACTCATTTCATTCCGATCAGAATGGATTATCCGTTAGAGAGATTAGCTGAGCTGTATATTGAGAAGATTGTAAGTTTGCATGGTATTCCGTCGAGTATTGTTTCGGACAGAGATCCTAGATTTACATCAAAATTTGGGAAGGTTTGCAGAAGGCTTTGGGAACTAAGCTGAGATTGAGTTCTGCATATCATCCGCAGACTGATGGTCAGACTGAGAGGACGATTCAGTCACTAGAGGATCTTTTGAGAGCTTGTGTCTTGGAAAAGGGAGGTTCTTGGGATTGTTATTTGCCTTTGATTGAGTTTACCTACAACAATAGTTTTCATTCGAGCATTGGTATGGCACCGTTTGAAGCTTTGTATGGTAGGAGATGTCGGACACCTTTATGTTGGTATGAGTCCGGTGAGAGTGCTGTGGTTGGACCGGAGATTGTTCAACAGACTACGGAAAAGATTAAGATGATTCAGGAGAAGATGAGAATTGCTCAGAGTCGTCAGAAGAGTTATCACGACAAGAGGAGGAAGTCACTTGAGTTTCAAGAGGGAGATCATGTGTTTCTTCGTGTTACTCCGATAACTGGGGTTGGTCGAGCTTTGAAGTCAAAGAAGTTGACACCTCGATTTATTGGTCCTTATCAGATTTTGGAGAGGATAGGAGAGGTAGCCTATCGTATCGCTTTACCGCCGTCGCTTGCGAATTTGCATGAGGTTTTTCATGTGTCTCAGCTGAGGAGGTACATTCATGATCCGTCGCATGTAGTCCAAATAGATGATGTACAGGTGAGAGATAACCTGACTGTTGAAACATCACCTATGAGGATTGAGGATCGAGAGTTGAAGTAGTTGCGGGGTAAAGAGATTGCCTTGGTGAAGGTAGCTTGGGGAGGACCAGCAGGTGGCAATGTGACTTGGGAACTGGAGAGTAAGATGAAGGAGTCTTACCCAGAGTTGTTCGCTTGAGGTACGTTTTCGAGGACGAAAACTCTTTTAGTGGGGGAGAGTTGTAACACCCCGATAATAATATGGTAATTATTTAAATTAAGTTAATAATATATTTATTAATTTAATTAGATAATTGGATTATTATTATTATTATTTTGGAATAATATTATTGGATTTTATTATTGGAGTATATAAGTGGGAATAATAAAAAGTCCCAATTTTTGGAAAAAGGTTTTCACGTGAAAAGGAAAACAGAGCAAGCGGCTGGAAGTGGGAAAGGGCAAAGAGGCAGAGCAAGAGAAGAGGAAAAGCTTGAAACTAACGGAATTTGCCGGATTAATCAGGTAAGGGGGGTTTATCGTCGTTTGATGGGTCTTATGGGATAACATGTAATGGGTAGTGATAAACCATGAATTTGACTCTGATTAGAATGATGTATGCTGAATCTGTGAAACATTTGATGAACGAAATTTGGATCCCAATTGGAAGAAATTCGTAGGAATTAGATGTAGTAAGGTTAGTAAATTGCGTTGTCGAAATGTGTATGATCTGTAATCTGATAATATGGTTGATCGTTGTGTAAAATTGGACTGTGGAAGGTTGGGTTTGGAAGATCTCGTAGCAGAGAAAACCCATAGCAGATCTGGAAAACTGGATTTTGGTCATACGCGTATGGCACTAGGCGATACGCGTATGGGAGGGCTTGGAAAAGGGGAAAATTGGCGCTGATACGCGCCATACGCGTGTGATACGCGTATCCTGTGCGTGGTACGCGTATGGGGTAGACCATATGCGTATGAGTGAAAAAGATGATGTTTTGAACGTGAAATTGTCTCTGTTGGTACGCGTATGGGCGTGGGCAATACGCGTATGGACTTGGTCAGGAATGGGCAATACGCGTATGGGCATAGGCAATACGCGTATGGGCAGAATTGTGATTTTCTGAACTTTGGTTGGACAGTTTTTGGTCATTTCAGCTGAATGATGTAACTTAGCTGATGTGTGATATAGTAGGGATTATTTCCCGTTGTTTTGAGTAGTATAGGTATTAGTAGAGTGTGCTAATACTGTGGTTGTTATTTGGCATGATATGATATGCTTATATGATAAAATACTGATGATGTGTGATGGTATGCATGATGCTGTGAATGTATCAGTTATGTATGCATTTGTGAATAGACTGTTTTATGGCTTAGAGTGTGGGCATATGTCTATTCTTGAGTTGTTGTTGTTGTTGCATTGCTAGGTGATTAGCATGCATATTGTGGCCTTTATGGTGGTAGCTAATTCCCATGGTGAGGAATTAGTGAGTAAATCATTTTGATTGTTGTTGATGGTTGCATGCTAGGTGATTAGCGTGCATAGCATAGCCCTTGGGGTGGTAGCTAATTCCCATGGTGAGGAATTAGTGAGTGAGTCACTATGTCTCAAATGAGTGGGACTAGTGAGCTTGGTAGCCGTGCCTGGATTTGGACGGTGAGGTTGAACTATATGTTCACGAATAGTCGGTACCGCATGCATGGAGTCTCATTGCATAATATATGTATGGCGTATAATATGAATGGATGTATTCCAATATTATACGTGTGTTTGTGTTGGTGTTGAGTATTATGTTGAGTTGATGTGCTGTTACTAAATATACGTTTGGATTAGGGTGATGAAGTGTGTTAAATTACTTAACATGACATGATATCTTATAATACTCATTATATCGATTGAGGAACTCACCCTTACAACTGTTTTTCAGGTAACGAGCAGTGATTGAGTAGGAGCTAGTACTTGGAGTCTAGAGTAGTTCCTTAGTGGGTCATGCTCTGATAGATGTAACATCGGGAAGGGATGTTTTAAATGTTTTACTGTTGGTTGTGAACCATTTTACATGTAATGTGTTACATGCTTTGATTGATTTGATTTATATCCACTGCGATTTATGCAACTGTTTATTTGATTAAATAAAGAGCATGACTGTTATTTTGGAACATGGTGTGAAGTGATTATGTGACACCCTTAACTGCATAATTACTCTGATGTTGTATTTTGATATTTAATTAAATTATTGGGGTATTTTAGAAGGGTGTTACAGGTTTCACTAAGAAAGAAGGTGTCGACTTTAATGATATATTCTCTCTGGTTGTGAAGCACATGTCCATTTGAATGTTACTTGCCATGGTGGCACAGTTCGACCTAGAATTGGAACATATGGATGTGAAGACTACTTTCTTGTATGGAGATCTAGATGAAACAATCCTGATGAGGCAACCTGAAGGGTATGTGTCGCATCCGCGAAAAACAACCGGCGGGCAAAAACAAAATAAACAGAGCCGCCACCGTGCGTTATTTATCCCAAAGAGGGAAAGGAAACGCTCGAGGTAAACCTGGAAAAGACATGGTCTCGCGACCAAAGAGAGATGGGATCGGGAGTTGGTTATGCGAAGGGAAGGTATTAGCACCCCTACGCATCCGTCGTACTCGACGGGATCCACGCTCAAAAGAATAGAAGCAAGGTTGCTAAACACTGCTCAAAAGAATGCACACACACACACACACCGGAAACAACACAGGTGGGAGAAAAGGGGAACGGGCTCGCTAGGATATCGCATCCTATGCCTACGTATCTCATTTGGAATGAGAATCAGAGCTACCGTAGTTCGGCTCACGCACGCCGAAACAAAACACACACAAACAGGCAAACATGGAAACCGAATGCCAATTGCTGGACTTACATCAGACTCCGAACCAACAAACACACATAGGAAACCAACTGCCAATCGCTGGACTTACGTCAGACTCCTACACACACAAAGGGTTTAACCGGACGCTGAATCGTCAAAAGCAACAACAAAATTGAACAAACAAGCTAACAGGGAGTCTGGTACTCGAGCCTGCTAGCTGTCAAGCAAACACACACAAAAAAGAAAAAGGGTGCCTGGAGAGATCTCGTACGATCTCCTGCCTACGTACCTCATCTGGTATGAGGATCAGGGCAACGTAGTCCCATACGCAGGGAAAGAACTTCTAACCTAACCAGAGACTGGGAAATGACAAACTAGAAGGGAGACTGACTCGAGCCTAATAATTATCATGCAATCCACCATGGTCCTAGGTTGAGGTTTCTATCTAACTTGCACAGGCAACAAGCTATCCTAAACAGCACAGGCAAAGCAAACATACACACAAATAGCACACACTATATACAAACAAAGTGGGCTCACACAAGGTTAGGCTGTGAAACACAAGCCAACTGGAATCGGGTGTAGTTAGCTCTTAACCCTAACATTGAGAGTTAGGGTGAAGCAGATGAAATGGGAGGTGAGGGTAAGACCTCACAGCTCTTATCCCTGGTCTGGGAGAGCTTCAGACAAATGAAAGTGTGGGAGTTCAGAAAGTTGGAACTCTTCTCCACATATGACTGACTCAACCAAGATCTTGGGTTAATATCCACAATGCATCAACACAAGGTGTGAGCAAAGTGGATGACACACAGAATAGCAGGAGATGGATTGCGCATCTCTTTTATCTGCCAATTGCCTTATCAAAAGACTTTTCCTGCTTGGCACAAAAATAAACATTCACAAGCATTGCCTCTTAAGGAGGGCTTCAGACAAGTGCCTGCCCAAGTAACAGGACAGGTCTTCCAGACTACATGAAGTCAGAGAGTTATACCTATGTGGTTAAGCAACCAAGCAAAAGCTAGTTCAAATTGAACTTAAGCAACTTATGTACCTGAAAAAATCTAACTCAATCAGTATACAAGTCAAAAAGTCAAACAGACAACCAATAGTCAACAGTCAACAATACACAGTCAAACAAGCAATGCAACAAGGTGCAAGCCACAAGCTCAACTCAAATGAGCTAAAATCCACCTACAAAACAACTCAAGGTTAACTAATATCAACCAATTAATCAATCCAAATGAGTGAGCATCATCAACTATGGCAACTGTGCTTCTTAACCTGAAATCAAAGCTCAAACATAAGCAACAAACCACTAGGGCAAGGCCTAGGGTCAAAGAGGGAGAAAAAATCCAAAACAAAACATGAAATTCAACATGAATCAACCTCAATCAATGAAGAACACAACCTAAAAGGTCTCATGTCAATAGCATCAACCAAATTCATTTCATAAACCAATCATGGCAAGGTATGCAAATTGAAAGCACATGGTGACAACAGAATGAACAAATGCACATTAATACAAAAATGATTCAATTAATCTCAACAAAATTCATGGTTAAACAGAACATACAACATGATCAACACACCAAAAATTAGGGCATTTGGACATGATTAAGCATGGTAATCAAATTGTATAAGGCAAGGCAATCAAAACAAGCTCAAATATGACACCAAATGTTACACCACCTTAGCACAAGCCTAAAACAGAATTGGTAAATGGTAAAAACCTCAAACCAAAGCCAAAACACCATTCAACATGTCTAGAGTTGGTGTGCAAAATTTCACATCCATTGGATAAACAACCAGCATTTCACAAACAAATGAAAATCAATGCCATTCAAAAGTTCACAAATGATCATCCAGAATGAAAAATCTCAATCAAATCAGAAATCAATCCAAAAATTCCACAAAAAATCATGAGCATTCACAACATTCATATCAAGCACCATACAAAAAATCAGGACATTTGGAATTCATTTGACATGGTAATTGCATCAATCAAATTGGACAAGCAAAGGTGTGACACAAATTGTCACACCTAACTTAGAAAAATCATAACTCAGCAATGGCAATTGATAAAAATGCAAACTCAACACCAAAATGTCCAGCAAGATGTCTAGTTTCAACATGTAAAATTTCATGAGCATTGGATTAGAATTGAGCATTTCACAATTGATTTAGCAAGGCAATGTCAAGATATGATACATGATCAAAAACCCTAGGGCAAAAAATTATTCAGCCATGCAAAATTTCCATTTTAATCATCAAAAAAAACTAGACAAGAAATGTGACACAATGCAAAAATCCTCACATTTTTTGGATGAATTTTCCATTTGTTATGAATTTATGAAGTGAGAAAAAAAAAAAAAAATGCACGAAGAAGTATGTATGAACATGTGGAGGGAAAAGAGCAAAATAACATAAGCACTTGAATATGTGGTGGAGCGAAGAATCGAACCCAAGGCAATTTGAAAAAAGCTAATGGCGCGCTGCATGGTATTTGAATGGACCAATCAGAGCGCTGCCATAACAAACTCATGCAAGAACACTTTTCTGTTGCATAACGAAACAAAAACCGTGGCCAAAGCTTGTTCATCATCATCTTCTTCATGCGCGTGCGTATGAACAGTAGACGTTCATCATCATCATGAACAATTTTTTCAGTTTTCAAAATTGGACGTACTAATGTATAGATCTTTCAATGCATAACAAGAATCCACAATCAATTTAACAAGAAACAACAAAACATGCATGAATCGAAGGATTTAACATTTCACATCCAAACTTAAATCACATGGTTCTTCATGGATATGGCACGAAATTACTCGATTCAAAGTGCAGATTACTCATCATTCAATGAACTACAAGAATATATCAACAATTTCGAGAATTAAGGAAGTCGAAAAAATGACCTCTTGAAGTGCAGCTTTTGGATCCACGTGTTTCTTGGCTTGGCAATGCTTCACTCTTGCTCCAATATGCTTCTTAAGGTGAGTGATGATGAATATGAGGCTCAACAATGAAGGAATCAAGCTAGATCTTCACTTGCCATGGAAGCTTCACCTCTTGAATATGAACAAAATAGCAACCAATTCCTCTGTTTTCACGTGCAAGAATGCTCAATAATGGCTCAGGATCATGAATGAATCAAGGAAAAGTGCAAGTGATTGAAGAAATTTGGAGAAAAAAGTGAGAGAGAATTTTGAGAGACTTTGAGATTCTAGATCCAAACTTGGGAATTGTGACGAATTCTGTTATGATTAGGCATTTATAGTCCAGGTTAATCATGATTAGGAAAAGGTTTAAGCAAATGCTAATGGAATTAGTGAATTATGAGGTGTTTTGGCAAAAATGAATTTTCATGCTCATGCACCCTCATGCCAGCTTGGCTACGTGAACAGTGCCATCACTTGGTCAAATTTCACTTAAAAACTTGTTTTGAAGCCAATGGTGATGGTCACATGTTCAAATAATTCACCAATTTTAAATTCCCATTTTTCCCTCCAAAAATCAAGTGGATTTTCAAATATTTATGTGAATGTGATGCATGTCATGTAATGCAAGATTTGGTAAGTAGAAGTCAAAACAAGAATGTTGCAAAAAGAGCCACTTGATTTGGACTTATGGTTTGAAAGTTATGCCCCTTTGAAGTTCAATGTTCACTTGGCCAAGTTTGATCCATATCTCCTTAACCACACATGAGAAATTCAGGATCTGGGACTTTTTGGAAATTGGAGAGAAAGATCTACAACTTTCATGTTCAACAAAATTTCATTTGAAGCATTCTTGATGATGTAATCTTGAGTTGAAAATCTTTCCATTTTTGGCAATTTCAAATTACAGGCCACTTTCTATTTTTGGAAAGTTTTGTCCTGACTTTATTTTCTTCCATGTTGATGTTTGAAATGTCAAATGAGACTTGTTTGAACATGAGTGAAGTACTTCTAACCACTTCCCACCTCCAAATCCAACAGTTGACTTGTGGTTGACTTTTGCAGTTGATAGATGACTTGGCCATGCAGAGATGAATTTGAGCCTCAATCTCCTGATGAAATGGCTCCAAAATGAAACCCTAGCTTATACAAGCTCAATAAAACCATATGATGATCTCCATCTCATTGAAGACCTCATCTCCCTGAAAAACCCTGATAGGTACCATGCAACTGATTAGGGTTGACCAGAGGTCAAAACCCTAATCCCAAGGAACATGATCAGGCACAATGAACCTCTTGGTGATGATGAGACCATGATGATGGTGATGTACCATTGCAACCAAGATAATTCCCAATCTCCTTGAGGAACCAAGAAACCCTAATTGAAGCACAAACCCTCAGATGGCTAGTGATCAATTCATGAAACCTTTAGGCTTGAATCTTTTTACCTCTTCATCTTCTGAGCAAGACTTATGAGGATGACTTGTTTATTGTTCATGATATGCAATATGCAATGACTAATGTCCTAAAACATGAGATGCAATATGCTAAGCTAGTCCCAAGAGAGGAGGGCAAATTTTGAGGTGTTATAGTATGCAGAAAAGGGAAAGGAAGATTATGTGTGCAAGGTGAATAGATCTTTATATGGACTGAAACAATCTCCTCGACTGTGGAATATGATATTTGACAAGTTCATGACACACATATGTTTCATTAGAAGTCAGTTCGACCACTGTGTTTACTTTAGATTTTGACCTGGAAATTCATTTGTTATTTTGTTAATTTATGTGGATGAGATTCTCATTGCAAGCAACAATGTCGAGGATGTAATGAAGGTGAAGGCTGAACTCAATAAGGAGTTCGATATGAAGGATCTAGAGCTGCATCCAAGATTCTTGGGATTGACATCCTAAGAGACAGAAACCAGTCAAAATTATGCTTATCTCAAGAGACATACCTACGAAAGATTCTTGACAAGTTTGGTATGTCGAATTCAAAGCCTATTGTGACTTTGACAAACCCTCAATTCAAGCTGAGTACATATCAGTGTCCCAGTATTGAGGTTGAAAGAACTTATATGAATAACATCCCATATGCTAAAATAGTAGGTTCTTTGATGTATCTTGTGGTATGTACTAGACCATGTAGTGGTAAATTCATGACCACTGAGCTATTGGTTAACTCAACGTCAATAAAACAAGAACCACCACCACGCTTTTATTGTTTCCAAAGGAAAAGGGAAAAAGTACGAACAAAACCCAAAGATAAGAAGTTTTCAAATCAAAACTAATAAAATGTCGGAGATTACAGGTAAATGGGTTGGTTACACAGAGGGAAGGTATTAGCATCCAAAGTGTTCTAGGTACTCCTAAGGAGCCTTTTTTTATGTGCAAGTGTTTTAGTTGAGAAAGATGTTTACTAAAAATTAGATCGAGAGGATGAGAAAAAGAACTCATTTATTATATTTTTGTGTTTGACAAGACCTTCGGTCTTATGCCTACGTACCAACATAAAAATAAGGGATCAAAACCTCGTAGTTTGTGGTAAAAATTTCAAAGGTGGATGGATTGATTTTTTTAACAAAAGCTTAAAGATCTTTTGTTATCAATGGGAGAATACTCAACCAAACATCCACCGATAATGAGGGTTTTACAACATTTAAGAGGGAGGGCTCCAACTTAGATTCAACCAACAAGTATGCCATTAACCCTTAATAAATGGAAAGTCTTACAATCAATATATCATGGAATGGGAGAATTATATCTCAATTAAGGATAACTCAAATTTAAATGCTTTCTTTTGAAAAAGTTAAAAGAAAAAGTCACAAAGTGGCCAAAAGGATTAGATGAGGTTGTTAGTTCTTTTTGTATTTTTGAAAATAATGTCAATATGATTAAGTTCATTTAAAGTTTGATTAAGAAAATATTTTGAAAATCAATGGCATAAGGCCAAGGTTTCTGCTCATTAAAACAAATCTAAGTTGAAAACAACAAACAAAGACGTTTTTTTAATAAAAAAAATGAGGGAGAGATTTTGAAATTTAAGAAGGAGGAGGAGATGAAGGGACTATCCTTGACAAGATTTAAAAGTTTAGAGTTGAAAAGATCTAGAAAATGGGAATAATCCACAAGACAAAAGTGTCAGATAGAGACCCGTTTCCTTTGGAATATTGAGCAAGCAACAAAGCATAATCGTCCAAGCAATTAATAAGAAGACCAAATGATATCAAATAAATATAACCAAACATCCAAGCAAGCACTCCAAAGAAAGCAATCTTCAATGTCCTTTAGAATGTATCAGATGAAAGTCCCTTGAAACATACTCAAAGAGAAACATAAAATGATAATAACAGGATCAAAATATCATTTCATACAAGAGAGAATGAGTATAATAGATAAATTAAAGGAGTCTCTCAAGGCTTGAATCAGATGAATGACATTGGCCAATAAATGGTCTCAAATAATGGCATTGGCCAAATTACTTCATAGCTTAGGGATGTTGTCTACTCTAAGTCAATAAGTCCAAATCTAGTCACAGACAGAGGTCCAACAATCCACCAATGTATTTTTTAGGGTTTTTGTTTTTATTAAGTGTTTTAAGGTCCTAAGACCATAAAAAAATAAAATCACAAGCAAAAAAATATATCACAAGCACAAAATATGGCTCAAATGAGCAAAGTAAAAATGACTGAAACATAAACAAATTGCATGAATGTAAATGACAATGAATGATAAAGTGCAAGAATTTAAATTGCATTAAAGTAAATGACATTAAAAATAAAGTCAATACAAAGAAATGTTAGTGAATGTTAGTAGAAGAAGAAAATTGTTTAAGTCATTTTTTGGAGAACACTCAACCATCCACTCACAAGCATGAAGATATGAACCTAGATATCATTCATGAGAAGGGCTCCAACTTGGATAAAATCAACAAGTATGCCACTAGCTCTCATAAATGGAAAAGAGGCAAAATCTTTATACAATACCATGATGAATGGGAGACTTACAATCTCACTTGCAAAAACGCTCTTGCTCTCAGGACACATTTAGCGCTATGTTAAGCAATCATAATTGGACTTATGTAGAAGTCACAACTATCTGAGATCGGGCAATAATAATATTGGTGTTAATGCATGCTAGAGACAAGATATAAATACCAAGCTCCTAAATCATACCACACACAAAAATAAGAAGGGATGGACATATCTTAATCAAGCTCATGTTGATTCATATGACACAAGGTCATTGATGAATCAAGTAGCATTTTGATCCATGAGAAATCATTGGCCATGAATGGATTAAGAAAGAAGTGAGATGAAGATGAAAAGATGAAGTGAAAGAGATCCCAAATTGATCAAGGGATGAACCTCACTTGATCTATATCATTCATTCATCTTGAGGGATGAAGTTTAAATTTCATCAACCCCCTAAATCCAATGGTATTGACCAAGTCAAGGTCCAATTCAACCAAGACCTAGGCCAAACAGAAATTGAGTCAACACAAAGTGAATAAAATAGCTCAACAAAATATTAAAGCAATTAAAACAATTTAAATTCAATTTTTAAATGAAGAAAAATACATTTTAAAAGGTCAAAAACCTAAAATCCCTTCAAATCACCAAAGAAATGGCCAAGGGATTTATCATAGGTCAAACAAGCTCAAAGGACCATTGACTTATTTTTTTGGTATTTTTTGAAAGTCAGGAGTATTTAGAATCAATTAAAAATAAGTCAAAAGTCACAAAATCCACTAAAAATATCAAACTCAATCCAAAAATTAATTTTAATTTAGAAATGGGAAGAGGAAATTAGTTGTGAAATTTTAGTGGTAGTCCCATATTTTTTGGATTAAAATTGAAATTATAATTTTGCAAGAAAATGGTATTTAAAAATAATTTTGAAAAATAAAAGAAATTAGAAAAAACAAGGGTCATCAGATCTCCCTCATTAATTGTGGTGGCAAATCGAATGGTCACGCGCATGTAATCCATGGCGGTCTCTAGTCAATGCATGCGTAGGCTTGGTAATCACAACCAAGGGACCAGATTAGAACATGGCCAATGGATCAGATGGTCTGTACTGCGTCAGCACACCACCGAAGCCCTAGCTCTAGTCATCTTCTTCGTCCACTTCACCAGACTGGTCAAGATCAAAAGCTCACCAAAATAAATGGATCATACACTATTTTGAAGAGAAAATCACAAGGATTCCAAATATGACCTCCAAAATTACCAACTCTCACTCTATAAGGAGAAATATGGAGTTGAAAATTGAGGTGTTCAAACTGAATTGCTTCGATTCAACCTCAAAGCAACTCAATATCAATGTCTACATTGGCAGGGCTTCAATCAACTAAAAATCAAGCCAAAATGTTAAGAAATGAGAGAGAATCGAAGAATTGAAATTCTGGAAAATTCACCTTCAGGTAGCAGTTTTGAGGCTCGATCTTGATATAATTCCACTTGGTCTTGCTTCCTCTTGCTTGCAGGAGATGATTAGGATCAAAATGGATGTGAATCCTTGGAGTTCTAGTTCAGAAATAGAAGTTGAACTAGAAGCTCGATTTCAATAAAATCTTCAAGGTATTCTATGCAATGTGGCTATGGGATTGTTGGGTAGAGCTTGGGCAAGGGTTCCCCCCAAGTCTGAGGCAATGCATCTCAATTTATAGGCAATACAATTCATCTTTGCACCATTTCAAAATTTGGCAAAAAATAGTAATTCATGTGCATGGGTGCATGGGCATGTGTTTAGGCTCAAATGATCATTGCAATCTGTCCAAATTCGTGCACAAATGATGCTGATATCATAACATGAGTCCATGCAGAGATGTGTAACATTTGAGTTCAAAAGTTTTCAAATTGGGCCATGCAAAGAAACCATGCACAAGTCCCTCAATTTTTGTCCAAATGGAATGACCTTGGACTCTTTGGAAAGATACTATCATGGGGAAACACTTTTATGTTGGAACTTTTTCCATTTGAAGCTTGGAACATGATGAATTCTGGCCTTGAAGTTGGAGGAATCAAACATACTTGAAAACTTTATAAGTTAAAAATCAAATGACCCATTTTTCCACCTTGAATAACTTTTTTTATGAGCTTCAGATGACTTTGGATCCTTTTTCAAAGTTGTATCTCTTTCAATTATATTCAATTTGGCCACAAATTTGATACTAGTTGGAGCTTTCATGATGGAGGTATGGATTTTAGAAGTTGAAGAAAATTGCTTGTACAATGACGAGGACCAAAATGGACCTATAATGTTTCCTCATGGAACATGACCTTGAAAGTGGAATTTGACCTTCTCAAATAAGAAAAGTTGTATAAGACATCTTGAAATTGATCATTAAACTTGGATGATCTTCATATCATAAAAATTGAAGAAGTTATGGTTCTTGGAAATTGACCTTCTATCTAGGGCACAAACAAAATGACCTACAAGCTTTCACCATAACAAATGTGTTTACAAGCAAAATTAGCTCTTGATTCCAACATGAAAGTTTTTTGGAATGTCATAAAGAGTAAATTTTCTCTTGGAATAATTTTAATATGACAAAAATTGTAGGATATAGGGTCTAGGGGACCCTAGATTTGACCAATTGACTTTTCTGGTTAACCTCCTTGAACCAACTTGCAAACTTGAAGTTCTTTTGGTCTTTGGGGATTATGGAGGATCATATATGATTATGGTGAAGTAAAATGAAGTATACCTTTATATCTTTTGACAATTGTTGAAGAAACTTTTTGAGGCAGGCACACAAGATACCAAATGAATTAGGGCTTCCTTGACAAATAAACTTCAAACTCTTGATAAATTCTTGATCAAAATGGAAACTAAAGAACACGGGGATCCATATATGATGCTTAGAACCAATGTGAACCTTTTAACTTGATCCCTTGCATTAAGGGTCTCAAATCCTAGTTGTGAGCTTGATGAGGCACATATGGACATACACACTACCTACAAAAGAAACAAAGCTACACTAGACATATTTTTGGATTTTGGTTCATAAAACAAAGAAAGATAAAGTATGATACAATAAAAAATGCTTGGTGATCTCTCCCAATTCAAACCCAATGAATGATAGGTGAAGAGGATAGTAAGGTGTGATCCCAATGCTAATGCCAAGTTATGAGATGACATGAGGGATATTAAGGGTCAAAATTGGGGTCTTACAGATCCGACATGGCATATGCAGTAAGTTTTGTAAGTAGGTACATGGTGAATCTTGGAAAGACTCACTGGAAAGCATTGAAGTGGATTCTAAGGTATATAAATGAGTCTGAATAGAGTCATGATTTATGGTGGAACATGTGGTGAAAATAGGAAAGTAGAAATTGAAGGGTATGTCGACTCTGATTATGCAGGTTGTACGGATTCTAGAAAATCTATTTATAGATATGTGTTCACTATGTTTGGCACAACAATCAGTTAGAAAGCAACTCTTTAGAAGGTTGTTGCCTTATTAACTACTGGAGCGAAATATATCCCCCTCATCGAAGTTGTGAAAGAAGCATTGTGGATTGAAGGTTTTGCTAAGGAGCTGGAACTTCAAGGTTGAGTTATCGTTGTTAAATGTGATAGTCAAAGTTCTATACACCTTTCGAAGAATTCAACCTATCATGAGCGAACCAAGCATATCGATGTGAGGCTGTATTTCGTCAGAGGGGTAATCTAACATGGAGAATTCCAAGTGCTGAAGGTTTTTTGACAGATCACAATATTGCTGATATAATCACAAAGACATTACCAAGTTGCAAGTTTTTCCACTACATGTAGTTGATAAAGTTGCATGAAGAAAGCTAGTTTGTTCCATTGGTTTTATAGAGTTTGTTCCAAGGTGGAGATTTGTGAGATATTGGATCGAAATCTAGTATGGTCGAAGGTTAGCTTCTTGGTTCGACAATCCAACAAGATCATTAGCATGCAGTCGAAGTCTGTTCACATGTTGTAGTCAAAGTATGCTAGGATTGTTAGCATGTCGACTTGGGCCTGTTTGTTATGCCCAATTGTTTAAGTTAACTTATTCTCTAAGTTAGCTTGTGTAATGAGGTTGTGTATAAAATACCATTAATTTAGTGTATTAGTTTTCTTATAAATAACATACTAATATCTCATTATTGTATAACACAAATCTTAATTAGGATGAGAGATGTTATTTTCTATTCTGTAACACTTGTAATCTTGTTTTAAAGAGAAAGGAAAGAATATAAGTTTATAATCAATTTGTTATGTTCTTCTTGCTTCCCTCTTTTCTAATCTTATGGGTTTCTTGCCGATCAAGAAACCGATTATACTTTGTTATTCCACCATCGTTTTCACAATAGATGTTGTTGGTGTTGGAGAAAAGGGACTTAACAATTTTAGTGTACCAATAGTGAAATTCATACATGCATCTGCCGCTAATTGCGTCCTCTTGTGTTTTACAGTGATAATCACATCCACTGAAGCATACTTCCTTATATGAACTAGCCAAATTATCACATGTCTTTTCTTCACTCACCACTATTTCTTCTGCTCCCTCTTGTGTTTTACAGTGACAACCTTGATCCGTGCACGTTTCACTTTGTTTGTGCTTATTTCTCTTGTCGATTCAATTACATTGAATGTATGTTTGTAAATATGTCGCGTACGTTCTATCTCTTGCGACTCTGCTTGTGTGTGCTAATTCTATTTCTATTTCTTATCTTTACTGCAATCTCCATTCAAAAAACTTTATCCCTCACCTCGGGCTGTATTGCTTGATTAATTTTATCGTTTTCCTTTCGATTGCTTTGATATCTTAATGCTATTTCAAGACTAAAATCAACTGCTTTGAAAAAAGCGGAATCAAAATAACATTCGATCCAACGTCAAGTAGTTTTCATAAATCAAGCCATGTTCCATAATAAAAACTTGGTCCAACGTCAAGTGACTTTGTCAAACTTGATTAATTCGTATCGAAACCAATGCAAATCTTTTCCCGAATAATCGTAACTTTAAAAGCTTTTCTTAACAAACACGAAAGAAAGAGGATCCTTGAAGTCTCGCATTCCCTGAATCCTCGAATGATTGATCCTGATGCAAACGTTTTGGGAGAGCAGTTAGTTCATTCTTTCGCTTCTAAAACACTTAATTTCTTTGCATAAAAGAGGCGTCGTTGGAGTCTAGCATTCTAGTGGAACCTTTGAAAATCAATTATGAGGTGCACGTCTCGTTCTAATTAAATGTGCATTATCCATCAAACAATCTTCATAAGGACATTAAATGGAAAAGGATCATTTGAGTCTAGCATTCTAGTAATCCCCGAGTAATTGGTCCCAAGGCCCACACCTTATTCTCACCAAGCACTTGACATTCGCCTAAAAAACACTTAACACATCAAATATATTTTCTCGCCCTTATGCGACAGAAAAACTTTTCAAAAGGGCATTTATTTAGTCCGACCTAACTTGTGCACAAAATAGCGCTTAAGTCTCCTCCATGAGTATGCAAGTCAATGTTTAACCGCTAAAATGCGATCTAAGCACGTGTCCAATAAAACAAATCAACCGATTAACACTTTTTCATAAACGAGTATGATATATCCATTTCGATGTGAAACAAACTAAGGCTTCCGCCTCAAAGAGTGAGCAACAAGAAAATGTTTAATCACTCGAAGTATCTAAAGCGACACTCTTTAAAAATAATCAACTAACACTAGTTTTCTATGCAAAACTACGTAGTCTTGAGTTCTCCATAACATGGAGATACATAGAAGTAAGATTTTGAAATCTTGTCAGGCACAATAATAAAAAAAATTAAAAGAAGTTCTTTTTAAAAATGAGTTTGCTTTATCCATTTCGACGTGAAACAAACAAATGCTTCAGTCTCAAAGTGCGAGCAACAAACAAAGGTTTAATCACTCAAAATGTATAAAGCGACACTCTTTAAAAACAATCGGCCAACACATAGTTTTTACACAGAACTACGTAGGTTTGAATTCCTCGTTGTATCTGAGAATACGTAGGAGCGAGACCCACAATCTCGTCAAACACTCAAATGAAAACTTTTTTTGGGACCCCTTTCGTTTTCTTGTTACAATCTTTTATTTACTCGAAGAAAACAATTAACAAAAGATAACATTCAATCGCAAGTTTAACTAAAAGGTTCTCGTTGAGTATAATGAACGTGAGGGATGCTAATACCTTTCCCTTACGTAATCGACTCCCGAACCCATATTTGATTGCGACGATCATTTTCTTTTTCTTTTAAGGGTTTTATCGATATTTTCTTTTTTCCTTTTTAAGAATAAATAAAATTCAGTGGCGACTATGCTCATATCAATTTTTCCGTGAGCGTGCGAACTCCTTCCATGAAAGATTGTATTATGCTATAAGCTTCAAATAAGCTGTTTAATTAAACAAACCCTTATTTTACACATCTTAGAACTTTAAAATTAAAAATTCTCTTATTTATAAATTATTTGCGATTAAAAAATATTGAGTATTGTCATTTATTATATCTGAAATTGCCGGTATTTGTTGTTCAGTAGTAAATGAGGTAAGAATCCAAATATGAGATATTTTTCAATTCTTGTACAGAAATACTAAAAATGAGAAACAAAATATATAATCCAAGAAAATAAGTAGTGAAATGTTGGAAAGGAAATGATTGATTACTTTTTATTTCATATGATATGATAAAAGTGCATAACAAAGACGTTATACACGATATTGAGTACACACATAGAATTCAGAAACAAGACTTGTTTATTTATTTATATTATAGTATTCTATATGGGTGTTGTTGGTGTTGGAGAAAAGGGATTTAACAGTTTTTAGTGCACCAACAGCGAAAGTCATCCCTGCATCTGCCGCTAATTGCGCCCTCTTGTGTTCTACAGTGACGGTCACATCCACCGAAGCATACTCCCTTATATGAACCAGCCAAATTCTCACATGTGTTTGCTTCACTCACCACTATTTCTTCTGCATCATCCAAATACAATTTAGATTAAATAAATATAAGAAATGAATTATATAATAATTAATTAATATACAAGAATGATGAGTTAATTACGTGCAACAAAGAGAACGAGGAGGAGGAAGGACAAGCAAGCTAGTGATTTCTTCTCCATGGCTTCTTAAGTAGTGATGAATATAAAAACTTAATATGACTCACTTCACTTAATGTGTTATGTGTGTTTGTGTGATATATGTGATGATTGTAAAACACTTATATATAGCCCCAAAGGGCTTGACTTGTAAGAGACATCACAATAAATATGACAGTGAGGTTTCTGAAGATAGAAGAAACCATAATGAAGTTTGTATTCTCATGGAGAATAGTCAATAACTTGGGGCGTATACTAGTGGAGCTTATTCAAACAAGCCAGTAGTACTAGCTACAGAACATACCATGTACAAATTAATACAACAATTTGAGTTATTCTACATTATTTGCTACAAACCGAAAGAACAGAATTATAGTCGCATTTTTATCAGCCGGAGTCTGTTTTTTCGGGGTTTTTCAATTACATTTTTGAAAATTTTCGAACATTTTTATTAAAATTCGTCGCGCATAGATCACATTGATATATTCATTTTTATTTTTCTATCAAGCGTGTATCGGAGTGTTGTTCGTTCCAGTCTTTTTATCTTATTTCTAATTTATTATTTAAATCAAAATAAATAATGTCTCATTTAATTTTAATATTTATTGTCATTGTGACTTGGTAAAACTCACGTCATTTTGAATCCCTCTCTAATTAGAATGTGTAAAAATAAAGGAATACTCTCTTCAGATTGTAAGACCCCAATTTTGTCCCTAAGATCCCTCATGGCATCATAACATTGCATTTGACATTGCCTCAAGTATCACAAGCATCTTGGTTCCCTTTGCCTTTGGGTGGGACTCCTTGTGAGTGGTTTGAGATCACCAATCATACTTGAATTGTATATTATTGCTTTTCTTATCTTGTCTACTAACCAAAAGCACAAAAATATGTCACTAACATCTTTTGTTTGTAGCTTAAGCAATCACAAGGTCTAAAGCTTCAAGAAGATCATTGGTACAAAGACATGGTCAAGAGGAGATGATAGCAAGCATGGTAATGGTTCCCAAAGCTTTCATCCATAAAATATGCCTCCCTAGTATCCCAATTCATCATTTTGATCATAGCAAGTCAAAGGGTTTGAGGTTTGTCCCCCAAGGAAACCCTAATTCATCTGTGCACCACAATGCCTTGCTCCTGAAGCAACCTCAGCCCATGATCAAATACAATCAAGGGAAGTTCTTTAACTCTTCATTTCATGCATATTTGAACTCATTTGAGTGTCATCAATCATCAATTCCTCAAGATATGAGTCATGGACTTGAGAAGTTGATCAGTCAATTCATCTGACTATTTTGAAATGCACTGAGACCTAACTTTTTATGTGTTGGTCAAATGGAGATCGTTCCAAAAGCAAAAATGTTCTTAAGAACAATATGAACAACTTTCATGTTCATCAAAAATTGATTTGAAGCTTGGAAGGCCATCTGTCATTCCAATACATTATAGGTCATTTTGACTAAAACCCTAATTTTGGGTCAACTTCCCAAGGACATAACTCATTAATTTTTTATGATTTTGAGGTGGGATCAAATTCATTGGAAATCTTAAGATGTTTACTTTAAATGTTATGTTGAACAAAATTTCAAAATCTCAAAGGAAATACATGTGATAATGCAAGACATTATAGGTCCTTTTGGATCAAATGCATTAAAAGTAAAAAAAGTCCAACTTCAAGTGCCCATAACTCTTTCATAAAAAATCCAAATAATGCACAATTTAAGTCCATTGTGATTATTTTGAAAATATCTACAACTTTGATGTTGGAGATTTTTCCATTTGGGGCTTGGAACATCAAAACAGAAGGGCTTGAACATTGGCCAAATTTGGAAACCTTGCATTGACATTTTTTGCACATCACACTTTAAACTCAAATTTCATAAATTTCCACACTTCAAATGAGTTTTTGTCAAACATAACATTTGTTCCTTATACAAAGACCTTTCCAACCATTACCCACATGCCTATGTGTGCATTTTCTAAATAGTATTTTCGAAGAGGTGAATGTTTAGGTTCAATTGTGGAATTCATGTTGAAATCTTGTTGCACAAGCCAATTCAGAGCAAATTACACGTCCAAACCTTTGGCATTTGAGTTCAGCTTGCAATTGGCATTGTTTTTGGGCCTTGAGCATGATCATGCAAGCCCATGCAAGTGGTATCCAAATTCATGCACACGGATCATTTCATCATTCCCTTGCCTTTCCCTCTATAAATAGAGACCCTATGCCATTCAAATTTCACACCTAATTCAACCTGAATTACTACAGAAATCAAAACTCAACCTCTCACCAAAGAAGCAATTTCATTTTCTTCAAATTTTCCAGATCCAAAATTCAACTTCATCTAGTTGAATTCTTGGATCTTAAGCTTCTAAACCTTCATCATTCATCTCACTGATCTTCTGTTTTGGAAAAGCAAGCAAAGAATCGAGCTCAAGTTCTCAGAATTCAAGCTTACTCTTCAACTGGTATTTTCTTCGAATCTCATCATCCATTGACCTATTTGCTTGGATCTAGTGTTTTATGAAGTCCTCGTTTGAGAGGCAAGCTAGTGGTAGCTTCAAATTCGTATTTCCTTGATCTGCATTTTCCATACTGTAAGACCCCAATTTTGTCCCTAAGATCCCTCATGGCATCATAACATTGCATTTGCATAGCCTCAAGGATCTTTGAGCATCTTGGTTCCCCTTGCCTTTGGGTGGGACTCCTTGTGAGTGATTTGAGATCACCAAGCATGTTTGAATTGTATATCATTGCTTTTCTCATTTTATTCACTAACCAAAAGCATAAAAATATGTCACTAACATCTTTTGTTTGTAGCTTGAGTAATCACAAGGTCAAAAGCTTCTAGGAGATCCTTTGTGCAATGATATGGCCAAGAGAAGATGAAAGCAAGCATGGTAATGGTACCCAAAGCTCTCATCCATCAAATATGCCTCCCTAGCATCTTAATTCATCATTTGGATCAAAACAAGTCAAAGGGTTTGAGGTCTTGTTCTTCAGAGAAACCCTAATTCATCTGTGCACCACAATGCCTTGCTCAGGAAGCAACCTCAGCCCATGATCAAATACAATCAAGGGAAGTTCTTTAATTCATTATTTCATGCATAGTTGAACTTATTTGAGTGTCCTCAATCATCAATTCATCAAGGTATGAGTCATGGATTTGAGAAGTTGATCAGTCAATTCATCTGACTATTTTGAAATACATTGAGACCTAACTATTCATGTGTTGGTCAAATGGAGATGGTTCCAAAAGAAAAAATGTTCTTAAGGACAATATGAACAACTTTAATGTTCATCAAAAATTGATTTGAAGCTTGGAAGACCATCTGGCATTTCAATACATTATAGGTCATTTTGACTGAAACCCTAATTTTGGGTCAACTTCCCAAAGACATAACTCATTCATTTTTAATGATTTTGAGGTGGGATCAAATGAATTGGAAATCTTAAGATGTCTACTTCAAATGTTATGTTGGATAAAATTTCAAAATCTCAAAGGAAATACATGTGATAATGCAAGACATTATAGGTCCCTTTGGGTCAAAGGCATTAAAAGTCAAAAAAAGTCCAACTTCAAGTGCCCATAACTCTTTCATCAAAACTCCAAATGATGCAAAATATAAGTCCATTTTGATTGTCTTGAAAAGATATAAAACTTTGATGTTGGAGGTGTTTCCATTTGGATCTTGCATCATCAAAACAGTAGGGCTTGAAAGTTGGCCAATTTTAGAAACCTTGCCTTGACATGTTTTGCACATCACCCTTCAAGCTCAAATTTCACTAATTTCCAAGGCCCAAATGAAATTTTGATCAACATGACATTTGTTCCTTATGAAATAAGCTTTCCAACCATTACTCATAAGCTTGCATTTTGATTTTGGACATGGCATTTTCGAAGGCTTCAATGTAATAGTGCATTTTATGAAAATCATTTCAATTGCCATGCATGATCCATTAATACACAATCTGCACGTCCAATTTGTACATGATGATGATCAGTTGCCAAAACCAAGTGGAATTGGGCCCTCCATGCGCCTGTACAGGCCCATGCATGGAGGCCCTTTCCATTCATGCAAAGTTGAAATCATGCATTTAGCAATGCCTTGCCTATAAATACATTGCGTATGAGCTTCATTTCACTAACCTGAAGGCGCCTGAACCTCTGCTGAATTGAATCCTCAACCACACTCAAAGGAACTCTCTCTTTTCTCTAAAAATTTCAGATCTAGAATTCAGTTTCCTCGACTGTTTTCTTTGATCTAAAAGTTCCTAGGCCTCTTCACCTTGATCCATTGGACTTCTGTTTTGATAAAGCAAGCAAGGTTTCGTGCTCAATTCACCAGAACTCAAGCTTGCACTCCAACTGGTAATTTCCTCGATTCTCTTCATCCATGGACTTTTTTGCTTGGATCTAATGTTGGCTGAAGTCCTCTCAATAGAGGCATTTGATTTGTGCTTTCAATTTTGCAAAAACATGAAGTTCATGATGAACACCATCATACTTCCAGCTCTGATTTCTCCATTTATAGGGATCTAGAGTGGAAGTGCATGGCATAGGAGTGATGTACATCACTTCCTCTTTCGATTGATATATAGATCACACGTTTTGGTTGCCTTTTCATTTTCTGCAACTTGGCCGGAATTTGGGAAGCTCGCCGGAGAAGATGAAGGCTCCGGTGGCTTCATCATGTCCAGTTTGAATCTGGACCGTTGGATGTGATCTCCAGATTCAATCATAGCCATTGCTTGTTATGACATTTTATTCTTTCCCATGTGGTGGCATTGACTGTGGTGTTTCGTGAGCACGCGCCTCTGGATCCTTGGATCTGCCAGCTCAATTAATGAGCTCAGATCCAAGGGCTCTCGTTTTTTTGCATTTTTCTAATTTCTGTTTTTATTTTGTTTATTTCCTTTTATTTCAAAAAATCATATCTCTCTCATTTTAATTCCAAAAAATATGGGACCAATTGCATTATTTCCCAAATAAATTCTAGTTTCTATTTCTGATTTTTAATATTTTTTATTTCATCATTTGATATTTTTTGTGAATTTTTTCTTTTCTGGTTATTTTTAATTCATTTTAAATAGTTTTTGATATTCAAAAAATACAAAAATATTTTCCTAACCTATTTGAATGATGATGGATCTATGAAAAATATTCTCATCAAAGAATTGATTTGAGATTAATTTGAGATTTTAGTTCAATTAGGATATTTTTATTCATTTTTAATTGATGAAAAATAGTTTCTGGCTTTTAAAAATGCTGAATTTTTTTGTCAAACTTTGTTTGACCTTGTTGAACTCGGGATAAATCACTTGGATCTTTCAAGGTTGATTTGAAGTGATTTTGAAGTTTGACCTTTCCATTTTATTTTAATTCAAGTTTGTTTTAAATATTAAAAAATGCCAAAAATATTTTATTCTCTTCTTGACTTCCAATCTTCATGTCACTTCTGTTTTTGATTGTTTGACCTTGACTTTCAATGTTATTGGTCAATATATGAGGATTGGTACATTTTATTCGATTTAATGCATTTTATTTTGTCATTTTCATTTTCTCTTATCCATCTTCTCTTTCTTCTCCTTCTACTTCTTTTCTTTTTGATCAATGAGTTGAAGGTTGATAAGTTAGCATTGATTAGGGAGATTTAACATTCCTTGATTCAAATCTAATTCATCTTGATCAATTGATCAAGTGAATGGCTTTGCATTAAGGATATGTTGTCTTCTAAATCATGCAAATGGCTTAAACCAATACAAGATCATTTTCTTCCTCTTTTTGGCATGGCAAGTTGTTGGGACTTGGTTCACTAATCAAGACTCCTAACTTATGTTTGTTTCTTACATTATTATTGACCGGCCTCAGATAGTTGTGACTTCTACATAAGTCCAATTACGATTGCTTAACATAGCGCTAAATTTTGCCTTATGGCACACTAACTATTAACCACTAACAACTAACATTTACTTTTATGCAATTTACTTTTATGCAATTTACAATTCTTGCACATATTATTCATTTGCTTTTTCCTTTGCTCATTGGAGCACATGTTTATGTTAATGTCTTTTGCCTTTTGCCCACTTGGGTTTATAATTGTGAATATATCTTTTGTGCTTGTGTTTGTCTATTTGTTGTGACCAAATGCCAAGAATTGGACAATATGGACTTAGAATTTGGGACATTACCCAAGCAAATGGAACTTGAAGAGCAACTAGGCATTGGGCCTTTAGAGTGCTATAAAAGTCAAAGAGCAACTAGGCATTAGGCCTTTAGAGTGCTATAAAAATTGAAGAGAACTTTGAAAGGACTATCTTCTAAAACTCCCTCTTGTCCATTCTTTGATTTGTTTATAGAACTTTTTGATGTGTGTTTTCTTGTGCTAGGGGATTCCAACCTCGAGTAACTTTGAGGAACCATTACCATGAGCATCCAAAGTGAAAGACACAAAAGCCATTGGAGGATTCCTAGAAGCTTGATTTGTGTGTTTGATTGCTTGAAATATTTGCTTGTGATTGCTTATTCCAAAGGATGGGAGCTACTTGGATCATCCATATGATCTCAAGAGAGGGACTCCTAGTGTCACTACGCCAAAAACTGGAATAGACAGCGCACCTTAGAGGGCGCTTTATTACAAAAGCGCACTCTAAAGTGAAGCGAAAAAATAAGGAGCGAACAACTGGAATAGACAGCGCACTTTAGAGGGCGCTTTTGTAATAAAGCGCCCTCTAAGGTGAAGCGAAAAAATAAGGAGGAGATAGAGGGACAACAATACAGGGCGCTTTTTAGAAAGCGCCCTCTAAGGTTACCCTTAGAGGGCGCTTTTAAAAAAGCGCTCTATAAGTCCATGTGCATTTCCAGTTTATAAAGCGCTTTTGGAAAGCCTTAGAGAGCGCTTTCATAAGCGCCCTCTTAGGCCCCCTTTAGAGGGCACTTTTTTTCCACAAGCGCCCTCTAAGGTCCCCTTTTGTAAACATTAAAATTATAACATACTGCACGTTTTGTTATTTCACTCTCTGTTATTTTCGTTCTTTTTCACGTTAGGGTTCTCACTGCTACGATTTTCGCTACTTCTAAGGCGTTCTCCTTCCACCTCTGTTAGATCTACGACGTTTCCTCCTTCTATTAATTCGTTGTTAGCTGTTCGATTTTAACACCATAGGTATTTTTCTAATCTTCATATTACTTGGTTTCTCTTCTGACGTTCGCTATTGTTCATTTTTGGTTTCATTTTTCTTGGTTCATACATTTATTGAGTATTCTCAACAATAATTATTGTGTTGCAATGCTAGCAATGGAGACTAGGCATTATGGGTTAAATTTCACCAACTGTTCCATTTGTTTCTCGATGTAGAAAAAGGAGGCAGCAATATCTAAAACACCTTCTACCAATCAAGGTTACACTATGCAGCTTATGAGTGTATTTATTCTAGCATACATAGCATAGCTAGTAACTTAAGAAGTTTAGGTATGGATGTTATTTGATAAAGTAAATTAGAGTCGACTATTCTTCTGTTAGCTTTCAGTTAGACCATTATACAATTCTACATATATATTTTTTAGTCAATGTTTATCTTTTGTAAAAACTATATGATGATATATAAAAGTTTCACAGAGTTATTAGCCCTTTTGAAAGATATGCTTCCTGAGGATAATGTTCTTCCCAATCGAACATATGAGACCAAAAAGATGTTGTGCTCTATTGGCATGAGCTATGATAAGATACATGCATGTCCAAACAATTGCGTTTTGTTTCAAAATGAGTATGCATCGTTAAATGAGTGTCCTAAATGCGGTGTCTCGCGATATAAGAACAAGTTGTCTCCAGCAAAAGTCTTGTGGTATTTTCCTGTTATTCCGAGATTTAGACGCATGTTTCGTAGTGAAACCGATTCAAGACACTTGACCTGGCATGCAGATGAAAGAATTATAGATGGAAAGTATCGACATCCGGCAGATTCACCACAGTGGTTGAAAATTGATAATGATTATCCTGAATTTGGAGAAGAATCAAGAAACCTTCGCTTGGCATTATCTACCGTCATCGGAGATTCTTAAATTCAAATCATCACTACCGTGGATGGAGAAAGGCGTTCAATGGAGAGACAGAACAAGGCAGAGCTCCACCTATATTGACGGGTGATCAAATTTTTGAAAAGGTGAAAGATTTGGATACTCAGTTTGGCAAGCCTTTTGCCCACACACTTGTCAAAAGTGGGTGGAAGAAGAGGTCAGTTTTTTTTGAATTGCCATATTGGAAGTCCTTGTATGTGAGACATTTTCTTGATGTTATGCATATTGAAAAAAATGTATTTGAAAGTGTTATTGGCACGTTACTCAATATACAAGGAAAGTCTAAGGATGGCCTTAAGGCAAGAAAGGACTTGATAGCGATGGGAATAAGAACTGAATTAGGACCCTTGAAGAAAGGAAAACGAACATATCTACCGCCTGCTGCTTATACTCTATCTAGAAAGGAGAAAAAAACATTGTGTAAGTTTCTAAGTGTAAGTTTCTAAGTTTCTTAGTGAAAAAGGTATAGGTCAAATGATTTTAATTGTTTTCTTTATTACAGGTAAAATGGCTTTTATTACAGCAAATCGAGTCAGTTGCATCAAAAAAAAAGGTATAAACACAATTATATGATATTTATGCATAGAAAATGTTAATTCTTGATCTTATACTTCACCTAACTAATTTTATGATATTTTAGGTTCATGCTATTGATATTGAACAAAGAGAGGTTGTTGCTAAGAAGACTGCGGCTAGCAAAAAAAACATGCATCTCAGAGATGCTTTTGCTACTTAGTTTTATTTCTTTTTAAGTTATGAATTGGTTGTATATTTAGAATCTTTAGAAGTTAAACGATTATATATCAGTGGATTGTTGTATATGTATGGATTGTTGTATATAAGGCTTGTTGAATGCAATGTGTGAAAAAGGGCTTCAAATTATACAGTTTTAGGTGTACTGCTTCAATATACAGGTTGTCTAAAATAAATAAAAAAATATAGCGCTTTTAAAAAAATTTTTTTAAATAACCACCCACTTTAGAGGGCGCTTTCCAAAATAAGCGCCCTCTAAACCCTTTAAATTTCCACTTTAGAGGGCGCTTTCCAGTAAAAGCGCCCTCTAAACCCTTAAAAGTTTCCACTTTAGAGGGCGCTTTCTTTAAAAAGCGCCCTCTAAAGTGGCCCTTAAAGGGCTTAAAGAGCCACTTTAGAGAGCGCTTTCACCAGGAAAAAAAGCGCTGTCTTTACCTATGCCAGCGTCAGATTAGAGGGCGCTTTAAAGCGTTGTTATAGGCAAAAAAAAGCACCCTCTTTTCCCTTATTTGGCGTAGTGTGTTGTTTCATTTCTTATCCCTTGTCTTTTTAATTCATTTAGGACTTAGCCCTTCTTCTTCTTCTCTCCACTCTAACCCAAGCCAAAACTTTTTTGTGCAAACATTTAACACTTATTTTTTAACATTAGAAACCTAAGCCTTGTGCTTTTGATTTTCAAACCTTCTCTTCATAATACTTATTTTGAATTGAACCTTTTAATCCACTTTAACCATTTTTGTATATACTTCTAATTGGTAAATATAACCCATTCAAATTTCTTTTGTGGTTTCAATGGCCACTTCCTTAATCAAACTTTTTCATAACCTTTAGCAATAAGGTTTGAGTTATCTTTGTGGTAGATGTAATACTCACCTATATCCTTAGTGATGGACAATGAGTCTTCCATGCTTATTATAGGGTTAACCCCTCACTAGCATGTTGAAGCTATCCTCACATGGTGGATTTGTGGTTTTAGGTTAAGTTTTCTCCCTTGGATAACAAAAGACCTTAAGGCTTTTGGACCAATCAATTCACCAACTCATTTTGAGATTTTTACCCCGAACTACGAGGTTTTGATCCTAATATTTTTATAAGATGGTACATAGGCAATGGGCTCATCCATCCAAACACAAAATGTAAATAAACTTGTATATTCTCTTCTCATCTCTTCAATCATGTTTGCACAAACAAATTTTCACCAAAACAACAACCTTCACAAGTATGAAAAGGGCTCCATAGGAGTACCTAGGATGTTTTGGGTGCCTAACACCTTCCCATTGCATAACCAACCCCCTTACCCAGATCTCTGTTTCTTTTACTAGTTTTTGTTAAAACTTTTAGGTTTTTGTTCGTTTTCTAACCATTCCTTTGGATAAATAGAAGTGCGGTGGCGACTCGACTTGTATGGCTTACCTTGGATTTAATCAATATCTCTAATGGTAACGAATACCCCGCTACAGAAAAGTGGCGACTCTGCTGGGGAGATTTGCCTAGTGGGTTTTGCCAACTTTTCATGCTTGATGTTTTGTATTGTTTTGTGACATATTTTTGTGCAATTTGGGATTACTGTATTGTATGTAATGATTGATTTGCTTGATATTAACTCCTTGTATGCTTGGTGATCTTTGTGAGATGAGTTCTATACCCGAACTCGAGTGCACTTAGGATAGGAGAATGGCGTAGTCTTGTTGACTTGTGTGGAGTTATTCCTTAGCAAGTTGACTTGCAAGTCCATTCACTTGGTGGAGGTCATGTTGGGATCAATAATGTCACACAAGTAAGTTGTGGTTAGACATTACTCTTTCCAATATAGACCTTAGAAGCCAAGGACCTTAGTTTACCAAGCCCATCTTGGCCTATTCTTAGGATGTAGTGCGAAAGTCGTTCAAGTGTAAGATTTGATACGATTGTTACGCGATACTACACTCATAAGAGTCTCTCTTGAGAATATTTTTGGAATACGAGTAGTCGTTTCTCCGATAATATCCGAAGGATGGGATGATGACTATGGGAACCCCTTGTAGAACATGTTTGGTAGGTTTAAACCCTAGTACATTCCCTTTGGGAGGTTCTTAACCTAAACTCCATGCTTGTGACTTGCAACAAACCCTTGATTCATGGTCGATCTGTTCATATATCCTTAATATCAATGGAACTTGGGTGTTGATAAGGTGTAAACCATAATTCACCAAAATGGATGATTGATATTAAGAATGATATGATCCATCCCATGACCTTTGTTTGGTGTGCTTTGCTTGATCCTTGAGTGTGATTGTTGCATTCATGCATTCATGCACCCATTTGCATCCATATCATCAATAATATAAGAAAGTTTTCAAGGAACTTAAGGGGTTTATTTGCAAAATTTTCAGACATGGAAAGACAAAGAAGGAATACAAAGAAGTACAGCTTCAGACAACCAGATTTGAAAGAGTTAAGGAATCTGACATCCTATGTATTAGATCCTTTGGGTTTCAAAGCTCGTTTTGGGAAGCTTCTTCCTCTTCTGACTACTCAGGTGGACGAAGGTCTGATGCGTGTATTGGTGCAGTTTTATGATCCCTTGTACCGTTGCTTTACGTTCCCGGACTTTCAGCTTTTGCCTACTCAGGTGGACGAAGGTCTGATTTTATTTTCTTTAATTCCAATTATTTTCAAAAATTCATAACTCTCTCATTTTTAATCCAAAAATTATGGGACCAATTGCATTAGTCTCCAAATAATTTCTAGTTTCTATTTCTGATTTTTAATATTTTTTATTTTGTCATTTGATATTTTTTGTGAATTTTCTCTTTTCTGGTTATTTTTAATTCATTTTAATTAGTTTTTGATATTCAAAAAATACAAAAATATTTTCCTAACCTATTTGAATGATGATGGATCTATGAAAAATATTCTCATCAATTTTTAAATTGATTTGAGATTTATTTGAGATTTTAGTTCAATTAGGTTATTTTTATTCATTTTTAATTGGTTAAAAATAGTTTCTGACTTTTAAAAATGCTGAAAGTTTTTGTCAAACTTTGTTTGACCTTGTTGAACTTGGGATAAATCACTTGGACCTTTAAAGGTTGATTTGAAGTGATTTTGAAGTTTGACCTTTCTTTTATTTTTAATTCAAGTTTATTTTTAATATTAAAAAATGCCAAAAATATTTTATTAATCTCTTGACTTCCAATCTTCATCTCACTTCTGTTTTTGATTGTTTGACCTTGACTTTCAATGTTATTGGTCAACATATGAGGATTGGTACATGTTATTTCATGTAATGCATTTTAATTTTGCCATTTCCATTTCTCTTATCCATCTTCTTCTTCTTCTTCTTCTTTCTTTTGATCAATGAGTTGAAGGTTGATAAGTTAGCATTGATTAGGGAGATTTAATCTTCCTTGATTCAAATATAATTCATCTTGATCAATTGATCAAGTGAATGGCTTTGCATTAAGGATATGTTGTCTTCTAAATCATGCAAAAGGCTTAAACCAATACAAGATCAATTCTCATTTTCTTTTTTGACATGGCAAGTTGTTGGAACTTGGTTCTCTAATCAAGACTTCTAACTTGTGTTGTTGCCTACATTATTATTGACCGGCCTCCGATAGTTGTGACTTCTACATAAGTCCAATTACGATTGCTTAACATAGCGCTAAATTTGCCTTATGGCACACTAACTACTAACACTAACTATTGACAATTAACATTTACTTTATGCACTTTACTTTTATGCAATTTACTATTCTTGTACATATTATCCATTTGCTTTTCTCTTTGCTCACTTGAGCACATGTTTAAGTTAATGCCATTTGCCTTTTGCTCACTTGAGCACATAATTGTGTATATATTATTATGCTTGTGTTCTGTTTTGATTGTTGTGAACCAAATACAAAGAAATGGACTTAGTTTCTAGGACTTTCCCTATGCAAAATGGAGAATTGGACTTAGATTCTAGGACTTTCCTTATGCAATTTGGAGTAAATGGACCTTAATGATGAAGATGGGTTAGAAGGACCAAATCTCTAAACTCATTCTTGTCCATTCTTGTTTTACTTCATGGAACTTTTGATGTGTGTGCTTTTGTGCTAGGAGTTTCCATTTGAGCTTAATTGAAGGACCATTGCCATGTTCATCCAAGTGGAAGATACAAGATACATTGAGGATCTCTTAAGAGACTTGTTTGATTGCTTATGCTTTGTGATTGCTTATTCCAAAGGACGGGAGCTACTTGGATCATCAATATGATCTCAAGAGAGGGACTCCATTGTGGTTTTGATTCTTCATCCCTTCTCTTTTTGTTTTACTTAGGACTTAGCCCTTCTTCTTCATCTCTCCACTCTAACCCAAGTCAAAACTCTTTGTGCAAACATTTAACCATTGTTTTAAACATTAGAAACCTAAGCCTTATGCTTTTGAATTGAACCTTTAAGTCAACTTTGACAATTTTTTGTATATATTTCTAATTGGTCAATATAACCCATTCAAATGTCTTTTGTGGTTCCAATGGCCACTTTCTTAATCAAAATCTTTCATAATCTTTAGCTATTAGGTTTGAGTTATCCTTGTGGTAGATGTAATACTCACCTATATCCTTAGTGATGGACAATAAGTCTTCCATGCTTATTATAGGGTTAACCCCTCACTAGCATGTTGAAGCTATCCTCACATGGTGGATTTGTGGTTTGGTTGAGTTTTCTCCCTTTGATAACAAAAGACTTTAAGGCTTTTGGACCAATCAATTCACCCATTTGTTTTGAGATTTTTACCCCGAACTACGAGATTTTGATCCTAATCTTTTTATAAGATGGTACGTAGGCAATGGGTTTATCCATTCAAACACAAAAATGTAAATAAACTTATACATTCTCCTCGCATCTCTTCAATCATGTTTTCACAAACAAAATTTTCCACAAAAAACAAACAACCTTCACAACAAGTGTGAAAAGGGCTCCCTAGGAGTACCTAGGATGTTTTGGGTGCCTAACACCTTCCCATTGCATAACCAACCCCCTTACCCAGATCTCTGTTTCTTTTACTAGTTTTGTTAAAACTATTAGGTTTTTGTTCGCTTTCTAACCATTCCTTTGGATAAATAGAAGTGCGGTGGCGACTCGACTTGTATGATTTACCTTGGATTTAGTCAATATCTCTAATGGTAACGAATACCCCGCTACACAGATAAACAGGAATCTGACTTTTTCTAAAAGACTGATTAAACTGAAAAAAAAACCAATACACTATATTTTGTTGAAAAAAACGAAGCATGGGGATGGATCTTATTTTTTCTGGTGATCACGTTACACCAACAAAGATTCTTCTTCATGTAACATGACACAAACCTTGGTATACCTTATTCCTCCATATCCATTCAACAACAAACCTAATCACTCACCCAAAAAAAATAGCCTTCTTCTTCACCCATCATTCCATAACAAACCAAACATATCTCCGAATTTTGACCCTGAATTGCCAAATCGATGCATACATCATAGCATTTACATCGACATATCATAACAAACATTCAATGCCGCATAATGCAACGTCTAAACATTTTAATCGGGTGTTTTCTATTTCAAAATTTGACAAAAACCCGTAAGTTTTCGAGAAGTTTATTTCGCCTTGATCATTTGAGAGGCTTGCCTAGTATAAACCACCCAGACCAACTATGTGAAGGATGTCTAGCTGGGAAGCAATTCCAGAAAAGCTTTCCAAAGGAATCAACGTCAAGAGCGACAAAACCGTTAGAGCTCATACACACTGATGTCTGTGGACCAATCAATCCAAACTCTTTTGGTAAGAGTAAATACTTTCTCCTCTTTATTGATGATTATTCTAGAAAAACATGGGTTTATTTCTTGAAGGAGAAGTCAGAAGTGTTTGAAAACTTTAAGAAGTCCAAAGCCCTTGTGGAGAAAGAAAGTGGTCTTTCCATTAAGGCCATGAGATCTGACCGAGGAGGAGAGTTCATTTCAAATGAGTTCCAAAAATATTGTGAAGACCATGGAATCCACCGCCCACGAACAGTGCCAAGATCACCACAAAAAATGGAGTAGCAAAGAGAAAGAATCAGACCATACTTAACATGGTGCGAAGCATGCTTAAGAGCAAGAAGATGCAGAGAGAGTTTTGGGCCGAAGCAGTGGCATGTGCGGTTTATCTGACAAATCGTTCCCCAACAAGAAGCATGCATGAGAAGACACCGCAAGAAGCATGTAGTGGAAAGAAGCCTGGGATCTCTCACCTCAAAGTGTTTGGAAGCATTGCCTATACTCATGTTCCTGATGAAATGAGAACAAAGCTCAATGATAAAAGTGAGAAGTATGTATTCGTCGGTTATGACTCAAGCTCCAAAGGGTACAAGCTCTATAATCCAAATAGTGGAAAGATCGTCATAAGTCGTGACGTGGAGTTCGAAGAAGAAGATTGTTGGGATTGGAGTGTTCAAGAAGACAGGTATGATTTTCTTCCTTACTTTGAAGAAGAAGACGAAATGGAACAACCAATGATAGAGGAAAATATTACACCATCGGCCTCACCGACACCAAGGTTGGATGAAACAAGCTCAAGTGAGAGGACACCACGACTAAGGAGTATTGAAGAGCTTTATGAGGTAACCGAAAACATAAATGACATTAACCTTTGTTGCCTTTTGGGTAATTGTGAGCCTCTAAGCTATCAAGAAGCAGTTGAAAACGTAAAATGGAGAGATGCCATGGAAGAAGAAGTCAAGTCAATCACGAAGAATGATACATGGGAACTTACTACACTTCCACGAGGACATAAAGAAATCGGAATAAGATGGGTGTACAAGGTGAAATTGAACTATGTGATACCTAGAGATCAAGTTGCCGACATTTTCACCAAACCATTTCGTGAAGCTAATGAATATGCTTGGAGTCACAAATCAAGTTTAAGGGGGGATGTTGAAATATTAAACTTGATTTGGGCCTAACCTTACTATTTGATTTTTGGACTTAGTTATTTGGGCTTAGTTTATTTTGGGTAATGTTTCTAGAAAAATCCTGTAGTATTTGGAGTGTCTAGATATTTCTTAAGATTGTAATATTTTCTAGAATACTCTTTGAATGTCTAGAGTTGAGAACTCTCTAGAATTAGTGTGTCTAGAGTTCTCCTTAGAGTACTATAAATAGAGATATAATCTTACACTTTTGCATTAAGCAAAAATATAAAGTTCTCTCTTTCATAAATAATTCTCCTACCTACCATGTTTCTATTCAAGCCTAAAATATTCCCACATATTTTTCTTAAACACAGAAAAGGTTTATTTCCAGCACCCACAACCACCGTACCTCCCTTCAACCAACAACTTCGGCATTTCCTACTTCCCACCATCACCTCTTCCTTCCGCCGCCAGCCTTCGAAACTACCACTCCCTTTGCTTCCATCCACCACGTACACCACATCCCGACCACCACAAAAACTCTTCCTGCCAGAACAACATAAACCTCCCTTTGCCTAGATTTATTTCTTAACAGCTCCACCAGTTTCTATTTCATTACCATCACCATGTCGTTATTGTCGATGTAAAGAAAGGGGATACAAAATGTTTATTTTCAGTTCTGCCGAAGACAAATGCAATGAGGGGGAATAGGCGGATTCTGAGATTGTTGATCTTAAAAAATATCGTTGGTAAAGCTCCTTTGAGTGAATCGGTCGTAACAGTGAAAGAAACCATTGGGAAGTTGAAAGCCGAGAAAGAAATGATGACTTCGACAATTTGAGCAGGTTTCGTTGAAGTGTGGTTGAGACTTTGATTCCAAATTACCATGACCCGTGTTCGAGTCTACGCGTCCCTTTTGCCTTCTTTTCTATTTTTCAATGTTTTTCCTATGTATATTATCTTGGGCTTTTACTTTGTAGATTGAAGGTCATGATGGAGTGGTTAAATCTCACACCTCCCAACCACCATGACCTAGGTTCAATCCTTGTTGGCCACACTTTCACCATTTTGTGCATTTTTCCATTTTTTCTATTTTTGTTTTGTTTTTATATTGCATTTGTTAATCAATTTAATTTTTTTTTTAATGATTTTGTAGCATTTAGTTCTTGCAATTTGACTTCATTTTGTAATTTTATTTTTTGAATTTATTTTTCCACTTTTGTTTCGATTACGATCATTGTAAATTCACAATATTAATGATTAATAAAGTGTGAGATCTGTTATTCACTCATGTTTTTCGGGAAGCTAATATGTGTGCTGACTTTTTTGACCAAATTAGACCTTGCTAAATTTGTTGATTGAATTTGGTTACGCAGCCGAGCTTAGGCAGTTATTAGATAATGATTATGTTGCTTCTTTTGTTACGCTAGTAGCCTAATTTGTCTTGTTTTGGAGCTTTGATCCTCTTCATCTACTAAAGAAAAGAAATTAGTGTATGTTTATATATCCACATTAGTCTTTAATGTCAAAGCCTATTTTATTATAAATATATTGATAAGAAAAAGTCAAGTATATAAAGTAAAATGGTGACAAAAATAGAAAAAAAGAATTTAATTATTATTATTTAATATAATTAAATGAATCAATTTACCGATAAAATGGGGCAAAAACACACTTTTCAGTATAGTGTTTTCTTAGTATATAGGATATAGCTACATAATAGTGAGATATACAAGCATATAAATAAAAGTTTATGATCTTGTTAGGTTATTGTAATTGAACACTCCTTTTATGGGATAATGTTGAAAATTCTTTGCAGTGGTGTAGCAATCTGTATTAAATTAGTCAATATATGCAACTGTGGTGGAACATGGGAGAGTAGCAATCTGAATTAAAGGGAGACGCAGCCAGGGGCCATGCATGCCTCCTCAACCCCAAAATAGACATATCATCAATTTTCAAATATCAAAAATTGGAAATGAATAAAAAGTATTTATATACATGGAAAAACAAAAACCAAAAACGTATTTGCGTACATGAAAAAAATAGGTCTGTCATCAATTTTGATTAAAAAAATGTTATTAGAAAGACTAAAATTTTAATTTAAAATAGATGAATTATTTTCGTGAATGCGGTAAAATACGAGGATCAAAATTGTAATTTAAAATAAATTTAACTATTTTTTAGGCAAAATTAAAGTTTTGATTTTTTAATTTTATTTGATTCACGAAATTGTCCCATAATTTAAAACTCAAACAATTTTGATCTTTCTCTCATGTTTTTTCATTAAAAATCGATGAGATTTTTTATTTTTTAACTTATATTTTTATATATAGAATTCCATATTAAACGTATATACGACAATTTGTTATATTTTGCAATAAACTTATCATTTAAAAAATGAAAAAAAAGGCACAAGTATTTTATCTTAGTTCATCGTTAACTAAGCTACTTCCAGTTCATTCCACCTGAGTGATTTTCCTTAGCCAATGACTTAATCCAATAATCAATCTGATTACAAATGTAATGACAACCTGTCACTAATTTCTTAAGAGTCTGACCTGTCTGATCACTTAAGAGGCTATAAAAGGTTCATCTTGTAGAAAGAGAAAAGAGTTCATAGGTTGAAAATCTTAAGAAAAACACTAAAGATATTACGAAGAAGAAGACTGAACCCGAACTTGAGATAGAAAATCCCCCAATACTTTAATTGAAGAATGTAGTGTGCTCATACGTGACAAGTTTAAGAGTATGACCCCTTTAGTTTCTGTTTCTGTAGGTTATTTTGATGAATGAAAGTTTTAGTATTTTTTTTATTACATGTTTAAAATAAAAAATTACATAAAAAAGAAAGAAATTATTTTTATTTAGTTAATCTTCTATTAGCAAATTTTTTAAATTTTAACAAAAATTTCTAAAGTAATGGATTGTTATAAAATTTCAGAAACTAAAATGAACATTGCACAAAATTATAATTGGACAGAGTGATGAACATTTGTCGTGCTAGGCATCTATGTCACCATCTTTGCCACATTAATATTGTCACCAACAAAATTCATGTGATGTGTCACATTAGTTTCCGTTAACAGTCATTAACATGAGGGATCAAAAGTGTGGTTGGAAAACATTAGGAGGACGATTGTTTGAAAAAAAAATTAGGAAGCCTAAAAATGAACTTTGGTATATTTAGAAGAACCAAAAACATATTTAACCATATAATAAATTTAAATATAAATTATAATTATGTTCCTTCTATTTTATCTCATTCACATAAATAGTATTACTTAAAATTCAAACAAATTTTCTTCTCCACTCATATATTTACACTTAAAATTGATTATATACCTATTTTTAATTGAGATGTCACTAGTAAAACATGATAAATTATCATATATTTTTTTTGTTAAACTTTAAAGACAAAATTTATATTAAGAAATGGACATATTTCATCAATTTTCAAATATAAAAAGTTGAGAAATGAATCAAAATATATTTGTGGACCTTGAAAAAATAGGCACGTCTTCAATTTTGATTGCAAAAATGTTATTAGAGAGACTAAATTTATTTGAATTTAAAATAGAAGAACTATTTTTCGTGAATGTAGTAAAATATGAGGGTACAAATTTTTAATTTAACATAAATTTAACTATTTGTTAGGCAAAATTACACTTTTGATTCTCCAATTTTACTTGATTCACAAAATTAATTCTCTTATTTTAAAGTCAAAACAGTTTTGATCTCCCTCTTACATTTTTTTCATAAAAAAGCGACGACATTTTCATTTTTTAATTTATATTTTTATTTATAAAATTCTACAATAAATTTATATATGATAATTTATCTTGTTTTCCAAAAAAATTATCATTTAAAAAACGAAAATATCGTTAATTTTAAGCGCAAAAATATAAGAGTGGACCAAAACTGTTTAAATTTAAAAGAAGGAATCAATTTTATGAATTTGATACTAAATTTAGTGGATATTATTTGAAGTAGTTCACCCATCCAAATACTAAATTTAATTAGTTAATTAGTTATAGATATTTCCTTGCAATAATTTATTTAGTAATTTATTTATGGGATATGTTGAAAATCCTTTGGAGTGGTGTAGAAATCTGTATTAAATTAGTCAATAGATGCAACTGTGGTGGAACATGGGAGTGTAGCAATCTGTATTAAAGGGAGTCGCAGCCAGGGGCCATGCATGCCTCCTCAACCACAAAATCGTCGGACTTGTCATTTCAAGTAGGCGCTTAATGAAATAATAGCAAAGTAACAACCATAATAATAACATTTTAATTAAATTTGAGGAGTGTAGATATTTAGACAGACGATTCTTGTCATGTGCGATCGGACATTCTTTGTTTTTAGAGTACTCAAAAATTGATTAAAAACAATTAAAACTAAAAAAATGGTTAAAAATTTTATGGATGAGTAATTTTTCTTCTTAAAGTCTAAGATCAAAATTATTACTCCATGTTAATCAAAATAGAGAAGGTTAATTTAGATCTAGAATATAGAGAAAATCATCTCTGGTTAAAAAAGAAGTGAGAAAATCTATTCTATTTTTTTCAAATGAGTTTCCGAAAATTGTTGAATTGAATTAATTTTTAAACAAAATGTTTTTGATATATAATATTATATTTTTACTGTTTGAATTGTCGAAACAAGATATGAGAAGAGATATATCTTGATTGCATTATATTAGATTTTTGGAGATTTTTTGTTTTCTCATTCTCAAATCATAAGTTTTTAGTGAAGATATTTCTTTGGTTTTGAACACATGTGAGTTTAACCCTTGCTTTAAGGGATTACATGTTAAAGATTCAGTGATTTTTATTTGCTTTCAATTGTTATATTTGCTGTCATATATTTATTGTTGCTCCTCAAATATTATTTCCCCTATCTTTGACAGCAAAATTTTGAGGTCATCAAAAAAACGTCCAAAGTTACAGAGCTATGACGGAATGGGAGGTCCATACGAGCACATTGAACATGTAGACAACCAGATGGATTACTACCACGCCAAATGAGAGGTTAAATTCAAGCTCTTCGCACTAACCTTGACCAGAGCTGCAATGACATGGTTCAAGACTTTTCCAGATGGATCTCAGATGATAGCATAGATTCGTGGAAAGACTTATGTGACACTTTTATAGCTTAGTTTACCGCCCGAAAGCGGTAACCCACAACCATAACCTTACTCAATGGCGTTACCTAGCAAAAGAAATAAACCTTGCACAAGTATATTGACCGCTTCACAAAAGTAGCATACCAGTGTGGGCACATATGATGGGATAAAATTGGATGTTTAAGAATCGATTAAGACCAGACTGCGCGTTTTGTGAAAATTTAAGGCTTGAGGCATCTTGTAGCCTAAGTGATTTTTTCGAATAGGGGACATACTTATATAAAGTATGAATAGGAGATACTCTCCGAAAGAAGCGACATGCCGAGAAAAAAGGAACACCAAACACAACCGGCACTAGAAAGCGCCATCATCCTTCATAGAGAAGATTATGATTGTGGTCATCGATCCAGGTTTAACGCTTCACTTGCTTAAACACTTCAAGGAAGAAAATCTAGAAAGAATGTGTGAACACTTAGTTCATGGAAGCGGGGATCCAGAATCCCTATCTGGTCAAAGAATCATCCAAGACGTTAAAGTTCAAATACTGTTGTTTCCACAAGAGTCACGATCACAACACTAAAGATTTCATCCATTCGAAGGATTCAATAGAATAACTACTTAAGAAGTGGCGACTTATTGAGTTCACCTAGGATGGTGACCGAAAAAGAGGCTGAGACAATAAGAAAGAGCGCATGAGCGGGTAAGATTCACCAAAGAAGAAACACTTCCCTCGTAGAGAAAAGTCTCCAAGACTATTAAAATTGTCACTAGAGTCAAAGTAAGTAAATATAACAACAATAAAAAAAAAGAAAATCAGAAAAGAATTCGAAAATATATCACATCCATTATTGGTAGTTTTTGAGTCTTCTGAGCAAGAAACCCCTCTGAAAAGACGATGTAGAAAAAGATTATCAAACTTATGGCCGTAAACAAAGAATAGGAAAAATTCGAGGGGATACATAAATACTCCTCCTTAAATTCCTTGATAGTGAAATGATAGGAGAAATTTTGAATAAACTTTATTTCAGAAATAATCTTAGTCATCATTAAGTTATACGACTTGAATTCTCTTCTGTCAGTTGTAGCCAATAATTCATGTTGTTGTATTAATTTGTGTCATGTGCAAGGTTGATCTTGAGTTAGGGCAACCAGCCCCATAACATAGGGCCTAAAAAAATGGGATCTCAAAATTTTGGATGATAGACTTAGTGATATGATTATACTAAACTATGGAAATAGATACAACTTCACTCCCACATGGCCAATGATATTTTCTAGATACTTTATAGAATAAAAATATATGATATTTTTATAATTAAGGCAACATTTGTTTTAACAACATCATTCCATGTGCTGAAGAGTTAATGGTGTAACCATCCACCATTCCAGCAATATAATTCTTTTCATCCACTTTTTTAACACCAATTGTCTCATAATAATTTATAAATCAACCTCACCATATTCTAAGCTTAATTAGTTTATTCTTTAATAATCCTTTTAATTTTATTTTCTTTATATATATATATATATATATATATATATATATATATATATATATATATATATATATATATATATATATATATATATATATATATATATATATATATATATATATATATATATATATTCCAATATTTAAATTTTTATGATATGGTCATTTCATTTATAATTAAATTTTTGTGATATAAATATATTAAGTGGTTTGAGCTATTATTATTTTTGTATAAAAATATATATTGTTTAATTTTATTCTATTATAAATATTAAAGTTTTGCCCAAAATTAATATAACTTTTAATAAATTTTTATAATAAATTGATTATAAATTAAATTATTAGGTTTAAAATATTTTTAAATAATCACATTTGGATTAGTTTAGTTTACTGCAATTTTTATAAAATTTTAAAATTTGTATAATTAATTCGACTTTCTTCATGATACTATATAAACTCTAGTAAAATATTCGAGGTTCTTATTAAAATGTCTCAATATTGTGAGGGTTTCATAATTTTATGAATATATTTAATTTACAAAATTTTGAGAATTTTTTATCTAAATAACCCATTTATTCAAATAAATACACAAACTAACTCACTTTCTTACTTATTTCTCAGAATAACCCATTTTCAAATAAAAAGTATGTTAACATAAAGGAGATGTCAATCCAATTGGTGCATGTGTATTGTACATAAAAGGAGACATTGTACAAACATATATGAGAGAGTACATTATTCCTCCTACGTGTTTGTACACTATCGCCAATTGTAGTTACTTTAAGAAATAAGTAGAGAAATGAGTTATTTTGGATATTTATTTGAAAAAATTGGTTATTTGGATAAAAATTTCAAATTTTAAATGTTTATAGTTTTTATCATATGGTTATACACTACCAAAAAAATTGTCTGTAGCCACGTGATATTCACGTTACAACGTAAAAAATTACTTCACGTTTTTAGCGACATGAATTTTTACGCGGCAGAAGCACGTGTGGCAACTCTGTTGCGTCATGAAAATCATATCGCAACTTTGCCACATGGAAATCACGTCGTATCAGTTTGTCACGTGATATTCATGACAGAACATTCTGCACAAATCTTTTCAGCTTTATCTGTTATAACTCAGTAGCAGCAGGGATGACAGAAAATGTGATAGTGACTTGCGATGTGATTTTCACGTCACAGAGTTGTGAAGTGAAAATTGCGTCACAAAGGTGTGAAGTGAAAATCACGACACAAAATATTTTTTTTAAATAAAAAACTATAATTATTGTTTTACGTTTTAATATATACTAAAATTAATAATAAAATTTTCAAATATAAATAAATACAAAATTAATAATAATTTATTTATTTAAATATAAATTAATGCGGAAATTTTTAAATAATAAGTTTATAATATACTAAAATGAATAATTAATATCTTAAAAAATTAAAATTTAAAATTTAAATAAAATAAATCCTATGGATTATCGGGATCGGAAAACTCGTCAATGTTAAGATTATCGTCATCCTTGCCTTCCATTTGTTCTTGACCACCAACTCCTTCATTTCCATCAAACGTTGATTACAGCTCCCCCGTGATTGCATAAATTGTCGCATCATCTTCTCCATATCAGCTTTCCTCTTCGTCATTGCCTCTATTTGACGTTATTGGGCCTCCATTTGGGCCTTTATCGCTGTCTCATGTTACGTCGACTCACGTCTCGCCTCAGTCAGCGCCAGTTGTCTTACTGTTTCTAGCATTTCGGGTGTGAATTATGGTGGATGTGACATTCTTTTCCTATCTCTAACTCTTTGAAAAATAGTTTTATCCCATTTTCTCAATGAAATTCATTCTCTTCAAATGAAGTTCTACTTCCTCTGGATCACTAATTATAGATCTACATTAACATTTAAGACAATGGCATCTAACTCCTCCTTCGCTTCGACAATATTCCTGAGCAAATGCCCACATTATAAATCCTTTAACTCCTTCTTCAAAATTTGGTTTACGTCCGCGTCTTCCTGGATACAACCTATTCCATACTGCACATTTATACAATCAATATGTTTTTAATTACAAATATGATTTCAATATATCAACCAATTTCAAAAATTTGGATAAAACATTAACAACAAGTATTAACTAACTTAATATTATTCTTAAACGTAAATTTATATTAACTAGACTCTACTTTTCATACAAATAAATTTTCTACTATTTTATAATTATTCTTAATATATATAACTACAAATAAATTTCATACTATTTTGTTTTTTATAAATTTATATAATAAATTCTTTAAGATAAACATAAATATTTTGTTTTTGTTTTAACCAAACATTTAATAAACATATAATAATTTATGTTTTTAATACATAATTACTATGTTCTATTTTAAATATATATATATATATATATATATATATATATATATATATATATATATATATATATATATATATATATATATATATATATATATATATATATATATATATATATATATATATATATATATATATATAATTAATAACCATATACTCTTATATTTTTGAAAAAAATTGTTATGTTTAAAAAAAACTATGTCACACCATTTTTGTTTTTAATTAACATATTATTCTTTTAATATACATAAAACATAACTATATTCTATTTTTATTTTTTTTAAATATACATATATAATATATTACAAAAAATAATATATTCTGAATACTAATATTCTGAAAATAATATATTTTAATAATATATTATGAAAAACAATATTCTGTTTTTTAAAAAATAATATATAAACAGAATAATATATTATGAAAAATAATATTCTGTTTTTAAAAAAAATATGTTTAAATAGATTAATAAATTAATTTTGGATTAGCTATATATTTATTTTAATAATATTCTATTTAAAAAAAAATCACCCTACATAATAAATTTATAATAATTTTAATGTAACAATTAAATAATATTTATTTTCATAATTAAAGATTTAAAAGTTTATTATATGACTAAAATTCTAGATTAATTAATCAATTTTTAATTAGAGATTCATTTTTATTAATGACTATGGGTCTTTAAAAAATCAGGACGGACCCTGATCATATGTTTTGTGGCTAGCATCAAATATCTTGATAACCTCCACGAGTAGTATAGGCCATACGTTATTGACTTTTCTCCATATGGAAATACAAATTCAATTATGTGATGTCTCTTACAACTATTTACTAGTTAAGTCCTTTGGGCTATATATATATATGTGCCTTACGATCATTATCGCATATATCAAACACACACATAACATATTAAGTGAAGTGAGTCCTATTAAGTTTACACATTCATCACTAATTAAGTTATGGAGAAGAAATCACTAGCTGCCTTGTCCTTCCTCTTCCTTTTTCTCTTTGTTGCACGTAATTAACTCGTCATTCTTAGTATATTACTTAATTATTATATAATGCATCTGTTATATTCATTTATCATTTTATCAGAATCGACAAATTAATAAATATCTATATGTAATTATATTCTAATACTGTTTTTAATGGTGCTTATGGATGCAGAAGAAATTGTGGTGACAGAGGCAAACACCTGTGAGCATTTGGCAGATACATACAGGGGAGTATGCTTCACGGATGCTAGCTGTGATGATCACTGCAAGAACAAAGCGCACTTAATCAGTGGCACTTGCCATAACTTTAAATGTTTCTGCACTCAAAACTGTTAAACTTGGATGGATGGATTGATTCTCCAACACAAAGACAAAGACGCATAATATAAATAAATAAATAAAATGCATGCTGTAGTAGCTTGCACCGCATCTATCTATGTATATGAGTATTGCGTCTTCTTTGAATCATATATATGTGTAATAAATATCGTGCATAACGTATCAGTTGTGCACTTTATCATATGGAATAAAAATATTATTAATCAATAATTTTGTTTTAAAGTTTGGATACTAATTTTCTGTCTATTTTGTTTTAGAGAATTGGATCTCTCCAATTTTTTCTTCATTCCCTGTCTTATGTGTAATTCTGAATTGTTGGATTAATCCAAGAGTTAAAAGACAACAAAAAAGAAAGAAAAACTAATATTTACACTCAATAATATAAATATACATCATTAAAGATGAAATAATATCTAAAATAAATTTTAAAGTTTAAGTGATTTTTTAATAAATATCTATATATAATTATATTCTAATATTGTTTTAATGGTGATTATGGATGTAGAAGAAATTGTGGTGAGAGAGGCAAAGACTTTGGCTGATACATACAGGGGACTATGCATTACAGATGCTAGCTGTGACGATCACTGTAAGAACAAAGCGCACTTAATCAATGGCACTTGTCATGGCTGAAAATGTTTCTGCACTCAAAACTGTTAAAAACGTTATAAATATAATAATATAAATAAATAAAATGCATGCAGTTGTAGCAACTACCTCTGCGTCTGTGTTGTATTTGAATAAGTTATGTGTGTAGTTATCGTTTTGGTAGGTGGGTTAGTGACTTCCACAAATTCCTTGGAGAGTTTTTGGTTGAATTTTGGGGTGTCTTGTTGGTTTAGATTAGAGTTTGTTTGGAAGAATAATTTCAAGAAAGTCATTGTGCAAGTGGATAATAAAAAAGTTGTTAATGCTCTGGCAGGTGTTGGTCTGAATTCTAATCAAGGTGTACTTCTCTTGCTAGTCGCATACTTCTCCTCCTTCACAACTTTGAGGATGTCACCTTTAATCATGTTTTCAGAGAAGCCAACATGTGTGCTGACTTTTTGACCAAATTGAACCTCCCTAGATCTGTTGATGGAATTTGGTTGGATGATTACCCGGCAAAGCTTAGACAGTTATTAGATAATGATTGTGTTGCTTCTTTTGTTAGACTTGTAGTCTAGTTTTTCTTGTTTTGGGTCTTTGGCCCTCTTCTTCTACTAAAAAAAGAAATACGTTTATTTTTATCTATCCATATTTTTATGTCAAAGTCTATTTCATTAAAAAAATTGGTCGGAAAAAGTGAAGTATATAAAGTAAAATGATGACAAAAATAGAAAACAATAATTTAATTATTTTATTATTTAATATAATAAAAAGAATCAATTTACCGAAAAAATGGGGCAGAAACAAACTTTTCATAGTTTAGTGCTTTCTTAGTATATAGGATATAGCTACATAATAGTGAGATATACAGGCATATAAATAAAAGTTTATGATCTTTGTTGGGTTATTGTAATTGATGTTGGGGGAGTTTTTTTTACTAGGGGCATTGAATATTATGAGACTTCTTTTTTCTAGAACAATATTTTTGTGAGAGACACGACACATATTCACCTAAAATTTTAAAGTGATAGGTGAATAGGTTCTCTCACTTATAAATGCTCAAGTCTTCACATTACCAACTAATGTGAGACTATTATCCACACTATTCACACTTAATATATTCTCAATAATTGATCTCTCCTTTTATGGGGCCGAAAAAAGATAGAGGACAGATGACATAATAACCACAATAAATGAATTGGGATATTTTGAAAATTCTTTGTAGTGGTGTGCAATCTGTATTAAATTAGTCAACACATGCAACTGTGGTGGAACCAGCAGGCGCTTAATGAAATAATAATTGTCATGTGCGATCGGACATTCTTGGGTTTTAGAGTACTAAAAAATTGATTAAAACAATTATAACTAAAAAATTGGTTTAAAATTTTATGGATGAGTAATTTTTTTCTTAAAGTCTAAGGTCAAAATTATTACTCCAGGTTAGGTATTAGGTTTCCTTTCATTTATGTTTCACTTAAATTAAGTAGAGAAGGTTAATTTAGATTTAGAACATAGAGAAAAAAAGAAACGAGAAAATCATCTCTCATTAAAAAAGAAGTGAGAAAATCCGTTCTCATTTTTTTCAAATGAGTTTCAGAAAATTGTTGAATTGAACTAATTTTTAGATAAAAGGCTTTTGATATATAATACTAAATTTTTACTTTTTGAATCTTCGAAACAAGATATAAGAAGAAATATATCTTCATTGCATTATATTAGATTTTTGGAGATTTTTTTGGTTTCTATTCTCAAATAATAAGTTTTTATACGTTGGTTGTTTTGATTGGTTGTTCTTGCTATTTGTGTATTTTTTATACTCTCTTGTAACATCATTTGATCTTAGTGGAGGTATTTCTTTGGTTTTTAACACATGAAAATTTTACCCTTGCTTTAAGGGATTACATGTTAAAGATTTGGTTTTTTTTATTTACTTTCAATTGTTATATTTGTTGGCATATTTTTTTTTGTTGCTCCTCAAAGATTATTTTCCCCATCTTTGATAGCATATTTTGAGGTGATTAGAAAAACCCTCCAAAGTTACATATCTATGACGGAATGGAAGGTTCAAACGAGCACATTGAACATGTAAACAACCAAATGGATTACTACCACGTCAAAAGGGAAATTAAATTCAAGCTCTTTGCACTAACCTTGATCGGAGCTGTAATGACACGGTTCATGACTCTCTCAGATGGACCTTAGATGATAACATAGATTCGTGGAAAAACTTATGTGACACTTTCATAACCTAGTTTAACGCCCGAAAGCGGAAACCACGACCATGACCTTATTCAATGTAGTTACCTAGCAAAAGAAATAAACCTTGCGCGAGTATATTGACCGCTTCACAAAAGTAGCATAGCAGCGGGGGCACAAATGATGGGATAAGATTGGATGTTTAAGAATGAATTAAGACCAGACTATGTGTTTTGTGAAAAATTAAGGCTTGAAGGAGCTTATAGCCTAAGGGATTTTCGAATATGGGACATCCCTATATAAATTATTAATAAGAGCTACTGGCCGGAGAAGAAGCGACAGGTCGAGAAAAAGGAACACCAAACACAACCAGACACTAGAAAGAGCCATCATCCTTCATAGAGAAGATTGTGATTGTGGTCCCCGATCCAGGTTCAATGTTTACACTCCTCTAAACACTTCAAGGAAGAAAATTGAGAAAGAATGTGCGAACACTGAGTTCATGGAAGCTGGGATCAGAAATCCATATCCGGTCAAAGAATCATCCAAAACAAACAAGTCCAAATATTATTGTTTTCACAAGAGTCACGACCATAACACTAAAGATTTCATCCATTTGAAGGATTCAATAGAATAGTTTCTTAAGAAGTGGCTACTTGTTGAGCTCATCTAAGATGGTAATCGAAAATGAGGCTAAGACAATAAGAAGAGTGTATGACCCAATAAGATTCACTAAAGAAGAAACGCTTCCCTCGTAGAGAAAAATTTCTCAAGACATCAACAATAAAGAAAAAGAAAATCATAAAAAAAATTCAACAATACATCACACCCATTATTGACGGTTTTCCAATCTTCTAAGCAAGAAACCCCTCGAAAGGACGATGAAGAAAAAAATTACCAAACTTATCGCAAACAAAGAAGAGGGGAAATTCGAGGGGATGCATAAAGACTTATCCTTAAATTCCTTGATAGTGAAAAGGCTGGAGAAATTTTGAATAAACTTTTTTTCCAGAAATAATCTTAATCATCATTAAGTTATATGACTTGAATTCTCTTCTGTCAGTTGTAGCCAATAATGCAGAATAATTCACTTTGTTGTGTTAATTTGTGTAGCATGCAAGACCAATTTTAGGCCAGGGCAACCACACCTATAGCATAAGACCTAAAAAAATGGGGTCTTAAAATTTTGAGTGGTGGGATTAGTGATATGATAAAATATTTTTATATTTTTTACTTGTTGAGAATTAATTCAATCCCACAAAATTGTCCTAGTGGTAGCATGAGTCAATATATTACACCATAATAGACTTTGTACTAAGGAAATAAATACAACTTCGCACCCACATGGCCAATAATATTTGCTGGATATTTTATGGAATCAAAAATATATAATATTTTTATAATTAAAGCAACATTTTTTCAACAACATCATTCCATGTGCTAAAGAGTTAATGATATAATTATCCACCATTCCAATAGCATCATTTTTTTCATCCACTTTTTAACACCAATCATCTCATAATAAGTTATAAAAAAAAGCTTACCATATTCTAAAGTTAATTATTTTGTCCTTTAATAACTCTTTTAATTTTATATATTATAGGTTAATATTTAAATTTTTATTATATTCTCATTTCATTTATAATCATATCTTTTTGATATAAATATATCACATTCTTATAAGCGGTTTGAGCTATTATTATTTTTGTATAAAAAGATATATTGTTTAATTTTATTCTATTACAAATGTTAAAATTTTAACAAACTTAATATTATTTTTAATAATTTTTTATAATAAATAGATTATAAATTAAATTATTAGGTTTAAAAGATTTTTAAATAATCACATTTGGATTAGTCTAATTTATTGCAATTTTTATAAAATTTTATAACTTATATGATATTTTATAACTTTCATAAGAATGTTTAATGGATATTTTTTTAACAAGCGAAGATTAACAACATTGGTTGAGTGACAATCGATTGTCTTAAGACAACAATTGATTGTCAAAACTCATTGGCAAGCACATTTTGGAAATAGCATTGAAGCAATCAATTAAAATAACAATTCAATCGATTACCTGTTCCATTTTGTACCTAATGCAATCGATTGTCTGTTCCATGCAATTGACTGTCACTTTGAAAAATTGCATATTTTTTAACGGTATTCTCGGTACAATCGATTGCAAGGAATGCGCAATTGATTCTCACTGAAGAAACTTTAAAATTTTTTGAAACATTACAATATCTTTTCATGGCACTTTTTGATGAATAATTTTCTTGAAGCATTGCAAATTACTTCTAATTATTTTCAAATATTTCCATGATTTCCAAAGGGTTTATCTGTGACTATAAAATACATAATTTTTCATATTGGATGACAACTTCTTCATGAACATTTTTACTATTTTTTCAAGTGTTTATAATAGTTTAACATAAACTTTTTTCTGCATAATTTTCATTTTAATGTGAAAAAGTTTAGAGAAACACTTGAGCTCTTAATGAGAAAATGATATTTTACTATGATTGTTTATATCCCGAACCTTTAGAGGGTGTTTAGATGAAGTATTTTAATGAAAGAATGCAATGTTTTGAGGGAATTTAAAATGATTTGGACAAAATTCATTGTTTGAATAAAAAAACAAAAAATTGTTAAAATGATAGAAATTTATGGAGTAATTTTATCTAAGTTAAATTTTAGGATTTTGAAATTACATCTAAAATCAAAGAATTTGAAATTCCTCTCCTACTCCATAGACTGTGAATATCAATTTCCCTATGATTATTATTTCAAATTTTGTAAGTTGGTCCTCATAGTTTCCAAAATTTAAGAATTTTGAAATGACATCTAAAATTTTAAAAATTTGCAAATTCGTCGTTAATAATTTTAAAAATTTACAAATTCGTCATAATAATTTTAAAAATTTACAATTTAATCCCTTTACATTTTTTAATATTGCAAATTAGTCTTTATTTTTAAAAATTTTAATTTGCTCAAAAAACTTTAAAATTTATAAAAATGACCTTAAAAACTTAACAATGAATATTTTAATACTCTATCCAAATAAAAAAAATTAAAATTAAAAAATTAAAATTTAATCATTTATATTGATTAAAATTTTATATTTTCTAAAGACTTTCAATACCTCATTCAATTAATATATAAAATTCTCTTATTTATAAATTATTTGCAATTAAAAAATATTGAGTATTGTCATTTATTATATCTGAAATTGCCGGTATTTGTTGTTGAGTAGTAAATGGGGGTAAAGAATCCAAATATGAGATATTTTTCAATTCTTGTACAGAAATACTGTAAATGACAAACAAAATATATAATCCAAGAAAATAAGTAGTGAAATGTTGGAAAGGAAATGATTGATTACTTTTTATTCCATATGATATGATAAAAGTGCATAACAAAGACGTTATACACGATATTGAGTACACACATAGAATTCAGAAACAAGACTTGTTTATTTATTTATATTATAGTATTCTATAATGGTGTTGTTGGTGTTGGAGAAAAGGGATTTAACAGTTTTTAGTGCACCAACAGCGAAAGTCATCCCTGCATCTGCCGCTAATTGCGCCCTCTTGTGTTCTACAGTGACGGTCACATCCACCGAAGCATACTCCCTTATATGAACCAGCCAAATTCTCACATGTGTTTGCTTCACTCACCACTATTTCTTCTGCATCATCCAAATACAATTTAGATTAAATAAATATAAGAAATGAATTATATAATAATTAATTAATATACAAGAATGATGAGTTAATTACGTGCAACAAAGAGAACGAGGAGGAGGAAGGACAAGCAAGCTAGTGATTTCTTCTCCATGGCTTCTTAAGTAGTGATGAATATAAAAACTTAATATGACTCACTTCACTTAATGTGTTATGTGTGTTTGTGTGATATATGTGATGATTGTAAAACACTTATATATATAGCCCCAAAGGGCTTGACTAGTAAGAGACATCACAATATATATCACAGTGAGGTTTTTGAAGATAGAAGAGACATCACAATAATCAAGTTTGTATTCTCATCATGGAGAAAAGTCAATAATGTGGGGCGTATACTATTAGATACATTATTTGATACCTATAAGAAAAAAAAATTGACAGAAAAAAAACACAATAACAAATACAATAATTTATTCTAAAATTCCAAAATTCAACAAAAAATTAAAAATATGTTTGGATGAAATATTTTAATGAGAGAAAGTAATTTTTTAAGAGAATTTAAAATAATTTGATCAAAAATATTTATTTGGATGAAAATTGTTAAAATGATATAAATGTATAAAATATTATATTTAAATAAGTTTAAATGAATTTCAAATGATACAAAAAATAAAAAATTTGAAATTGATCATTCATGCTATATAATGTAAATGTTAAAATTATTAATATTTCAAAATTTGAAAGATGGTCTTCATATTTAAAGAAAAATTCAAATTTATTCGCAAAATTTTCAACTCTAATAATTTTTAAATTTACAAATTGAGATTTAAATTTTTTAAAAATTGCAAATTGGTCTCAATTTCTCATATTTTAAAAATTTGACCCAAAATATTTAAAATTTATGAAAATGACCTAAAAAATTTAACAATGAATCGTTTTAATACTCCATCAAAACAAAAGAATTTAAAAATGAATGGATTTCAATTGAATCATTTAAATTGCTAAGGATTTTAAATTCCTTAAAAATTCTCAATTACATCATCCAAACAAACTCTAAAATCATTGTCAAATGACAATAAAAGAATAATGTTACGTAAAAATCATTACAACATATGGACTATTCTCAACCACTTCAAAGTGTTTTAGGTTAGTGCATTTATAATATTCTAACACAAGAGTATAGAAAAAATATATAAAATATGAAATACAAGCTTAAAGTTTTTTAGGTTAGTGCATTTATAATAAAAAATCGGAATCTATTATATAGCATTAGATTCCCTCTTCTTTTACAAAATCAAGCAATGTGGCAAACCTACATATTTTCAACCAACACCAATAATGACATTGATTAAATAATATATCAGCTTCCATTATTTTCACTGACAATTATAGTTCAAAAATAACTAGCCTACTTCACTGTAAAGAGTATAATCACTTGAAATTACATCGCTACCATAATTTTTATATTATCTTCATTGGAAATGATAGTTCAAAAACTATCATACTCCATCCGATGAAGAGTATACTTCACTTGAAAATAAATCACTCCTAGAATTTTCATATGTTGAAAACCAGATTGAAAACTTATGGTACGATTTCAATATTGACAGGAAGTTCATTAACCACCAACATAGTTCACAACACACTTTGCATCAATGCTCAAATGTTAATCTGTCAGCAATAGCTTGTCATTTTTCATGACGACGAAAAATATCATGAGGACACACTTCTCAATTTTTAGAAAATATCAACATCTCCTTTAATAAGGGAGACATTTCTAGCATTTGACTTAAAGCTTTTTTTAACACTGCTCCATCAAGACACTTATAGTTTACATGCTCAATCTTTTCACATTTCCAAAATCTCACGTTCATTTCAATGTTTTTTTTTCACATAAGATTTTCCTCTAACAACCAACACCAATTTTGATGAAGTATTATCCTCTATTTTAAATCTTCTTTCTTCAGAAATAACTTTATTAGAAACTTCTTCAAAACTCAAAAGTTCCTTCCTATATATCAAAATAGAGTTAATATGCTCGTAGGAAGATGAAAGACACCATATGAATCTCAAAGTTTTATCTTCATCATAAATATTGACTCTAATAGTTTTTAATTCATCGACAATAACATTTAGAACACTTGGATGATTAGATACTTTCATATTTTCATCTGTACGCAAACTATGAAGTTGCTCCTTCAACAACAACTGTTATGAAATACATTTTCCTTGATATATCCCTTCAAGTTTCTTCCAAATTTCTTTAGGGGACGACATACTAAGAACATTCGCAAGAATATTACCTGCCAAAGACATGTAAATTATACTCAAAGCTCTCAAATATAGTCCTTCCACTTCATGTTGTCCATATTGAAAATATTTATTTTCAATGTCAGAAACATATCAATCTATTCGATTCAAAAAATTACCAAACCAAAAATAATAATAATAATAAAATCACTGAACATCTTAACATAGTTACAAGGGTGAACATATTCGATTGAAGAATGAAGATCATGAATGGTGCTAACAAAAAAGTGATTTGCACTTGAGATAACGAGTAACGAGGTTGATGAATCTGCTCTTCTCGTTTTTGCTGCATGTGACACATTTAAAATATGAAAATATTAACAATAAGAAATTTCGATTTGCGATGACGAGAATCGTTCGATTTAAACGAGAAAGGATATGAATGAAGAGTGGGGACCTTATTTGGGACAATGCAGCGGTGGAGGATTGAAGGTTGGAAAGTTTATTTGCGTTGGCGGAGCTAAAGAAAGCGGTGGCCATTGACGGAAGGTTCTAGAATTTATGGAGATTAGCACGAGAGCGGGGGTTCTAATCTTTTCTGTAACTTCGGTTTTTGATTGAAGTTAACCAAAATAGCAAAATAAAGTTGTTGTGTGAAAATCATCTTAAAAGATAAATTAATAAATTATATATAAATTCCTTGCCTCAATATGAGGTGCAACGTGGGTTCGATACCCACCTCTTAAAATCTACGCAGATTTTATTTTTATATCTTTTATTTATTTTATTTTTCAAAAATTTTATACCTTTTATTTATATTATGTTTCAAAAAATTTATACCTTTTATTTTTATTTTTCAAATTTTTTATACCTTTTATGTAGGCATGTGAGTGTGCGCCACATGCATTGGCGCATGCATGTGTCGTGTGTGTGTGCGCCTAAGACAATGACACATGCATGTGTGTGCTGATCTATAAATACAAAGCGTATCTCCCATATTTTTTCACACAACTTCTTACCCTCCTTCCATTTTTCTTCAATCTCCTTCAATTTTCTTTTCTTTAAAATGTCTGAATATTCATAAGAAAAATATCGATTTAATCTTTTCAGTAGTGCAACCTCCGATAAAGATCCGTTTTTGGAATATAGAAACGTTCGAACGTCTTAATAAGACCTTGAACCGTTGGTTAGATGGAGAAATTGCAGAGGGTGAAAGGATCAGAAGAATTTAATGGGTTGATACCACGTTCAACCAAAATGGAGAAGTTGGTGTACAAGTGGATATTAAGACTGACAGAGACGTTTACAGGATGATGTATACTAATTACAAAATTGTTTTGATGATTGTAATTGCATAGTTATGTTGTTGTAATCGCATAGTTATATTGTTTATGTGTTGTATTTGTTAGTGATGGTATTTTAATTGTTGTAGTTTGTTGTGTTGTTGTTTAAGTGTTGCTTATGTGTTGTATATGTTGTATTTGTTTGTGATGGTATTTCCTCACAAAGTTATCATATGAAATGAATGTTGTTTTTAATATAAAATAAAAGAGTTACAATTAAAATTATCTTGTTGTGCTTGTGTAGCACCTCAAATTTGCACCTATCATTGTACATACATTTTCATTATTAGGTCATTAACATTTAACATAGTCCACTGCATAGCATTGCATTGTCCTTTGCCCCAAGTGCAAGTCAGTCAGAAGAATTAGGTCAAACTGGTCAGGAGATCAGTCAGTCAAGCAAGCAAGTGCAATTTTCATTGAAACAAGGCCCTAGGATTGGTCCAACATGTTCACATGACCTAGGGATCCTTTGGAAGTGTTTTGGTCAAGGGTTGGATGTTCAGAAGTCATCAGTCAATGCACAGTCAGTCAGAAACCCTAAAAAGTCAAACTTGGTCAACTGTGACTGATTTTTATGGTTTTGATGATGGAATTTGGTTTGAAAGGGCTCATTCATGTCCATATAGGCCTCATATAACATGTCAAAGACCATTATTGAAGAATTGGAAGCCAAATCAGAAATTTCCAAAAATAGAAACTGGACCTGTAACTGAAACTTGCCAAAAATGGAAACTTCTTGAGCCTAAACTTACATCATGATACAAGCTTCAAATGAATTTTTGCCCAACATGAAAGTTGAAGATCTTGTTCTCCCATTTCCAAAAAGTCCAAGAACACTCAATTCCCATGTATGGTTGGCAAGTTATGATCAATTCATTCTCCAAAATTTTTGAACTTCAAAAGGCCATATCTCTCAAACCATTTGGCCAATTTGGGTGGGGTTTTTTGCAACAAGTCACATTTGATCCCCTCTTTCCAAATATGAAATCATCATTCACCAAAACATTACCAATCAAAATGGCATTTTTGGACTTGCATGAATTAATTTCAAGTGAGGTTGAAAAATGAGTTTCAAAATTAACCACTTCCAACCAATTCTACCAATCAAATATGTTCGGAAATCATATTTTGGACATGTTCAAGGCCCATTTTCGTGCAGTACATACACCCATTACCAACTTGCTTGAAAATTGGCAAAAGGACACTTTTCACCAACTCCATTCCACTTTTTCATGAACCTTGATTAAGTACCATTGAACAGAGTATATATTCATCATTTTCTCTCTGAAGGAAACCCTAGCAGCCACAGCTCCATAACACAGAAAATATCATTCTCTCAAATTTTTCATTTTGCTCCCATTTTCAAAATCTGTCAAAAGAACTCAAGAACTCGAGCCATCCATTGTTGTTTCACCATCTGAACAGCATTGTGAGCTTTTTTTAGCCTTCATTCTCCAACTGTAATCATCATTTGCTCAACTGTTGCTTCAAAGCTCCTCTAATGGCAGAACTCGTGTGCATCCAAACCAAGCATTCTTGAGCTTGAAACCTTCCACCATTCACTTATTGGAGCTTGGACCTTCACCTGTTTTAAGCATTTGGAGCCAAACAACATCAGAATTGCAACTGCACTTCAGAATTGGTAAATTTTCGATCTCCTTATTTCATCAAATCAATACATGCTTTAGAAAGGTCTCTCCATGCTGAGCTTCATGATGGTCTTGCTTTCGAGAATGGTTGATTATTTCTGAAGATATGCTGTTTTTTAAGTTTGAAGATGAAATGTATTTTTGCTCGATTCATGAGTTGTGTTGTGTTTTAGTGAAAATTGATGATGGATTCATGTTAGTCATGCTTTGCTGATCATTTCTGTGTATCCAATTGAGATTTCTGGAAAAATTATGGTTGAGTCGAATTTGAGAGGATGAAGATCATACTGTTGATTGCATAAACCCTAGTTTCTGTTTGCATTGCCCAGATTTCCTCTTTCTCACGTGTTGCATGTTACTATTCATCCATGAACCAATAGAAACATTTCATTTTCGTGGCCAAAACGACTGCGCATTGATAAGTGGTTTGGATTATTACAAAAATGCCATCCCCGGTTTTATTAATTCAATTAAAATCATTTCATTTCAATTTTTATTTTCATTTTGTGACCAATCTTTGAAAAATCATAAGTCAACCGATTTTGATCCAAAATTCATGGGAATTTTTGCATTGTATTCATCATGATCTCTAGTTAATTATCATATTTTTTCCAGAATTTTTGGATGGTTGGATTTTAATTGGTGCTAGGGTTTTGTTCATGTGCCCATATTTTGTACCTTTTGCCAAAACAATTGTGAAATGATGATGCTTTATCCAATGGCTCCCAAATTGTTTGTGCTTAAACTAGACACATTCATGGTGATTTTGGTGTAGAGTTTGTGAATTTATCATTGCTGGTTTGTGAGATATGATTTTTTGAATTAGGGTGTGACAATTTGTGTCACACCATTGATGTCCAACTTCATGATTTTCATTACCATGCTTCTTGAACTCAAATTGGTTTGAATTTTTGCATGAATGTACTCTTGGATGTCTAGTTTACATGTGCATTTTATTGGAATTATTTGTGGCATTTCCTAATTGTTTGGGATTTTCTCCCCTGTTTGGTCTTATGTTGACTTTTTGTGATACATGTTCCCATTTCATTTGTGAAATTCTCATACTTTATTAGATGGACATGAAATTTGACATGTGATTAGTAGACATCTTAAGGTTTATCATGGTGTTGATCCCATTCATTTCTCATATGCTATCACTGAGTTATGATTTTTTGAAGTTGATGCATGTTTGGTTGACTTCTCTGAGCATGTTTGAACTTGCCTTGCCTTTCTGATTTTCATTGACCTACTTACCATGATCCAATTGAGCTGAAATTTGACATGCTTACCATGCTGTGGGTTGTGATTGATCATGATTTATTTGTTGATTTTTGGAAATATTTGAGATTGCTTTTGATTCAAGTCTTGCTGTTGACTTCTATGAGCTTCTGAATGCCATGTTTTGACATAAATTGTTCATGAAATGATGATGATGTTTGATATGAATATGAACCCAATTGGTATTGTTTCTTAATTGTTTGAACATGATTTTGGATGCTTACCACTTGCTGTTTGAACTTTTTCATTCCTTTTTGACCCTAGGCTTGCCCTAGTGGTCCTGTTACTCACCTTTGAGTTCATTTTTTCAGGTTAAGCAACAATTACCCAATGAGACCAATACAAATTGATTGAGTGTGCTTGTTTATCATTACTAACCTATTTGTTTTGTAGGTTGCTTGGCTCACATGCCTTGAGCTTTGTGCATTGCACATTTATCTGCTTGTGTTGACTGTTGACCTTGGTTTCATTTTGATTTAACTTTGACTTGTGTACTAATGTTGTCTGACTGGTTTCAGGTACTTTTAGTTGCCTTTAGTTCCTTGTGAACTTTGCTTTGCTTTGCTTGATAAGCAATTTGCATTGAGGTATAACTTCTCATCTTCATGTAGTCTGGAAGACCTGGCCTGTTACTTGGCCAGGCAACTGTCTGAAGTCCTCCTTAAGAGGCAATGTTTGTGATTGTTTAAAACTGTCCCTGTACATATTCAAAGACCTCCTAAGTGAAGAGGCATTGACAGACACAAGGGATGTGCAATCCATCCCCTGCTATTCTGTGTGTCATCTGCTTTGCTCACACCACTGTGTTGACGCATTGCAGATACAAACCCAAGATCTTGTACAATTGTACAGTTGAGTCAGTTTCACATGTGTAGAAGGGTTCCCACTTTCTGAACCCACACATTCTTGTCTTAAGCTCTCCCAGGCCAGGGATAAGAGCTGTGAAGTCTTATCTTCACTCACCTTTCATCTGCTTCACCTTAGCCCCTCAATGGCAAGGTTAAGAGCTAACACTACCCAGTTCCAGTGGTTTGTTTGTTGAGGTTGATATGACCCCTCGACTAAAACCTGACCTTGTTTGAGCCCTTGCTTGTATATAGTGTGTGCTACCTGTGCTTGTATGTTTGTTTGACTTGCTTCCTGTGCAAGTTAGGTTTAGTTTGACTTGCTTCCTGTGCAAGTTAGGTGTGGCTTGCTTCCTGTGCAAGTCATGATTAGGATAGGCTTGCTTCCTGTGCAAGTTAGCTAGAAACCTTAACTTAGGGATGATTTGCATGATAACATCTAGGCTCGAGCCGTAGTCTCCCTAGTTGTGTCTCCCTCTGTTATCTGTTTAGGCTAGGTCCTGTATCCCTTCGTAGGGGAACTACGTCGCCCTGATCCTCATACCAGATGAGGTACGTAGGCAGGAGATGAGCTGATCTCTCTGGGCGCCTGTGTCTTTGTTTTGTCTTGTGGTGTGCTTGGAAGCTGATGTAAGTCCATCGAGTGGCATTAGGGTTCCAGTGTGCGTGTGTTTGGTTCGGATGCTGATGTAAGTCCAGTGATTGGCAGTCAGGCTCCACGTTTTCCTTTGCCTGTGTTTGTTTGTGTGCGTGTCAGCCGAGCTACGAATGCTCTGATTCTTCTCTCGTCCGAGGAGATACGTATGCATAGGATGTGATATCCTAGCGAGCATGTGTCGTTTCCCCAGTCCGAACTACTTCGACTCTGATGTCTATGCCTGATAGACTAAGTAGGCCCAGGATGCGATATTCTGCCGAGTCAGTCTCTTTTGTTTTCTTGTGTCTCTTTCAGCCAGTTGTGTGTGTGTGAGCAGTGTTTTTAGCAACCATTTTCCTTTCTATTGTGCGTGGATCCCGTCGAGTACGACGGATGCGTAGGGGTGCTAATACCTTCCCTTCGCATAACCGACTCCCGATCCCATTCTCTTTGGTCGCGAGACCATGTCTTTTCCCAGGTTTACTCTGAGCGTTTCCTTTCCCTCTTTTGGGATAAATAACGCACGGTGGCGGCTCTGTTGTTCTTGTTTTCCCGCCGGTTTTTCGCGTGATGCGACAGCTTGTTCCAACACTGGGACAGTTAGTACGATTATGACCGGGATGGCGACATAAACTACATAATCTAACCATTTTGTTTGCCTTATCCATTTCGGTTCGAATACGTGTGCTGTTTGGGTGGCCCTTTTTCTTTCTTCGCATTATTTCACTATGCCAAAGAATGTCCCCTAGATATGTAGGCCAGTAATCCTCTTTTGCTACCACTGAAATGCTAATTTTGTAAACATTGCAAAGGCTTATGACTTTGTAAACGACAGATAGTAAGTAGGATGGATCCCATCAAACCTTTGAACATGTCGTTATGACATGGGAGCAGGGCATACGAAAGGCTTGGAACTTTCCGCAGTCGCACCAACCTCTATCTAGTTCCACTCGATAATGTCCCCTCGGTATGCCTTGATTGTGATTCATGGACTCAGCAACACTATACCAACCTTTAGTACAGCCAAACACCGCGACCACATGTGTGTTAGCTTTGACAGCTTCCTCTCTAATGAATTTCATTAAAGCATCACTTAACAACTTTCCAGATTGTAACACTGAACTCTATTTGGAACGTCTGGTCACAAACAATTCCCCTAGCATGAAATAGGTTGCTTGCACTAAAGCGGTTATAGGTTGGTTTCTGATGCCTTTAAAGACAGAGTTCATTGATTCCACAAGATTTGTTGTCATGTGGCCCTAACATTGACCGTTGTCGTATGCCCTAGTCCACTTCTCCAATGGAATATTGTCGATCCACCTTACTGCATCCGTGTTTGACAATCTGATGTCTTCGCGATAATGTTTGAAAGAAGGTTCTGTTAATGAATACCCTACATTGAAAACCTTCTTTCACAGTGTTTTGTCTTTGATCTCCCGCATGAAATTTTGAGCGATATGTCTAATGCAGTAGACATGCGTCGACGGAGGATCTTGCCAGCCATTATCAATGTTTTGTAGGCACTCATTATTGAAGGATATCGGTCTGAGATCAAACATATGTTAGGCTGAGGAGCAACGTGCAATCATATATTTTTAGGAAAAAACTCCATCCCTTAGCAGTCTCCCCTTCAACTAGGGAAAATGCGATTGGAAAAATGTTGATGTTGTCATCTTGTGCCACTGCCATCAGTAGCGTTCCTTTATATTTCTCATACAACCATGTACCATCAATTTGTATAATAGGTTTATAGAAATTAAAACCTTTGATGCATGGTTGATACGCCTAGAAGAGTCGGTGGAATATTCCATTACCAATAGCACAAGCCCTGTCTGGGGTATACGTCGGTAACGTTTCCAAATTGACAATGGTCTTTGGAGCATAATGTTTAAGATCCACCAAGTATTTTGGAAGTTGTTTGTAAGACTCCTCCCAATTACCAAACACCTTTTCAACTGCCTTAGTCCTAGCTATCTAAGCCTTCCTGTATGATGGAGTATAGTTGTATTGTGTTACAATATGAGAGATTATTGTACTCACCTTTAACAACAGATTATCACTAATGACAAACAAAATTTCGTCGCATATTAACTAAGAGTTAAGTTTGCGATGGTCTTGCATTGGATTTGTGATTAAGCATGTTGTAAGACCCCAATTTTGACCCTAAGATCCCTCATGCTATCTCATCATATGCATTAACATTGGGATCACACCTTGGCATCCTCCTTACCCCTCATTCATGAGGTTTGCATTGAGAGAGGTCACCAAGCACTTTAGATTGTATCATATTTTGTTTTTTCTTTATTCACTAACCAAAATACCAAAAATATGTCAATGTATAGTTTGTTGCTTTTGTAGGTAGTGTACATGCTCACCTATGCTCTATCAAGTTCATATCTAGGGTTTGAGACCCTCAATGCAAGGATATCAATCAATAAATGGTTCACATTGGCTCTAAGTATCATATATGTATCCCCATGATCTTCACATGTCATTTTGATCAAGAAATGATAAAGAGTTTGGAGTTTGTTTGCCTTGGAAACCCTAATTCATCTGGGTATCTTGTGTGACTTCTCCAACAAGTTTCTTCAACAATTGATCAAATATATCAAGGGATAATTCACATTACATCATCTTATGCATATATGATCCTCCATGAGTCCCAAAAGTTAAGATAATGTCAATCTATCAAGTTGGTTCATGGTGGTTGACCAGCGAAAGTCAACTGATCAAAACTGGGGTTCTCTACACCCTATCTCCTACAATTTTTATCATATGAAAATCCTTTCAAGAGAAAAGTTACTCTAAATGACATTCCAAACAACTTTTTTTTGAGTTCTAGAGCTAGTTTTTCTTGGAAAGTCATTTTTTATGGTGAAAGATTATAGGCCATTTTGTCTAAACCCTAGTTTTCAGGTCAACTTCCCAAGGCCATAACTTGCACATTTTTTATGAGATGAAATCCATTCAAATTGCATGATCAAATTCAAGATGTCTACTTTAAATTTTGTTTTTGGAGGAAGTTCAAATTCAACTTGAAAATGCATATGCCAAGAGAAAAAATTATAGGTCATTTTGGGCCAATACCATTGAACAAGTGATTTTCCTCAACTTCCAAAATGCATAACTGCCTTATGCCAAATCCAAATGAGGTCAAATTTGTGACCAAATTGAATAGGTTTTAAATATCTACAACTTTTATGAAGGAAAATTTCGCATTTGAAGTCCATAGAAAAAGTTATTCAAGGTGGAAGAAGTGAACATTTGACTTGGGACTTAGAAAATTTTCAAATATGTTTGATTTCCCAAACTTCCATCTCAAAATTCATCATGATACAAGCTTCAAATGAAAAGGTATTCAACATGAAAGTTGTTTCCCTTTATCTCACCTTTCCAAAACATCCAAGATCGTCTCATTTAGATCTAAATTGAGGAACTTGCGCATGGCTTCATTATGGAAAGTGTTTTGGCAAGATTGGATTTCAAGTGATCAAATTCTCTTGCATGCTTACACTTGATGCATTCAGCACACTTTGTACACGAATTGGGAATTGATTGCATCATCCCTAAGGCCCAAATGATTTCCCATACACCCATGCAAATGAGTCTCCAAATTTGTCCAAAATTCAAGTGGTGCAAATATCAAGTGCATTGCCTATTTAAACAAGCTTAAGGCTTCAGATTCATCATCAACACCTTGCCCAAGCTTTGCTAGACCAATTCAAACCCTCACTGCCATAGAATTTTTGAAGGTTTCTCTTGAAATCAAGCTTGAACTTTATCTTCTGTTTGGAAGTTCAAACTCCAGAAATTCAATTCCTTTTTCACCTCATTTGGTTTCTGCAAGCAAGAGGAGGAGAAAACAATCAAATTCAGATCAAGATCAAGTGGAATTAGATCAACTCGAAGGTGATTTTTCAGAAACTTCTTCTCTTTGATTCTCTCTTAATTCTCCACTATTATTGCTGAAGTCCTACCAATGTAGGCAACAAGATTGAGTTGCTTTGAGGTCAAATCGAAGCAACTTAGTTCATGATCCTTAAAATTCAACTCCCTGTATCTTTTCATATACTTGGAATTGGACAAAATTAAGGCCAGATTCGAGCTCCTAAGCATTTTTTCTTTAAATTCATGTCTTACTTTTTCATTTTGGAGATGGTTGGTGGTGGACCAGTCCGGTGAGGTCCACTGGAGAAGAAGACCGGAGCTCTGGCTTCGGTGATGAGGTGTCTTGCTTCCCAGCCACATGATCCATTTAAATTATTTTAATCTCGTGCGTTGGTTTTGATTACCATGCGTGTGTCTCAGTTGACCAAGGCACATGTGGAATGCGCGTTGATCACCATCTGATCTGCCACCTCAATTAATGACGGAGATTAGATGGTCCACGTTTTTTTTGAATTTCTGATTTTTCCTTTTAATTGCTTGTTTTTTAATTAATTCATATTAATTTTATTATTGATCCAAAAAATATGGGACTTTCACCAAAACATTTCAAATATTTTTATCTTTTATTTTTGAATTAAAATTATTTTTTGGATCAATATTGATATTTTTCATGATTTAATTGTTTTTGTGCATATTTTTAATTGTTTAAAAATACTTTTGACTTTTAAAAAATGATGAAATTTTTTCTCCAAACTCCTTTGACCTTGTTTGACCTATGATAAATCTCTTGGCTATTTATTTGATGTTTTGAAGAGGTTTTAGGTTTTTGATCAAACATAATTTAATTTAATGCATTTTTTTAATTTGATTTTTAATTGTTTAAGTTTGTTAAAATTATGTTGAGCCATTTTTATTGACTTATGAAGTTTGACTATGTGTTTGGGCCTTGGTAAAGGTTGATTTGATTTTTGTTGGATTAAAATCATTGGATTTAGGGGATTGATGAAATATACATTTCATCTCCCAAAATAAATGTGATTTTAATTTGATAAAATTTCTCCCATGACCAATTTGTGTTTGTCTCATTTCCCCTCCCTCTTCATCTTCAATCCCATTCTATCCCATCCCTCTCATTGACCAATGACATCTCAATATCCTAAGGCTAATTGGTTCATCAATAACTTGGTGTTAGATGAACCAATACAAGTATGGATGAGATTAGGTCCATCCTTTGATCATTTTCTTTTTATGTGTGGTATGTTTTAGAAGTATGGTTCATTATACCATATCTCTAACATGCATTAACACCAAAATTTCTATTGCCCGGTCTCAGATAGTTGTGACTTCTACATAAGTCAAATTACGATTGCTTAACATAACGCTAAATTTTGACCTGAAGGCATATCATTCTAGTAAGTGAGATTATAAGTCTCCCCCCTTTCATGGTATTATGTGGAAACTTGGCTTTTTTTCCTTCCTTTGGAAGATGTCTTGGTTCAAGGATCCATGCTTGTGAATAGAGGGTTGAGTGTTCTCCAAAGAATGACTTAAACAATTGAAAAGCAAAACTCCACTAACATCTAATCAACTAACCTTTAACTAACATTCTATTATAATTGCTTTAAATTTCAAGTCATTTACTTTATGCCATTTAAATTCAAGCTATTTATCATTTGCCATTGTACATATCATTTATTTTATTTATTTTAATGTCATTTTCCCTTTGATCACTTGAGTCATATATTATGATTGTATATATTTGTTTGTATTATTTTGTTTGAGCTTGTGGTCTTAGGACCTTAAAATACTTAATAAACAACAAAAACCCTAAAAAATGTTTGTGTGGACTGTTGGATTTGATCTGAACTTTGGACTTAGAATTAGGCAACATTCCCTATGCAAAAGGACTTGGCCAATGCCAACATTTATGAAAACCAAGTTCTTGTGATTTGAATTTTCATCTAATGCAAGTATTAAGATCCACTTGAGTTCATCTGCTACATGGTCTTGGTGCAAATGTTACTTTGAGCCTGTGTCTAGTGCCCTATTCTGAGCCATTCAAGGAGTATGTCATCTGATACATGGGGGAGATTATGAAGAAGACTATGAAGTTGCTAGCTTGGACGTGGCTATCTTTATTTGATGCCTTGCTCTTCATTGTGCTACTTGCTTATTGATATTGCTTGGTTTAAAGTCCAAGGGAAAAGTGGGTTTCTATATGACATTCTTGTCTATTGGATTGCATCCCATTGGTTAGATCTTTTCAACTCTTAACTCTTAAATTTTTGCTTAGGATTAGTCTCTTCATCTCCTTCCACTTCTTAAATTTCGAATCTCCCCCCTTTCAAAACCTTATTTATTTGTGATTTCAAACTTAGACCTTACTGCAAGTTAGAAACTTTGGTCTTATGCCATTGCATTTTTCAAACTCTTTTTCTTAATCAAACTTGTAAATAAACTTAACCATATTGACTTAAAATTTCAAAAGACAAAAAGAACTAACACTCATTGAAACTCTTTTAGGCATTTTGTGCCTCTTTTAAACTTAAAATTTTGTTAAAAGCAATTCACTCACTTTAAAATTGATACCATGAACTACAAGGTTTTGGTCCCTCATTTTTATATTGGTACGTAGGCACAAGTCCGAAGGTCTTGTCAAACACAAAAATATAATTAATAAATTCTTTTCTCATCCCCACACTCTATTTATTGCAAACATCTTTTATACCAAAACACATGCACACATAAAAAATAGCTCCCTAGGAGTACCTAGGACACTTTGGGTGCTAACACCTTCCCTGTGTGTAACCAACCCCCTTACTTGTAATCTCTGGCATTTTATTAGTTTTGATTTGAAAACTTCTTATCTTTGGGTTTTGTTCGTACTTTTCCCTTTTCCTTTGGAAACAATAAAAGCGCGGTGGCGACTCTAGTTTTATCGATGTTAAGTTTATCCATAGCTTAATGGTCATGAATTTACCGCTATAGAAATTAAGTGGCGACTCTGCTGGGGAGTAGTCTTCAGCGGGTTTAACTACTTTTTCATGTGTATATAATTGTATATTTGATGTTTGTATATTTTTTGTGTGTGATATAATCTGCTTGTTGTGCTTGGTGATCTCTGAGTGGTGAGATAAGTTCTAACCCGAACTTGAGTGCAATTAAGATAGGAAGATGGTATATTCATGTTTGACTTATGTGGAGTAGTCCTTAACAAGTGGGCTTGAGACCCATCTACTTAGTGGAGACCCTTTTGGAGCTAGTGATGTCACACAAGTCATTTGTGGTTAGGCATTACTTTCTCTGACTAGGGGTCCGAGAAGCTGAGGACTGTAGAACATTTAACCCAACTTGGCCTATTTAGGACGTAGTGCGGAGACTGTTCAGGTGTAGACTTGATAACAGTTGTTACGCGATACTACACTCAAACGAGTTTCTCTTGAGAATATTATGGGTCGATGAGTCAGTTATTCAAACCTATAATATCCGATAGATGAAATTAAGACTATAGGAACTTTTTAGAACATGATCTACAGGTTTTTATCCTTAGTACACTCCTTTGGGATGGTTCTTAACCTTACTCCATGCGCGTAACTCACAACAAACCCTCGATTCTTGGTTGATCCAATCAAGTCTTGTCAATATCAATGGAACTTGGGTGTTGATAAGGTGAAAACCATAATCCACCAAAATGGATGATTGATCTTGACAATGACTTGATTCATCCCTTGACCTTTGTTTGCCTTGTGTGTGATCCCTTATTTGTGATTGTTGCATTCATGCATTCATGTGTATCATAACATTCATCACAAGAAAAATAACTTCAAGGAACTGAGGTTTTATTTGCAAATATTTTCAGACCATAGATTATGGACGAAGGAACACTAAGAAGTACAGTTTCAGATATCCCGACTTGAAAGAGCTAAGGAAGATATCATCTTTTGTATTATATCCCTGGGACTTCAAACAACATCATGGGAAGCTTTTGTCTGTATTGTCTGCTGATGTGGTTGAAGGACTCTTGAGTGTGTTGGTTCAGTTTTATGATCCTCTCTACCGTTGCTTCCCTTTTCCCGACAATCAACTTGTGCCTACGTCAGAGGAGTATGCCCATCTTGGGAATACTCGTTTCTGACAAGGTGCCTTTTAGTGGATTGGAGGAGATTCCCATATCTCATATCATAGCTTAAGCCCTTCATCTGAAGAAGTCTGAGATTAAGGGTCATTGGGTGAAGAAAGGAGGAATGTTTGGGTTGACTTATGAGTTTCTCATTGGAAAAGCTACTGCCTTTGCTCAAGTCGGTAGTATGGATGCCTTTGAAGCTATCTTTGTGTTGCTCATCTATGGTTTGGCTTTGTTCCCTAACATTGACGGTTTTGTTGATGTTAACGCCATTAGAATCTTCTTGATTGGGAATCTCGTGCCTACTCTGTTGGGTGATATATACTTCTCTTTTCATTTGAGGAATTTTAAAGGTGGTGGGACTATTGTGTGTTGTGTTCCTCTTCTGCACAAGTGGTTTATTTCGCACTTGCCTCAGACGCCTGCTTTTATGGAAAATAAACAATGTCTACGATGGTCTCAGAGACTCATGTCTCTCACTAATGATGATATAGTTTGGTATGATTCTGCATTTAGTAGTGTGGATACTATTGATAGTTATGGTGAATTATCTAATGTGCCTCTCATTGGTACACAAGGAGGAATCAACTATAACCCTGCTTTGGCTCGTTGTCAACTTGGGTTCCCCTTGAGAGACAACTGTAATAACACTCAGTTAGAAGGTCTTTTCTATCAAGAGGGTAAAGATCCCCAAAATTTGAAGTAGAAGATGGTACATGCTTGGCATAATGAGCATAGGAAAGGAAGATCCGAGCTTGGTCCGCGCAACTGTGTAGCTTTGGAAGCTTACACTGCTTGGGTAAAGAAGAGAGCTTTGGAGTTGAAGATGTCGTATACTTGTGAGAGACCTATGTCTATGGTTGTGGTTGAGCCATTAACTCTCCCTAAACAAGATATAGAGGAGTTAGAAGACGCACTCGCCAAGATGAAGCAAGAGAAAGATATATGGGAAGAGCGGTTCCATGCTTTGAGCCGAAAGCATGAGGAGTTACAACTTGAGTCTAAGGACAAGGACGCGCTTATTGAACTTCTTAAAGACCGAGCAGTGAAGAGACAGAGAGAACCAGAAGGTCCACCTTCCTCTAATATGCCTCAGTCTTCCGGTTCTTGGAAGAAGATTGTTGATCAGCTTGTCCTCGAGAAGGCTCAGATGAAGACTTCTTTTGAGTCTGAGATTCGACGCATCCGAAGGAAGTACACGCCTGTAACTAGATCATCTGACACTGTTGTTAGGGGATCCTTAGGATGATTAGTTTCCTTTCCTCTTATATTTGTATTTTGGTTTCTGAAATTGTACTCAGTGTAATCCTTCCAAGTTATATGAATAAAAGAGATTTTTCATGGTCAATCAAATTTGTTATTGTTGTTATTATATATTTGCAAAACATGTTTTCTTCTATCAGATGTCTTATTAGTTATTCTTATATGCTTCAGCCAAGCTGACTCACCGATACAACACTCGCACCAATCAATCGAGAATCATGGAACATTTGGAACAAGAGAACCGAGAGCTGAAAGATGAGATTGCTCGTTTGACCGCCATGATGGAGTCTGTTCTAGCTGCTCAGAATCAGTCTTCTACATTGCCTGCAACTCCTCCTCCTCAAAGGACTATCATTTCAGAGATTGCTACCTCAACTGTGCCTGCCACTCAGTTTGCTCCAGCTATGCCTGCCGGATTCCCGTGGGGAATGCCACCTAACTTTGTGCCTGGAGGGTTTGCACCTACTTTTGCTTCCATGCCAGCATCTAGCCCGGTCATGTCTGTTCCACCTCCAGTTGTTCACTCTCTACCTCGGGTCGAGGACACCATCTACCATTCTGAGTCGTCTGAGGGCCTTGATGTTTATGAGAAGATGGATGAGATGAAGGATCATTTCCTTGAGATGCAAAAGGAATTGAAGACTTTAAGAGGAAAAGATTTGTTCGGTAAGAGTGCTGCTGAATTTTGCTTAGTGCCGAATTTCAAAATCCCGATGAAGTTCAAAGTCCCCGACTTTGAAAAATATAAGAGAAATACCTGTCCACTTAGCCATCTCGTCATGTATGCCAGGAAAATGTCAATGCAAACTGATAATGATCAGTTGCTAATTACTACTTCCAAGACAGTCTGGCTGGTGCCGCTTTGATTTGGGTGAAGCTTTTGTGAAGCAGTACAAGTACAACATGGACATGGCGCCTAATAGAGACCAACTGAGGTCGATGTCTCAGAAGGAGAAAGAGACATTCAAAGAGTATGCCCAGAGGTGGAGAGAGCTTGCTTCTCAGATCAACCCTTCATTGGAAGAGAAAGAGATGACTAAGATTTTCCTTAAGACCCTGAGTTTGTTTTATTCCGAACGTATGATTGCTAGTGCCCCTAGTGACTTTACCGAAATGGTAAACATGGGGATGAGGTTAGAAGAAGGTGTCCGTGAGGGACGTTTGTCTAAGTAAGAAGTGTCATCAAGCAAGAAGTATGAGAGTAGTTTCGCTAGAAAGAAGGAAGGTGAAACCAATGCAATATCAGTAGGGAGGAAGAGGAGGCCTCATGTAAAGAGAAATTCGCAACCGCGTCAACATCATCATCAAGTTTCATTCGTTATTCCAGTATTTTCAAACAATCAATCAGCACCAGTTCAACAACAATGCCAACAACCATCGCAACAAAGAACAAACAACTACAACACCACCAGCAATAATCAGCAACAATAAAGTTTCGAGAGGAAGAAGGTACCTTTTAATCCTATTCCTATGTCATATGCCGAACTTTATCTGTCTTTGGTTCTCAAGAACCTGCTTTAACCAAGAAACCCGCCACAAATTCCAGAACCACTTCCATGGTGGTATAAGCCAGAACTCCATTGTGCCTTTCATCAAGGAGCTCCCAACCATGATATTGAAAACTGCTACCCTTTAAAGTATGAGGTACAAAAGCTAGTGAAGAGTGGGATGGTGTCCTTTGAGGACCATGTGCCGAATGTAAAAGCTAACTCGTCGCCCGTTCATGGTAATTCCTCTATTAACATGGTAGATGGTTGTCCAGAAAGTTTCTGAGTGTTTGATGTGCGACGTATTCGTCGGTCCTTGGTAGAGATGCATAAGACCCTGTGTACCATCAATGATTGCAAGCACGACCATGACAGTTGTACGATTTGTAGTGTAAACCCTCGTGGGTGTTCAATTGTCAAGAGAGATATCCAGAAGTTGATGGATGAGAATGTAATCCAGATCCAGTAGTTAAGGGATATAAATGATATGGATGTTATTGTTCCCGTGTTTAAGACCCCAAAGCGGGAAGTGATTAAGCCTGACATCAGCAGCAGTAACAACATCAATAGATCAGTATCGTCGTTGGTAATACGTTTAGCGGGCCCCGTCCCGTATGCATCCGATAGAGATGTTCCGTACCAGTATAATGCTACTATCTTGGAGAATGGTCAAGAGGTTTCGTTGCCTACGACCAATTCTGTTGTGAACATTGTCGATATAGCAAAGGTGACCTGTAGTGGTCGTGTGTTTGGACCTACCTTTCCAAAGGAGGGGATAGAAGATATGTCTGTTGGTAAGAAGGTTGATGTGCCTGTAACAAATCCCGTTAGTGCTCCAAAGTGTCAGTCCGGTGAATCTAGCAATTTGAAGCCTAGTAATGATGATGAGGTACTACGATTAATTAAGAAAAGTGAATTTAATATGGTGGAGTAGCTGCTCCAAATTCCTTCGAAGATTTCAGTGTTGTCTCTAAGCATGAATTCTGAAGCGCGCAGAGAAGCATTGCAAAGAGTGTTGGAACAAGCCTATATGGAGCATGATGTGACTGTGGATCAATTTGACCACATTGTGGCTAACATCACTTCCTACAACAACTTGAGCTTTTGTGATAAAGAACTTCTCGAGGAGGGTAGAAATCACAATCTAACACTGCATATATCAATGAATTGCAAGGAAGACGTGTTGTCTAATGTGTTGGTTGATACCGGTTCTTCTTAAATGTACTCCCCAAGTCAACTCTGTCAAAGTTAACGTATCAAGGTGCCCCTATGAGGTATAATGGCGTGATTGTCAAAAGCTTTTGATGGTTCTCGTAAGACCGTTATAGGAGAAGTGGACCTTCCGGTGAAGATAGGTCCGAGTGATTTCCAAATTACTTTTTAGGTAATGGACATCCATCCGGCTTATAGCTGCTTGTTGGGAAGGCTGTGGATACATGAAGTTGGAGCTCTAACATATACTCTGCACCAGAAGTTGAAATTTATGAAGAATGGCAAGCTTGTCATTATGGGTGGAGAGAAAGCGTTGTTGATAAGTCACTTGTCATCTTTTTCGTATGTGGAAGCTAAGGATGAGGTTGGAACTCCGTTCCAAGCTCTATCTATTCCTGAAGTGAAGAAGATCGGGGCACTCATGTCCTCTTTCAAAGACGCTCAGAAAATTGTTGAAGATGGAAGTTTAGATCAGTGGGGTCGTATGATAGAGGTCGCCGAGAACGAGAATAGAGCTGGTTTGGGATTCCAACGAGGTTCGTCTTATGTCAAAGCTGAAGATGTGCAACCTAGTTTCCGTAGCGGAGGGTTCATCCATGGTAATGAACAACACTCAGCTGCTGTGATCGAGGGTGATGAAGATGAAGATTGCGCCAATTTTGCGACGCATGGAAAGGCTTGCAACAACTAGATCGTTGTTGACGTTCCTGTTATTGTCCATCGCTCTAAGTAATTTGTTTTTATCATTTTGAGAAAAATCCTTCTCCCATGCCTAAGGGAGAAGTGAACATTGTTGGGCATATTTCAAATTAATCATCAATAAAATGCAATTCTATTCATCCACATCTATGATGTTTTATTTTCACTTTTTGCTTTCCTGAAAATTGTAATCACATAAAACATAAATAAATAAATAATAATTATCCATTTGCATAATATTTGGTCACAATTCACTTCTCTAAAATCAAAATACCAAATCATTATGCAGGTTGGTTTCTAAACCATTGAATGTAATGATCCTACTCCTTATCCATACTTTGAATTCCCTGTGTTTTAGGCTAAGGAAGAAAGTGATGAAGAAGTGTCTGATGAATTGTCTCGTCTACTTGAGCAAGAGGAAAAGTTATTCAGCCATTAGAAGAGTAGATTGAGTTAGTCAACTTGGGTTCTGAAGATGATGTGAAGAAAGTCAAGGTTGGGTCTCAATTGTGTCCAGAGGTTAAGAAGGGGTTGATTGATCTTCTTCGAGAGTATTCAGATGTGTTTGCTTGGTCCTATCAAGACATGCCTGGTTTGGATTCTGAGATTGTGGAGCATAGATTGTCGTTGAAGCCAGAATGCGCGTCAGTCAAGCAGAAGTTGAGGAGGACTCATTCTGATATGGCAGTAAAAATCAAAGAAGAAGTGCAAAAGAAGATTGATGCCAGTTTCCTTGTTACTGCTGAGTATCCGTAGTGGGTCGCCAATATTGTGCTTGTTCCTAAGAAAGATGGAAAAGTCTGTATGTGTGTCAATTATAGATATTTGAACAAAGCTATTCCGAAAGATGATTTTCCTCTGCCACACATTGACATGTTGGTAGATAATACAGCTAAATTCAAAGTATTTTCGTTTATGGACGGATTTTCAGGTTATAATCAGATCAAGATGGCACTCGAGGATATGGATAAGACCACATTCATTACACCCTGGGGAATGTTCTATTATAGAGTGATGCCTTTCGGTCTAAAGAATGCTGGTGCAACCTACCAGAGAGCAATGACCACTCTTTTTCATGATATGATGCATAAAGAGATCGAAGCTTATGTTGATGATATGATTGCTAAATTAAGTGATAAAGAAGAACATGTTGAGCATTTGTTAAAGTTATTCCAGCGTTTGAGGAAGTACAAACTCCGCTTGAACCCCAATAAGTGTACATTAGGTGTCTGCTCTGATAAGTTGTTGGGCTTTATTGTAAGTGAGAAGGGTATTGAAGTTGATCCTGCCAAGGTCAAAGCAATACAAGAGATGTCTGCGCCCAAAACTGAGAAGCAAGTCAGACGTTTTCTCGGCCGCTTGAATTATATCTCAAGATTCATTTCACATATGACTGCCACATGTGCGCCTATATCCAAGCTTCTTCGGAAAGATCAGTCTTGTGATTTGACTGAGGATTGCCAGAAAGCTTTTAACTGTATCAAAGAGTATCTGCTTGAACCTCCGATTCTGTCTCCACCTGTTGAAGGAAGACCGTTGATCATGTATTTGACTATGCTTGAAGAGAGTATGGGTTTTTTTTGGTCAGCAAGATGAAACTGGAAAGAAAGAATATGTTATTTACTACCTTAGTAAGAAATTCACCGACTGTGAGACTCGGTGTTCTATGCTTGAAAAGACTTGTTGCGCATTGGCTTTGGCTGCTAAGCATTTGCGCCAGTATATGTTGAATCATACTACTTGGTTGATATCCAAAATGGATCCAATCAAGTACATTTTTGAGAAGCCTTCTTTAATTGGGAGGATTGCCCGTTGGCAGATGTGTTATCAGAATATGATATTGAATACCGACCTCAGAAAGCAATTAAAGGTAGTGTCTTGGGTGATCATTTGGCTCACCAACCGATTGAAGATTATCAGTCAGTACAATATGATTTTCCTGATGAAGAGATCTTGTACTTGAAAATGAAAGATTGTGATGAACCATTGCTTGAAGAAGGACCAGAACCTGGTTCCCGTTGGGGAATGGTATTTGATGGAGTTGTTAATCAGTATGGTAATGGCATTGGGGAAGTGATTATTACTCCTCAAAGTACTCATTTTCCGTTTACAGCTAGATTGACTTTCAAGTGTGGAAACAACATGGCTGAGTATGAAGCATGCATTATGGGGCTTAAAGAGACCATTGATCTCAGAATCAAGTTGTCATACGGTGAACTGACTTTTTGTGTTTTTTAATCGCAATGTCGCGGTTAGCAAGAGTCGCCACCGACTTTTCTTTTATCCAATAAGGAAAGGTGGAAAAGAACAGGAAAGACCTTAATTTAGATTCTTAGGTTCGGGAGGTACATTATACAAAGGGAAGGTGTTAGCACCCTTTGTATCCATGGTTATCCATGGGCTCTTAATTGCTCAATCATTTATGTTTTTCTAGTTTGAAAAAGTGGTTGAGAAATGTGTAGGAAATGTTTTGAAAAGGAGAATTTAACTTTGTAATGATTCTCGTATGAATGTATACAAAGTGGTTATCTCGTTTAGTTTTGAAAATAGTTTAGAAAAATATAACTCGGCAATGATTCTAGTGCGAATGTATGCCAAGTGGTGATTTTCTAATGGAGGTTTTGAAAGGTGTAAGGTGTGAAAAGTAGTTTTAAATTATGAATAAGCAATTAAGAGTTATACCTATCCGAGGTCTTTCCGGGCATTTCCTATCCTTATGAGGGTAAAACTGTCCTTACTATTGAGAAGTAAGCAGTTTTATCCTTTGGATGTAGAAGGGTCATCGAAGGGTCATCGATTGGTCATTGAAGGCAACAGTTGTGAGGATACATTAGCATTCGAAGGGACTATCATCATTTAACCGTAGGCTACACCGAAGGGTCATCGAGGGACAAAGGCAACATTCGAGGGACTATGATGATTTAACCGAAGGGTCTTTGCTAAGGGTATCCCCATATTCGCGGGACATGACCATAAGGCGTAATATCGCAATCGGAGGGTAACAAAGAGAGGTCCAAGATCACTTATTTAAAGGCAAAGTTTTACAATTAATTAGATAGCCGTAATCGATTAGGTAATTAGGTCCATATTAAAATTGATGCATTAAGATCAATTAAGCCATTAGGGTGGATCTTCTCCATGAAATGAATACATTAAAATCAATTGAGTAATTCAGGGTGAATCTCCATAAGGATCTCCCACACATAAAGTGGGATACCTAGCCGGCCGTTTCCTCGGGAATATGTAAGCCTTTGCACAATTCAACACACGAGTTAGAGAATCAAAGTAAAGTACAATTGAAAATTGCACTACAACACAACAGTCATAATCTCAGGCCAAATGATGCCGAATTATAATAAATCTTGGTTAGATAGACATAAGGCATAATAGAAAAGAAACAAAGCAGCCACTGTCCCGTTCGCCTCTGCTTCGCCTGGCGAAGGCTCGGCGAATGCTCGCTACAGGCTCGCTTAGCGATATGCTAGCGAGCGGCCACGGGTTTGGAGTTTGACAGCAGCATGACCTCCGGAAACCTGAACTTGTATGGCACTTGATTACAGGAATAGCATGGACAAACATTCATGATATTCAAGCATATTTAAATTCGCATGTGAAATCAAATTACATATTCGAAACTTCAATCATGATGCTTTATGTATATAGAGATTACCGATTAAAAGCATAAAACAATAGTGATGCGCAAACCTGCTTGCAACTAAGCTGCTATGTTGAAAAGACTGATCACTTTTGGTATCGGATGGAGTTGGGCGGCGGTAGCTTCGGAGCGGAGGAGCGGCCTTCAGGGTTTCTTTATTCGGAACTCTCTAAGGTAGCCTCCAGGGTTTCTGTGCCAGGGTTTCCGTCTGTCCTTGTCTCTTTCCTCTGTTTTTCTCTGCCCCCTTTCGTTACTGAAGCCTGGCTATTTATAATGCTCTTGTTGTGACCTAATGGGCTCAGAATGAAGCCCAGAAATTCTGATATTCGCAAGCTTCGCTAGGCGAAGGAGTTGCTCGCCTAGCGAGCAAGCTAGTTTGGGCTTTTACTGGATCTGATGCTTCGCTGGGGCGAGTGTCATAACGAAGTGTTCGCTAGGCGAAGGAATTACTCGCCTAGCGAGCAGGCTAGTTTGGGCCATTTTCTGAATTGGGCCATTTGTGAGCTGGGTCTTGGTTCCTTTACGGTCAATGTCTTGGAAAACAAGTTGGAGTGCCTTAGAAATGCCTTGTTATATTAACGGGCAAATTTTGGGGTATGACACAAGTATTTGGACGTCTATGGAGATTCAGCTTTGGTGGTGAATCAACTCAAAGGTGAATGGGAGACGAATCAACCCGATTTGATACCATATAGAGATTATGCAAGGAGGATTTAAACTTTCTTTACAAAGGTTGAGTTTCATCATATCTCTCAAGATGAGAACCGGATGGCAGATGCTCTTGCGATGCTGGCTTCAATGATTGTGGTAAAATTCTGGAATGAAGTTCCCAATTTGACTGTGATGTGTCTTGATAGGCCAGCTTATGTGTTTTTTGTTGAAGAGATCAAAGATGAAAAGCCGTGGTATTTTGATATCAAATGTTTCCTTCAAAGTCAGATTTACTTGCCAGGGGCATCTTTGAAAGATAAGAAGACTTTGAGGAGATTAGCCGGCAATTTCTACCTGAATGGCGATGTACTTTACAAGAGAAACTTCGATATGGTTTTGCTCAGATGCGTGGATAGACACGAAGAAAACCTGTTGATGACTGAAGTCCATGAAGGTTCCTTTGGTACTCATTCCAACGGGCATGCCATGGCAAAGAAGATGTTGAGAGCAGGTTACTATTGACTGACAATGGAATCTGACTGTTTCAAGTTTGTGAAGAAATGCCACAAGTTTCAAATATATGCAGATAAGATTCATGTTCCGCCGACACTATTGAATGTCATTTCCTCCCCATGGCCCTTCTCCATGTGAGGAATTGATATGATTGGCATGATTGAGCCCAAAGCTTGGAACAAACATCGTTTCATCCTGGTGGCTATTGACTACTTCACAAAGTGGGTTGAAGCGGCATCGTATGCAAATGTAACCAAGCAAGTTATTGTGAGGTTTATCAAGAATCAGATTATATGCCGGTATGGTGTGCCAAGTAAGATCATTACTGATAATGGATCTAACTTGAATAATAATATGGTGGAAGCTCTTTGCAAAGACTTCAAGATTGCACATCATAATTCTTCTCCCTACAGACCTAAGATGAATGGGGCTGTTGAAGTTGCAAACAAAAACATCAAGAAGATCATTCAGAAAATGGTTGTGACGTACAAAGATTCGCATGAGATGCTCCCATTTGCTCTGCATGGGTATCGTACATCCATCTGCACTTCAATAGGGGCAACTCTTTTCTCACTTGTTTATGGCATGGAAGTTGTGCTCCCAGTAGAGGTTGAGATCCCATAATTGCGTGTCTTGATGGAAGCCAAGTTGACTAAAGATGAATGGCGTCAGACTAGGTATGACCAGCTGAATTTGATTGAAGAGAAGAGGTTAACTGCCAAGCGTCATGGTCAGTTATATCACCAGAGAATGAAGAAAGCTTTTGATAAGAAGGTCAGGCCTCGTGTGTTCAGAGAAGGTGACCTTGTGCTCAAGAAGATTTTATCTTTCAAACCAGATTCTAGGGGAAAATGGAATCCTAATTATGAAGGCACGTATGTTGTTAAGAGAGCCTTTTCAGGTGGTGCTTTGATTCTTACACCTATGGATGGTGAAGAGTTCACGCATCTTGTGAACGCCGATGCAGTCAAGAAATACTTCGCCTAAAAAGAAAAGAACAGCTCGCTAAGTTGAAAACCCGAAAGGGCGACTTAGGTAAAAAATGAGCGTCTCGGTGGATTGAAAACCTGAAAGGGAGATCCAGGAAAAAGTTAGAGACATAAAATAGAAAAATTATCCCAATAAATTGAGTACCCTACCTTGGGGAAATTTATGCAAAAATTAGGGATCATGGCAAGTAACTGCATTCGGCTGATCTTCAGTCTTGAAGACATTCTTCAGCATGTCAGTTGGTTCTGATTCATCACCCTCAACCGAAGCCAAGAGCGCATTGGATATCAAAGTCGGTAGAAGGATTAGTGATCATTGTATTCAATGTAGCCCTTTTTCCATGTAAATTACCATTTTTCAACTTTTGTAAAGATCTATGGAGTCTTGTCATTTACAGATTACCATTCTATTAAATAAAGTTGAGCTTTTATCCAATTGTTTCTACTCTTATTTTTCAGCCAAATAGAATTTAAATTTTATGATGATCATTTTGAAATTGATTTTTTAAATAAAAATCATGTTTTCTTAAATAATAAAAGCAGTTACTTTTAAGAGCAATCAATTTCATTTAAGGAATATCATTAGCGGTCTGAGAACAGGTGAGCCCTAAAATGCGAAGCATTGTTGGTTTTCCCCGAGCAGTTGGTGTGATTTCCGTTTCCTTGCCAGTAACATTTCAGCATCTCCAACAGAATCTCGTTGATTTCCCCAGCCGAGTTTGCATTTGCCTCCTTTGAGTTATAGTCGCATTTTCTCCGCAGTTTGCATAGATCCATCACAAGATTGTGTTTCCCCTCATGTCTCCAGCAGATTCCAGTTAGCACTGATTCTAGAGCAGTATGTATGATCCTTTGTAAGGTTGTCTCCTATTTGATATGGTGTGGACCTAAAATTCCCCGCAGAGTTGATGGTGCAGATCCTCGGCAGATCTTTTCCTTTGCCCCTGCCAGGGTTGAGCCTTTCAGATGGATAGTTCACATTTATCCCATAACTTTCTTCCTCTAGTTGATTCCCTCATGTTGAGATTGGTTGAATGTTGTATTGATGATTCAGATCGGCGACGTTTGTATCCTTTGAGATCGTTTTGTCAGCACAATCATACATATACATATACATACACATATACATTATTGCATTCTATGATTCATTATTTCTCTGATCCTCTGCTATGGTGGTATCCTTCCCCCCGCTCAATTTCGGTGTGTCTGTCCTCTTTTAATTGTAGAGTGTCAGCCCCTTAAGCAGAAAGAATTTAACCTTTCTCATTCCCCACTAAGCTATTTCCTCATGGATGATTATTATTTCAGCTTCCTCCCCAGTTGATTATCTGGATGGAACCACTCCCCCTGAGTTATATCCTCATTAGGTTGAGTCCTTGATTGACCTTTTCTTTCTAGATCTTGCCTAGATAGATGCTTTTGGGTCCCCTGAGAGTCTGTTACCTAGTAACCGGTAATATTCTTCTCGATTTGTGAGTGCTTTACTTTATCCAAATACCCGGTAAAAGTAATCTACTTTCTCCCCAGCGGATTCATTTTCACGTTTCCCCAGGAAGTATATCGTTGATATGTTCATCCTAACCAATGACAAATATTTTCTTCCCCTACTTTGAGTCTATCCTTGATATGTTCATCCTAACCGGTGACGGATATTCTCTTCTTTGGTCTTCTACCGAGTAAAAAGGTAGTTGTAATCCGTATCTTCCCTAGAGAGTTAATCCTTGATATGTTCATCCTAACCGATGACGGATTTCCTCCTTTCTTTGCGGTCTTCTACCCAATAACTGGTAGTTGTAAATCCTGCTTCCCCTTTTGCGGAGTTTATCCTTGATATGCTCATCCTAACCGGTGACGGATATTCTCTTTTCGGTTTTCTATCCAGTAACTGATAGATATAATTCCTATTTCTCCCCTCATAGTCTATCCTTGATATGTTCATCCTAACCGGTGACAAATACTCTCTTTTCGGTATTTTATCAAGTAGTCGATAGACGTAATTCCTACTTTTTCCGGCAGTCTATCCTTGATATGTTCATCTTAACTGATGACAGATATTCTTCCCTTTGAGTCTATCCTTGATATGTTCACTTTAACTAGTGACGAATATTCTCTTTCTTTGCGGTCTTCTACCCAATAGCTGGTAGTTGTAAATCCTATTTGGCTTTTCCCCAACTGGTTATTCTTACCTAGTAACTGTAATGAATACACCTCCGGGTTTCCCTCAGCGAGTCATCCTTTATATGTTTACCCTAACCGGTAACGGATGTCCTCTCTGACATATTTTGTTATCACCTTACCCAGTAACCGGTAGTAGATAATATACTTTTGTTACTCCTGTGTTGAAGTTCATTTCTTCCCCAGTTGAGTTTGAGTGCGTATTCCTCAGTGAAATCATCATCCCCTGTTCGGATTGAGTATTTCAGTCTTGTTCTGATTTACCTGTTCCCCCCGCAGATTTTTCCTTTTATCCCCGACTGAGTCTTTCCATTGATTTATTTTCATGAAATCTCTCGTGTCCCCCAGCAGTTTTAAGTCGTAGCCTGGCCTACGCACAACTCTTTATCCCCCATAGTCTCTGTCTCCCCAGTGAGTTTTCCTTATGGAAAGCATTATGCTCCTGCGGACTTTCAGTCTCTCCAGATTCTTTTCCTTTGTGGCAACATCTTCCCCACATAGATTATTTTTAACGTTTCATATCATATGCATCATGAGGCCTCTTAGGGACCAAAATTTGCTTTTATTATTGTTATTTAAGTCCATTCTGCTGAGTCGATACGAATATTTTAACCTTCATCTCCTCAGCTAGAATGTCCTTAAATAGGGGCAGCTGTAAGACCCTAATTTTGACCCTAAGATCCCTCATGTTATCTCACCATATGCATTAGCATTGGGATCACACCTTGGCATCCTCCTTACCCCTCATTCATGAGGTTTGCATTGGGAGAGGTCACCAAACACTTTAGATTGTATCATATTTTGTTTTTTTCTTTATTCACTAACCAAAACACCAAAAATATGTCTATGTATAGTTTGTTGCTTTTGTAGGTAGTGTACATGCTCACCTATGCTCTATCAAGTTCATATCTAGGGTTTGAGACCCTCAATATAAGTATCTCAATCAATAAATGGTCCACATTTGCTCTAATTATCATATATGGATCCCCATGATCTTCACATGTCATTTTGATCAAGAAATCATCAAGAGTTTGGAGTTTGTTTGCCTTGGAAAGTCTAATTCATCTGTGTATCTTGTGTGACTTCTTCAACAAGATTCTTCATAAATTGATCAAATATCTCAAGGGATACTTCAAATTACATAATCTTATGCATATATGATCCTCCATGAGTCCCAAAAGTCAAGAGAATGTCAAGCTAGTAAGTTGGTTCATGGTGGTTGACCAGTAAAAGTCAACTGATCAAAACTGGGGTTATCTAGACCCTATCTCCTAAAATATATATTATATGAAAATTCTTCCAAGAGAAACATTACTCTAAATGACATTCCAAACAACTTTCATGTTGAGGTCTAGAGCTATGTTTACTTGGAAAGTAATTTTTTATGGTGAAAGATTATATGTCATTTTGTCTAAACCCTAGTTTTGAGGTCAACTTCCCAAGGCCATAACTTGCTCATTTTTTATGAGATGAAATCCATTAAAATTGCATGATAAAATTCCAGATGTCTATTTCAACTTTGGTGTTTGGAGGAAGTGCAAATTCAACTTTCAAATTCATGTGCCAAGAGAAAACATTATAGGTCATTTTGGGCCAATACCATTGAACAAGTGATTTTCCTCAACTTCTAAAATGCATAACTCCCTCATGCCAAATCCAAATGAGGTCAAATGTGTGACTAAATTGTATAGGTTTTAAATATCTACAACTTTGATGAAGGAACGTTTCTCATTTGAAGTCTATAGAAAAAGTTATTCAAGGTGGAAGAAGTGAACATTTGACTTGGGACTTAGAAAATTTTCAAATATGTTTAATTTCCCAAACTTCCATCTCAAAATTCATCATGATCCAAGATTCAAATGAAAAAGTGTTCAACATTAAAGTTGTTCTCCTTGATCTCACCTTTCCAAAACATCCAAGATCATCTCATTCGGATAAAAATTTAGGGACATGTGCATGGCTTCATTATGGAAAGTGTTTTGGCAAGATTGGATTTCAAGTGATCAAATTCTCTTGCATGCTTACACTTGATGCATTCAGTACACTTTGTGCATCAATTGCGAATGGATTGCATCATCCTTAAGGCCCAAATGATTGCCCATGAACCCATGCAAAGGAGTTTCCAAATTTGTCCAAAATTTAAGTGGTGCAAATATCAAGTGCATTGCCTATTTAAACAAGCTTAAGGCTTCAGATTCATCATCAGCACCTTGCCCAAGCTTTGCTAGGCCAATTCAAACCCTCACTGTCATAGAATTTCTAAAGGTTTCTCTTGAAATCGAGGTTGAACTTCATCTTCTGTTTGGAAGTTCAAACTCCAGAAATTCAATTCCTTTTTCACCTCATTTGGTTTCTGCAAGCAAGAGGAGGAGAAAGCAATCAAATCCAGATCAAGATCAAGTGGAATTAGATCAACTCGAAGGTGATTTTTCAGAAACTTCTTCTACTCGATTCTCTCTCAATTCTCCACTATTCTTGTTGATTTTTGGTTTGCTGAAGTCCTACAAATGTAGGCAAGAAGATTGAGTTGCTTTGAGGTCAAATCGAAGCAACTCAGTTCATGATCCTCAAAATTCAACTCCCTGTATCTTTTCATATACTTGGAATTGGATAAAATTGAGGCCATATTCGAGCTCCTGAGCATTTTTTCTTTCAATCCATGTCTTACTTTTTCATTTTGGAGATGGTTGGTGGTAGACCAGTCTGGTGAGGTCCACCGGAGAAGAAGACCGTAGTTCTGGCTCCGGTGATGAGGTGTCTTGCTTCCCTACCACATGATCCATTTAAATTGTTTTAATCTCGCACGCAGTTTTTATTACCATTAGTGTGTCTCAGTTGACCAAGGAAGATGTGGAACGCGCGTTGATCATTATCTGATCTTCTGCCTCAATTAATGAGGGAGATCAGATGGTCCACGTTTTTTTTAATTTCTGAATTTTCCTTTTAATTGCTTGTTTTTTAATTAATTCATATTAATTTCATTATTCATCCAAAAAATATGGGACTTTCACCAAAAAATTTCAAATATTTTTCTCTTTCATTTTCTGAATTAAAATTATTTTTTGGATCAATATTGATATTTTTCATGATTTAATTATTTTTGTGCATATTTTTAATTGTTTAAAAATACTTCTGACTTTTAAAAAATGATGAAATTTTTTCTCCAAATTCCTTTGACCTTGTTTGACCTATGATAAATCTCTTGACCATTTATTTGGTGTTTTGAAGAGGTTTTAGGTTTTTGATCAAACATAATTTAATTTACCTGCATTTTTTTAATTTGATTTTTAATTGTTTAAGTTTGTTAAAATTATGTTGAGCCATTTTTATTGACTTGTGAAGTTTGACTATGTGTTTGGGCATTGGTAAAGGTTGATTTGACTTTTGTTGGATTAAAATCATTGGATTTAGGGGATTGATGAAATGTACATTTCATCTCCCAAAATAAATAAATGATTTTAATTTGATAAAATTTCTCCCATGACCAATTTGTGTTTGTCTCATTTCCCCTCCTTCTTCATCTTCAATCTCATTCTATCCCATCCCTCTCATGGACCAATGACATCTCAATATCCTAAGGCTAATTGGTTCATCAATAACTTGGTGTTAGATGAACCAATACAAGTATGGATGAGATTAGGTCCATCCTTTGATCATTTTCTTTTTGTGTGTGGTATGTTTTAGAAGTATGGTTCATTATACCATATCTCTAACATGCATTAACACCAAAATTTCTATTGTCCGGTCTCAGATAGTTGTGACTCTACATAAGTCAAATTACGATTGCTTAACATAACGCTAAATTTTGACCCGAAGGCATAGCATTCTAGTAAGTGAGATTGTAAATCTCCCCCCTTTCATGGTATTATGTGGAAACTTGGATTTTTTCCCTTCCTTTGGAAGATGTCTTGGTTCGAGGATCCATGCTTGTGAATAGAGGGTTGAGTGTTCTCCAAAGAATGACTTAAACAATTGAAAAGCAAAACTCCACTAACATCTAATCAACTAACCTTTGACTAACATTATATTATAATTGCTTTAAATTTCAAGTCATTTACTTTATGCCATTTAAATTCAAGCCATTTATCATTTGCCATTGTACATATCATTTAACTTGTTTATTTTAATGTCATTTTCCCTTTGCTCGCTTGAGCCATATATTTTCATTGTATATATTTGTTTTTATTATTTTGTTTGAGCTTGTGGTCTTGGGACCTTAAAATACTTAATAAACAACAAAAACCCTAAAAAATATTTGTGTGGACTGTTGGATTTGATCTGAGCTTTGGACTTAGAATTAGGTAACATTCCCTATGCAAAAGGACTTGGCCAATGCCAACATTTATGAAAACCAAGTTCTTGTGATTTGAATTTTTATCTGATGTAAGTATTGAGATCCACTTGAGTTCATCTGCTACATGGTCTTGATTCAAATGTTACTTTGAGCCTGTGTCTAATGCCTTATTCTGAGCCATTCAAGGAGTGTGTCATCTGATACATGGGGGAGATTATGAAGAAGACTATGAAGTTGCTAGCTTGGATGTGACTATCTTTATTTGATGTCTTGCTCTTCATTGTGCTACTTGCTTATTGATATTGCTTGATTTAAAGTCCAAGGGAAAAATGGATTTCTATATGACATTCTTGTCTATTGGATTGCATCCCATTGATCAGATCTTTTCAACTCTTAACTCTTAAATTTTTGCTTAGGATTAGTCTCTTCATCTCCTCCAACTTCTTAAATTTCAAATCTCTCCCCCCTTTCAAAACCTTCTTTGTTTGTGATTTCAAACTTAGACCTTATTGCAAGTTAGAAACTTTGGCCTTATGCCATTTCATTTTTCAAACTCTTTTTCTTAATCAAACTTGTAAATAAACTTAACCATATTGACTTAAAATTTCAAAAGATAAAAAGAAATAACACTCATTCAAACTCGTTTAGGCCTTTTGTGCCTCTTTTAAACTTAAAATTTTGTTAAAATCAATTCACTCACTTTGAAAGTGATACCACGAACTACGAGGTTTTGATCCCTCATTATTATGTTGGTACGTAGGCACAAGTCCGAAGGTATTGTTAAACACAAAAATATAATTAATGAATTCTTTTCTCATCCCCACACTCTATTTATTTTAAACATCTTTTATACCAAAACACATGCACACATAAAAAAGGGCTCCCTAGGAGTACCTAGGACACTTTGGGTGCTAACACATTCCCTCTGTGTAACCAACCCCCTTACCTGTAATCTCTGGCATTTTATTAGTTTTGATTCGAAAACTTCTTATCTTTGGGTTTTGTTCGTACTTTTCCCTTTTCCTTTGGAAACAATAAAAGCGCGGTGGCGACTCTGGTTTTATCGATGTTAAGTTTATCCATAGCTTAATGGCCATGAATTTACCGCTACACATGTGTGAACTGGAGCCATAGAACCAATCTCCCAAGAATCACTCCTCTTCCGGTAAGATGCTGACAACCGGAATAGGCAGAGCTCATTTTGACAATAAATCTTATACCTTTTTGCATTAGTTCGATCAACCCTATAATAAGCTGATAATTCTATGTAATACTTTTTAATGGCTTTGACATAATCTTCTTTTGTGCCAAATTTGTCTCCTTCTGTCAATGATCCTTGAATTTGCACATAAGGATTGTCAAATATATATGACGAAGGTTCATCTGCACCCCAATTCAAGCTTGTCATATGTTGAGGTGGACAATATACATGACTAGTTGGTAATGACTCTTCTTTTTCTTCATCATTAACCATTGAATCAACCAATAACTCGGATTATTTTTCTTCCTTGTAAACAACATTGACTTCAGCTTGCTCATCGTCATCAGTTTCATAAAACACTTGTGACGAATCAACGAACTGAGACACTTGATTTTGTTGTGTTAATATATATAACTTTATATCTTTGTACCCTGATTGTTCATGGCTGGGGTTCGGCTGTTTTTTCCATCTATATAGTTCGTTGTGTAAAAATGCCAAAAAAAAATACTTGTACGTTTTATTCTTGCACCTATTTTCTACAAGCATGGGGTTGGTCAAGACTGTCGTCACTCACCCCAGTCAACGAAAAGCCATTCACATTCCTCTATGCAACAAAGTAAGTTTAAAATTTTACCATCTAATTTATTAGACTTTATACTACAACTAATTGTAACTAATATATTTCCAAACTTTTCAATCTAGGTGGTCAGTTAAAGGGATGAACTACAGCAGGTGTCTCAAACACGTTGTAGTAGTCTATCGTACTCTTTTAGACCACATTGGACCAACGATGTAATACTACTACTACACAACTCTACATTTGATTTTAAAAAAATTATCCAATTACATATCCTCTAATCATGGCATATTCTTGTACAGTTTATCTGGAGGCCATATCTAGGTTTTGATCATCAGGTTAACCATGATGATGTTGCAGTTTGGACAGCAAACACACCAATTATCTGGTTCACTACTGTTAGAAACCTCTTTTATCTTGAATGTGGAAGTTAGAAACCTCTTTGTTTCTAATATTCCATTCATCTTGTTGCTAATGAAGTTAGAAACTTGTTGTTTCTAAAATTTCATTCATCTCGTTGCTAATGGTCAATCATATATTCAACATGGAGTCATAGGAATATCACAATACTCCTACATAACTTTGTGTACATACACTTGTCACAAGAATTAGATGAAGTGATATTTTAGATGATCATGTATGACGACGCAAGAAGGTTTTAGATGAAGTGAGATATAAGACTCTGAGCAATTTAAAGTAGTATATTATGAATTGCAATGAGTACCTTAGTTATGTTTACCTCTCCTAAAACATCACTTGAATTTCTATGTTAAACCTTCTTAATCAACTTCTCTCAAATCTTTTCTTCTTTGATAATATTTGTCTTCATCAAAACTGAACTTGAAATAAGTTGTATTCTTCACAATCTCCCCTTTTTGATGATGACAAAATATTTGAATTTGTGTTTTGATAATGATTGAAAAGTCTCCCCAAAAGTTGTGTGTACTTCCTTTAATTTGTGAATCCTTACAATGACAAAGTAAAACTGAAAGCACATAACCTTTTGATTTCTCCATGTAAAATCTTCTCATCGAGATCTGTATGATGTTTTGACATCCATTTGGTGAACTCCAAGAAAGCTAGTTTAAACGAAACTCTAATTTTTGACGTGCTTGCTTCTAGTGTATACGTATCAAAATAATCAACACCTTCCTTTTGTCTAAAACCTTTGACAAGCTAGTCATCTATTCATTGTATATTTTTAGTGTACCATCACTATGATACTTCCTTCTAAACCCCCAATTGTACCCAATGGATCTTGATCTCTTAATTGGATCGACAAGTTCCCTATTATAGTTTGACATTACTGAATCCATTTCGTCTTGGATAAAATCATGCCAAAAGGATGAGTCCTTTGAAGTCAATACTTCCTTGTAAATTCTAGGATCATCTTCCACTTGAAGAATAATAGGAATTTTACAAACAAAATTCTCACTATTTCTATTTGATATAAGAAATAAGCCGAGAATCGATTTTTCGGTCCTAGATCCTTAACCTTTCAGAATCTCTTGTTTATTCTAAGTTAGTGTTGTTTTTCAACCATCCATGAAGAACTTTTAGTTTCAGTTTCAATAATCCGTTAAGAACCTACTCATGAGGTTCTTCAATTATGGGAATCTCGAAATCATTATCCTCCGTGATAAGGTTCTCATAATTCCACATCTCAAGATTCAATAGTTGCATTAAACTCAAAATTCAGAGATTTATATAAGTTAGGATCATTTTTTGGATAATCATTATATGTCATGTAATAATATATCTCATTAAACACAAACATGTTATTCACATATAATTCAAATCAAAATTCAATTGCAAAATTTAAAATCATTAAAGGTAATAATATGTCTCATTGAACACAAATCATTTTACGGTTAAGTTGCATTTCATATTAAGTGTCCGGAAACAGAAATCACATTATGCTTTTAATATTTATAATTATCATTACACATCTACATCACATGCATATATTATAGATAGTGAATTAATTATTTCTAAGAAGTAACAACTAAAGGAATCATTCTCTGAGAATGATCATCATTAAAAATGAAATATTATTTTCTTTTTCTACTAGTATTGACAGGAAGAAAATTTATCAATACAATTAACACTTCTTTTGATAACTGACGGTAGTTATAAAATCTACATATGCATATCTTTACAAGTATGATGAAATATATATATATATATATATATATATATATATATATATATATATATATATATATATATATATATATATATATATATATATATAATTAAACGAAAAGGCTTCATATCTTTTATTTAGAGCATTTTAATTTTGATTAACGATGCGATGGCCTGTTTATAATTGAAACCGATATTGTCTTTTTCTTTCAACTCCATTGATTGCAATCCTTTAAGAATTTATTCATAATCTAATATCTTTCAATAAGACAATATTGTATCTAAGAAAGATTACCAAAGTATCTTTTAGGCAGACAAGTATATCTCATTCAGTTAGGAGGTTGTCGCTTTTGAGTGTTTTATTTCAACCATCACTACCGATTTATATAAAAAATAACTTAACAACCTTCACAACCGATATGTTCATATCAGATATATTCATTTAAACAGAGAGTTACAGAAAGTTAATGAATTGTTTTCATTATTTAACCTATTACATAGGTTTGAATCATTCATTCTAGACAACTTTAAACGCCAACCAATCATATTATAACCAAAGTGACTCTCACAAATTTTATTCCGTTAATGTTCAAATTATTTTAATATTAATTAAATATTAAGGAAAATTAATAATATTGTAATCATGTCCTAAAACTGTTAGTTTAATTTTATTTAAAATCTTGATATTATGATTTTCACATACTTTAATATCTATGAGAAACAATAAAAACCAACTCATTTGATGATTTTGTTTATGTTTAAAATGTGTCTATGGCACAACAGTTTGTTCTTTGATATTTGAAACGGGAGTCTCGGTTGCCATTACTTGACATACTATAAGATTATTAGAAAATTAATTCAAATCAAATGAATCAAGGCTATCATCGTAAACGAATCACTTTCTTTATAGTATTTCAAGCACTCTCAAATTGTCTTAGAGTTTCTACACAGGAATATCCAAGTTAATTCAGGTTATGTACGTATTTTCTAATGTATTTTTCTGAATCTGAAATGCTCAATTTATAGGCTAAAGTGGTGATGTTTCACAAGGTTGCGACCCTTGATGAAAGTCGACAACAGTTCAAAAGCGTTGCTACTTTTGAATTTAAACAAACTGTCTATTGCAACAGTTCACCAACCGTTGCCAATTTTCATAAACACCTTATTGCAACCGTTCACCAATTGTTGCTTGTTTTTGAATTCAAAAGGCAAGTAGCCTACTACAACTTTTATCAAACGTTGCATTGTTTCGTCTACAACAACAATTTTATCAAATGTTACAATGTTTCGCATTCTACAACACTTCACAAAATATTGCGTTTTTCAAATTTAAAATACTTACTTCACATGTATATTTTATTTTCATTTTGGCATACACCCATGGTGATTAATTATTCACATATTAATAATATACAACATTGCACACAAGAATATGCAAGATAATTCAATTTATACTCAGGTTTGTAGAAGATCGATAAAAATTCGCATGTAAGAAAGATGAAATCCAAAATATTGTATGAAGAGGATAGGCTTTTCTAATGTATTTTTTGAATCTGAAATGCTCAATTTATAGGACAAAGTGGTGTTATTCAATAGGTTGTAATCCTTGAGGAAACACATACTTTCAACATCACTTTTCCTAAATGTTGCAATGTTCCGCATACAACAACACATTTTCAAACGTTGCACTATTTCGCCTACAATAAAAGTTTTCAAAAATTGTATTCTTTCAAATTCGGCAAAATTTCACGAAATGTTGTCTATTTCTGAATTCAAAATAATTACTGCCTACTGTTTCACTTCTCAAATGTTGTCTATTTCTATATTAAAATAATAACCTTCACTTTTATATTTTCTAATCATTTTAAAATACACTCAAAATTATTAATTGTTAATAATTTACGAAACGAAATACCAATGATATAATAAGCACAATAAATTGACGGGGATATGTTGAAAATTCTTTACAGTGATGTAAAATGCGTATTAAATTAGTCAATACATGCATGACTCAATATATCATAATAGGAATTTGGATTCTCTCCCCTGAAAAAATCACTCGGCTTGGTGCAGTTTGCGGGAGAGGATCTCTTCCCATCATAATAGTGAGATAGGTTTTATTGTCGCGGCTATTATAATTGATCTCTTCTTAAATTGGCATTATCGTCCCAACTAAGCAAATGATAGATGGATGAACCTATTACTTTGAATAAAAGAGAGAGATGTTTATTTTATGGATAATATATAGATTGTGATATGTTGAAAATTCTTTGCAGTGATGTAGCAGTCTGTATTGAATTAGTTAATACATGCACAATGCTAATACACACATCCACGTCTGCATTAGCATGATATACCCATTTAACTTGACCAATAAAAACATTTCTCTCTTCTTATAATCAATTAAATTTAAGTTAATTATGTAATTTTTTATCTTTTTGTTTTTCTCTCTCTTTGTCTATAATAATGGTTATTGAAGAAAAAATACTTTATTTATGTGTGCTTTTTGCATTTTAATAATCAATTTTTTAAAAATAATAATTTTATAATCACATGTTTCTCAAATACAATATAAAAGAACTTATCTAATTTTTTTTTTCAAAATAACTTTCTTGAAATAGTATTGAATATTAAGAATATAAAATTGAATATAAATTGTTTCATTAAAAAAAATGATCACTAAAAAAATGGTATTCAGTTCGACGTTAATAATTTAATATAAACTTTTTCAAATGACCAATAATATTTTTTTTACAATCAATTTAAATAAAGGTTGGTAATGTAATATTTATTATTTTTTATATTTTCTTTCCTTGTTTATATTAATGATCTTTGTAGCAAAAACAAAAGAAAAACACTGCGTGTGTGATTTTTTGGCACTGTACTGATCAGTTAGTTTTACTGAAAAGATTCTATAATCATGTTAGTATAATTTCTTGAAATACAACATAATTTTTTTAATTCTTTTTAAAACAACTTAATAATATCTTAAATAAACAAAAATAGTAATTAAAGAAATAACTTTTATTGTTTTTTCCTTGAAATACAACATACAAAATTTTATATTCATTTTTTTAATGAAGCAACGTTCCAGACAAATTAATTCAACAAAAGTAATATCATTAAACAATTAACTCTTAAAATTAAAAAATAATTAATTATTAAAATATAAAAAACACACAAAGATAAAGTATTTCTTCTTCAAGACCAACAGGGACAACAGTCCCCCCGCTTGTTGTTGGGCTACTTGAAAGATTTGAGTCTCAAGCATCTTCTTGTGTGTAGTCATGACGTCAACCTTATTCGTGAACTGTTTTCTTAGCTCATTAGTATGAACGTTCTGGTTCATAATCTCCTTTTTTGTTGGGTATGGGACATGAAAAAAATTTCTTTCATGAACTCCATATTAGACTTTTTAGATGCAGAAGGAACAGGAGGGGGTCCTTTATCATTTGAATACCAAGCGGAGTAGTATAAGGGGGGCTTGGTGCAAAAAGAGCATTGTTGTTCTTATAGGAGAAATTCGAATGATTCCTCCATCAAGGATTATACATGTTAAAATAGGGGTAATCCTGCACATAACTGACATGGTCGTGGGAAGCCTCAAACAATAATTGACAGTCAAATGTGACGTGTCCTTGGACTCCACATACCTCACAGAGGGGAGCTACTGCAACTACGATAGCCATAAAAGTAATGGTTATGTTATCAATCTTTTACATGAGGGCATCTACCTTAGCATTCACATGATCTAGGCCCTTCACTTCATACATATTGCCTTTCATTTGAGACATTTCAACAGGGTTGCGCTCGCTACCCCACTAATAATGATTTTGGGTCATGTTTTCAATAAGTTGGTAGGCGTCATAGAAGGGCTTGTCCATCAAAGCCCCTCCTTCCGCAACATCAACTATCATCCTCGTGTTATAGAGAAAACCATTATAGAAAGCGTGGATAATTAGCCACTGCTCTAGGCCATGACGCAGACGAAGTGTCATCATATCTTTGTACCTTTCCCAGACTTCAAAGAGGGATTATCCTTCAGATTGTCTAAAACAATTGATTTGGTTTCTTAAAACTGTCATTTTAGACGATGGGAAATATCGGGCTAAGAAAACCATTTTGAGCTCATTCCATGTAGTAATGGAATTAGTCGAGACGGACTATAGCCAAGCTACGGCTCTATCCCAAAAGGAAAAGGGAAAAATACATAATGGATTGGCTTCGGGATCAATGTCATTACTCTTTAACGTGTCAGCATATTGAAGAAACACAGAAAAGATGCATATTGGGGTTCTTCGTAGGGTTTCCGGAGAACTGGTTCTATTGCACGATTTGCAGCATAAAGGGTTTAAGCTCAAAGTTATTAGCTTGAATATTCGGGGTAGAAATGCTCAAATGAGGCTCGTTATGATATGGGATAGCATAGTCCTTAAGAGGACGCCCATTATTTATCGCATACATTAGAGTGTTATATTGGCCGCAAAGTTGTTCTAATTGGCACCTAATTCAGATAAAATGCTCGATTTCGTTAATTAGTTTCTCTAACTCGTCCACGGATGAGCGGGTACTTGACATACAACCGAGAAAATAGGAATAAAAGAATAAAAAGAATGCCTTAGCCATTACGACGAAGCAACATGATCATGATATTGACTAATGGTCTCCAACAACGGTGCCAAAAACGTATAGGTCCGCAAGTGCACGAAAATATCATAGTAATAAAAAGATATCGAACCTACAAAGATCAAATGTCAAATGTATCATTATCTATCACTACAGTGTAAATCTAAGGCTAATAGTAATAATAATTTATGATGCAAAAGAACTAAAATAAGCTAGTTTAGAAAATCAATTAAAGACGTAGACCAGAATGCGGCTCTCATCAACCAACTGTACTTGTAGAGTCATATTAATTTATAATTAAATTAGGATAATATTTTCTCAAAAGAAAATGAATTAATTTAAAGTAACTATTCCATTTCACACAGCCGAAACCAGGATTTAGCCTAAAATCTATACGGCCACTTTCGCGTGTTCAGCATGTTAAAGTGCAAAACTTCTATTTTTTAAAATTAATTACTTTTAATTAATTGAGAAGTTGTTTACGGTAAAAAAAATAAGTTTAAAGGTATTACAAGATTTTTCTCGTCTAATACCATATTTTAAGCGCATAAACGCCCGCTTTCGCGCGAACGTTTATGTTCTTAAAATCCCTTTTTTGAAAATAATTAGTTTTACAATTTAAATAAAATATGCTTTTGCAATGCAGTTAATTAAAATATGACTTTTCTCTAAGTCGGATACATGTTATGTTCTTTCGAATCGGAACCGATGTCTCTAAATTATGCTTTCGCAATGAATATTTTAATTAAAAATCATTAATTTTATGACTAAAATGCGAGCATCGTCGATACGATGGTCCTCACATTCTAGGCTCTAAGAATTTAGTCGGACATGCTATTAACAAAGAAAAAACTATATTGAAAATTAAATTTAAACATGTTAAACATTCTAATTATAATAATAAATTAATATAGGCACATGCAAGTAGTGATGAAACAAAGTAGAAAAAGCGAGAAAAACTTGAAATTCAGTGAATATGTAAATAATAAAGAAAATCTCCAAACACTGGTATTGAATAATTGTTGAATAAAATTCCTAAAATATGATGCTGGTAGGATTACAACTTGAACGATCCAAATGTAAATATGAAAATTGTAGAATCTAAACTTCCTAATGGACTTGCTCTAAACTTCCACTGCTCCTGATTCCATAACTCTTGCCACTTTAAACGATATTGACCATCTAGACCATAATTTCCCAGGAAATAACCTCAAACTAGAGTTAAACAATAAAACAAGCTCGCCTTCATTAAATACTCTAATAGTTATGCATTTGTCGTGCCACTTATTTTTCATTTTCTTATAGATCAGGGCATTCACATACGCATCCAAACACAACTCCTCCAGCTCTTGCAAATCCAACATTCTTTTACTCCTAGTAGCAGTATGGTCCATATTCAAGGTTTTGTGGCCTAATAGGTTTTATGCTCAAATTCCACAGGGAGATGGCAAGACTTACCATCAACAAGCTTAAAGGGGGTGGTTCCTATAGGAGTCTTATAGGTTTCCCTATACGCCTAGAGTGCGTCTTATAGTTTTCTGGACCGATCCTTCCTAGAGGTGGAAACCGTTTTTTCAAGTATCCTCTTAATCTCTCAATTAGAGATTTCCACCTCTCCGCTGGTTTGCGGATGGTAAGGGGTTGCAACTCTGTGCCTAAATCCATATTTGGTCAACAGGTTCTTGAAACATTTCAAGAAGAAGTGTGAGTTGCCATCACTGATAACAAACCTGGGGGTACCAAATCTAGGGAAAATATTTTTTTAAACATCTTAATAACCACAAGTCCATCATTTGTAGGAGAGGTAATGACCTCAATCCATTTGTAAGATAGGAAATGGCCTCTATGAGTTGTTAGGCCTCAGGGAATGAATTATCCATCAGAGCTCCTCCAGCTGCAACACCAACTTTCATCCTTACATTATAAAGAAGACCCTTATAAATAATGGGGATTATAAACCACTTTTCTAAACCATGATGGGGGCAGAGACTCATCATGTCCTTATATCTCTCCCATGCCTCAAAAAGGGATTCATCGACAGGTTATCTAAAACAAGTTATCTGGTTTCGTAACATTGTCGTCTTACTCGGAGGGAAATATCTATCTAAGAACGCCTTTTTAAGGTCATTCCATGTAGTAATGGAATTCAACGGTAGGGACTGTAGCCAAGCTCGGGCTTTGTCCCTCAAGGAAGAAGGAAAAAGACATAGTCTAATGGCTTTTGGATCAACGACATTACTCTTCAACATGTTAACATACTATACGAACATAAAAAGATTCAAATTAGGGTCTTCCGTTGGGCTACCGGAGAACTGGTTCTGCTGTACGATTTGCAACAGAGAGGGTTTCAACTCAAAATTGTTAGTTTGGATCGCAGGGTTAATAATACTTGAGTGTGGCTCGTCCTGGGATGGGATGACAAAGTCCTTATGAGGACGATTATCATTATTCGCAACGATTGGGCTAATGTATTGGGTGTGAAGTTGTTCTAAACATCATCTAATGTGAAGAAACCCCTTGATTTTGTCTATTGGTTGCTCTAATTCATCCCCAGAGTTATGGGTACTTGGCATACAACCAAGAAAAAGAAAAAAAATAGAATAAAAATGTGTCTTAGTCTATACGGCCCAATAATGTAGTTACGATATTGAGCAAACTGGTCCCCGACAACGGCACCAAAAACATGTTAGGTTTACAATCGCACAAAAATATTGGTTATAGTATAAAAAGTGTCGAACCTACAGAGACCAATGTCAAATACCTCTATCTATCGTTACTTTGTGTATCTATACCGATGAAAATATATTTCTGTTTTCAAAAAAGGGAATATAAGTTTTTTTTGTAATAAATAAGAACGGGAGACCATAATATGATTCATGTATACCTATTGTATTAATTAAGTTGCGCTTTATAATTATAACAAGAATATAATTTTTTGTGCAAAAGAATTAAATTAAAGGCGCCTACCTCTTTCGCGAGTGCGTATTATAGCTTCGAAATCCTTTTTGGTAAATTAATTAACTTTTACTGAAAAGTTATTTTTTAGTAGAAATTTCAATCTAAAGATTTCGTCAGCTTTCACATGTCCAGAACTGTATTTTAAACTTACAGACGCTCGATTTCGCGTATTCATCTATAAATTTAAAATAACTTTTTGAAAATTAATAATTCCTAAATTAATTGAAAATGCGCTTTTGTTGTATTATAAAATTATTTTCCAAATTACCCACAGACAGATACATCGTCTCCTCTTTCAAGGAGAGACTAGTATCACAATGTTATTACTTTCATTGTAAACTTTTATTGTTAAAATCAGAAAATTCAAACTTAAAAATAATTCGTGTTATTTTTATAATTATTACTATTTAATGGAGTACCTTTGATACGACGATCCTCACATTCCGGGCTCGACTGATGTAGTCGAACATGTTAAAAACGTAATACATGCAGTATATATTTTTCATGTTCATACTTTAAAAAACAATAAACAATTGCATGTACGTAACAGTAAAACAAAGTAAAGGAAAGTAAGTAACCTATAATGAATAACTTTTATTAAAATAATAAATTGATTCCAATTAAAACCTCTATCCGATACAAAATGAAAAACAAATTGCTGATAAAATTTTGGCATGATTAATTAAAATAGAAGCTACAATACTCGCAAAAGGTAAACTACAAGCTCTGAAACTTAATTCTAAAGGGCGCAATATTGCTCAATGTGAGACAATAATTTCTTTACAATAAGTGTTTTTTCTGCTTAAAACTAAAATCTAATTATTACATTAAGCTTGGATGCTGAAACTATCCTAGAAAAGAGCTAGTTATAGTGTCAAATGAGTGCTGGTAACTAATAAACACATGCACAAGCAATGTAGATAATGGAGGAAAACAACAACTTATTCCTTAAAGTAGGTGAGAAAATTAGGATGACCCAGCATGACGGGTGTCATGCTGGTGACGACCAGCCCGTCACGACTCTGGGTTCCATGACGCACGTCATGAGGTTGACGACCAGCCCGTCATGCTTTTGAAGTTCGCTGACTGTGGTCATGGGGCTGACGACCAGCCTGTCACGCTTCTCAAGTATATTTTCTTCATTTTCGTTAACTTTTCCATGATAGGTTGACCACTTGGAGGGGTGGCGACTGATGTCTTTGTATAGGTCGTCATGACAACAGGCTACTTGTATTTGTTTTTTCCGTTTTCGCTGTTTTTTCACAGTTTCTTTTTAACAGAAGGTTCCCACTGACAATTAATTGAAACATGAACATAATACCAGAATAAAACTACAAAATATATAAAATCGAGAAAAAAATCAAACACGTTATATTTCTAAGTTGTCAATCTTCTTGATGTATGCCTCATTTGGTTGGTGCGAAGAACACACTTAGATTAGATCCTCTTGAAGGTATTGTTGTCTAACATGATTCTTTACTCTATGGACCTTTTTTTCTAGAACCCTGGAGTCGATGGTTGCATGGTGTTGACCTTCTTAGCGTATGCCTCACTTGGTTGACACGAAGGCATCACCTAGAGTAGATCCTCTTGAGAGTATTGTTGTTTAACGAGTATTTTTGATAAATGGCAATATTATCATGTATGATCCATGACTCTAGGAACCTTTAACACCCTAGAGCCTACCTGTAAGGGGATTATTAGTTAAATAGCACCCATAATCGTCCTACCATGAGAAATCAATTTTCTCATGTAAGTATGTCTAAGTCTTATGTGCATAGACTTTCTATTATTCACTTTGGAGAATGCTCTAACTAAATTGGTTTAACTATCACAATGTATCAAAACTTTTGAAACATTGTCTTTTGCCAATGGAACTTCCAACAAAAAGGTCCCTCAACCATTCAGCTTCTTGACCAACAGAATCGAGAGCCACAAACTTTGATTTCATGGTTGAAATAGTAATACATATTTGTTTCTTGCTCTTCGAAGAAATTTCACCTCCATCTAGTGTGAATATTCACCCAATTATAGATTTATGATTTTTAACACTCGATATCCAATTCGTATTGGTATATCCTTATAATATGGCAGGAACCATACCATATTGAGGCCATAATTGTTGTTTTTCCAAAATATAACCGAAATTTTTGTGATGGCCTTCTAATGCTCATCATCGGCATTGCTAGTAAATATATTCATTTTACTAACTGCAAATTCTATGTTAGGTCTAGTACATCGGGTCAAATACTTTAGACAACCAATTTTCACTTGCATATTTTAATTGAGTTATGACTCTTCCATCATTTTGACACTGGGATCAAATGGAGTGGTCACTTCCTTAAAGCGTAAGTGTTTGAACTTATCAAACATTTTCTCAATATAGTGTGTTTGACTACGTTCATAACCCCCACTATTTCGCTTTACTTTAATCTCTAAAATTTTATTTTCGAATAAGTTCATAACTCCACTATTTCACTTTATTGATCTCTAAAATTGTGTCAACTAGTCAAGATCTTTCATCTTGAATATGGAAGTTAGAAACCTCTTTGTTTCTAATATTCCATTCATCTCGTTGCTAATGAAGTTAGAAACCTTTTTATTTCTAAAATTTCATTCAGCCTGTTGCTAATGATCTATCATATATTCAACATGGAGACATAGGAATATCACAATATTCTTACACAACTTTATGTACATACACTTGTCACAAAAATTAGATGAAGAAATATTTTAGATGATCATATATGACGATGAAAGAAGGTTATAGATGAAGTGAGAGATGAGATTCTGAGCAATTTAAAGTAGTATAGTATGAATTGCAATGAGTACCTTAGTTATGTTCACTTATCCCAAAACTTCACTTGAATTTCTATGCTAAACCTTCTTGATGAACTTCTCTCAAATCTTTTCTTCTTTGATAATATTTGTCTTCATCAAACTTGAACTTGATATAAGATGTATTCTTCACAATCTCCCATTTTTTATGATAACAAAATATTTGAATTTGTGTTTTGATAATGATTGAAAAGTCTCCCCAAAAGTTTACAATGACAAACTAAAACTGAAATCATATAACCTTTTGGTTTCTCCATGTAAAATCTTCTCATCGAGATCTCTATGATGTTTTGACATCCATTTGATGAAATCCAAGAAAGTTAGTGCAAACAAAACTCTAATTTTTTATGTGTTTGCTTCTAGTGTATACGTATCAAAATAATCAACACCTTCCTTTTATCTAAAACCTTTGACTAGCTAGTCATCTATTCATTGTATGTGTTTAGTGTACCATCACTATGATACTTCATTCTAAACACCCATTTGTATCCAATGGATCCTGATCTCTTAGGTGGATCGACAAGTTCCCTAGTATGGTTTGACATTACATAATCCATTTCGTCTTGGATAAAATCATGCTAAAATGATGAGTCCTTTGAAGTTACTATTTTCTTGTAAATCCTAGGATCATCTCCCACTTGAAGAATAATGGAATTTTACGAACAAAATTCTCACTATTTCTATTTGATATAAAAAATAAGCCAAGAATCGATTTTTTCGATCCTATATCCTTAGCATTTCAGAATCTCTTGTTTATTCTAAGTTCGTGTTGTTTTTCAACAATCCATGAAGAACTTTCTATTTGTGTTTCAATAATCCGTTAAGAACCTCCTCGTGAGGTTCTTTAATTATGGGAATCTCGAATAACTTATCATCCATGATAAGATTCTTAAAATTTCAAATCTCGAGATTCAATAGCTGTATTAAACTCCAAATCCATAGGTCTATTTAAGTTATGATCATTTTTTGGATGCTCTTTATATGTCTTGTAATAATATGTCTCATTTAGCACAAACATCTTATTCACATATAATCCAAATCAAAATTCAATTGCATAATTTAGTATCATGAAGTTTAATAAATGAGATTAATTACTATACACTGTCAGTGTAAAAAGTTTTATACCGTCGGTTCATCACCATCACCCGTTTGTATTACTTTATAGATTTTTAAAATAAAAGTCAAACTTCTTTTAATATCCAACGTCTATAATTAAGTGATGGTGTAAAACTCTTTTACACTGACAGTGTATTTCAATTAATCTCTTAATAAATTTACCCACTAAACATTTTAGTGATTGACACATTTTTGAATATACTAAATTCAAAATTAACTGTAATAATAATAATAATAATATTACTAATAATATTTATAATACTATTTAGAATGGAACATAATAAAAATTAATGATACAAATATAATTATTATTACTTAATTATTATTATTGAAACTTTATTTTTTTTGAAACATTAAAAATGAAATATTATTTTCTTTTCCTACTAGCATTGAGAGGAAGAAAATTTATCAATACAATTAACACTTCTTTTGATAATTGACGGTAGTTATAAAATCTACATATGCATATCTTTACAATTAATGATGAAATATATATATATATATATATATATATATATATATATATATATATATATATATATATATATATATATATATATATATGAAAAGGCTCCACATCTTTTTTTTGGAGCATTTCAATTTTGATTAACGATGCGATGGTCTGTTTATAATTGAAACTGATATCGTCTTTTTTTTCCAACTCCATTGATTGCAATTTTTAAAGAATTTATTCATAATCTAATATATTTCAATAAGACAATATTGCACAAGAGAATCTTCAAAATCAAAATTCAAGGGCCACCCCGCCCCACTTCTCTAAGACACTACCCTGTTCAATTATGAATTGACAGAAAGAATCATTTCAACCTTCACAACCAATTTATATAAAAATAACTTCACAACCTTCTCAACCGATATATTCATATTAATTATATATTCATTTAAACAGAGCTACAAAAAGTTAATGAATTGTTTTCATTATTTAACGTATAACATATATTTGAATCATTCACTCTAGACAACTTTAAACGCCAAACAATCGTACAGTCAAAGTGACTCTCACAAATATTACTCAATTAATGTTCAAATTATTTTAATATTAAATAAATATTAAGAAAAAATTATAATATTGTAATCATACTCTGATACCAACTATTAATTTAATTTTATTTAAAATCTTTATATTATGATTTTCACAGGACTTTAATATCTATTAGAAACAATAAAAACATATCAGAATTCATTTGACGATTTTTTTTATGTTTAGAATGTGTCTACGACACAGCAATTTGTTTTTTGATGCTTGAAACGGAAGTCTCGGTTGCCATTACTTGACATACTATAAGATTATTAGAAAATTAATTCAAGTCAAATGGATCAAGGCTATAATCGTGAACAAATCACTTTTCTTATAGTATTTCAAGCACTCTCAAATTGTCTTAGAGTTTCTACGCATAAATACCTAGGATAATTCAACCTACACTCGAGTTTGCACAAGACGGACGAAAACTCGAATGCAGCAAAGAATATCTGGAATTTAGTGAAGAGGATGTACGTAATTTCTAATGTATTTTTCTGAATCTGAAATGCTCAATTTATAGGCTAAAATGGTGATGTTTCACAAGGTTGCGACCCTTGATAAAACACATCTTTTCAACAACATATTTTGTTGGAAGTTATAACTTTTCACCTACGACAACAGTTCAAAGTGTTGCTACTTTTGAATTCAAACAAACTGCCTATTACAATTGTTTAGCAATCGTTGCCTATTTTCGTAAACACCATATTGCAATAGTTCATCAACCGTTGCTTGTTTCCAAATTCAAAAGACAAGTAGCCTACTGGAACTATCTTGTAAATTGTTTAGCAATCTTTACATTAATGTTGCACTGTTACTCTTATAGCAACGGTTTTATCAAATGTTACACTGTTTCGCATTGTACAACACTTCACAAAATGTTGCTTATTTCAAATTCAAAATACTTACTTCATATGCATATTTTCTTGTCATTTTGGAACACACCCATGATGATTAATTATTATTAGTTATTGATAATTTACAAGATTGCACGCAAGAATATGCAAGATAATTCAATTTATACTCGAGTTAGCAGAAGACCGATGAAAATTCAAATGTAAGAAAGATGAAATCCAAAATTTTGAATGAAGAGGATATGATTTTCTAATGTATTTTTTAAAAATAAAAAATGCTCAATTAATTTATAGGATAAAGTGTTGTTGTTCATTAGGTTGCAACCTTGATGAAACACACACTTTCAGTAACGCTTTTGCTAAATGTTACACTGTTTTGCCTACAATAATACATTTTCAAACGTTGCACTGTTTCGCCTATAACAAGAGTTTTCAAAAATTATACTGTTTCAAATTCTACAATATTTTACGAAATGTTGTCTATTTCTGAATTCAAAATAATTACCGTCTACTACAACACTTCTCAAGTGTTGCCTATTTCTATATTAAAATATTAAATTTCACTTTTATATTTTCTTATCATTTTAAAATACATTCAAAATTATTAATAGTTAATAACTTACTAATTGAAGTACCAATGATATAATAAGCACAATCTATATATTGTCTCTGAAAAATTCATTTTTTAGATACATAGAATGATAAATATATATGGTGTATATATATGAATCAGATACATAAATCATTGAATGAATTTAAAAAAGTGTTTTTTTTTTTTTATAATAAAGATCGAGATAGTACATATATTTCTATATATCCATCATAGTCTTTCACGTTAAAGTCTATTTCATTAAAAAATTGTCAGGAAAAATGAAATACATAGAGAAAAGTGAGTGCAGTGTAAAAAGAAAGTCGAAAGATATATTTAACTATTTATTATTATAAAAAATAAAAAGAATCCACTTACATATAAAATGGGAGAAAAAATAAACTTTTCTTAGGATATAGGAGATAGCTACATAATAGTGACATAGGTTTTATTGTCGGCTATATTATAATTGATCTCTTCTTAAATTGGCATTATCGTCCAAAATTTAATAACCGCATAGCAATATCAAATATTTTAATTACTTTATCATTTTCTAAATCTTAGGATCAATTTGATATAAATAATATAATATATTTCTATCAAAAAATTTAATAACGCATGTGTTAGAATTTATTTTTCTAATATTTTAATTTTTATGAAAAACAATAATAAGAACTTACCTGGATCTATGATGATGATTATTATTTATGATTTTGATACAGAAATCTTGGTTGTCATTACTTGTAATCCTACGAAAATGTGTTTGTTTCAAGATTCACAATTATATTTCTTGGAATAATATTCTCAGGATTATTATTGTCAAAAATATTATTCCTACTCATGTTTGGTAGAGATATTTAAGTTTCTTAAGAATAATTATAAAATTTATTTGATTGAAAATTATAAAAAATTAAATTAAAAATAAATGTGAAAGATAGTGAAAAATTATAGTTTGTTGAACTTATTCCCATGGAAATGTTGTATTCCCATCCTTTAAGCATTGGAATAAAAACAGAAAATTCATGTGTAAATAAGATTCTTAGGAATAAAAGGTGTCTTTGAATAATTTTGTTAAACTTGAATCAAACATGAGAATATTGCATTTCCATAATCATATTCCTGGGAATATTTTTTCAAACCTTGAAACAAACACACCTTAAGATTGTTAAAAAATTGATTATAAATTTAAGCACTTTCAAATCGTCTTAGAGTTTATACGCAAAAATATGCATGATAATTCAATTTATACTCGAGTTTGTAGAAGACCGATGAAAATTCGTATGTAAGAAAGATGAAATCTAAAATTTTGTATGAAGAAGATGTGCTTTTCTAATGTATTTTTTTGAATCTGAAATGCTGAACTTATAAGACAAAGTGGTGTTATTCATTAGATTGCAACTCTTGATGAAACACACACTTTCAGTAATATATTTTTGGTAAATGTGTTGCATTGTTTCGCCTATAGCAATATATTTTCAAATATTATATTGTTTCGCCTACAACAATAATTTTTAAAAATTCTATTTTTTTCAAATTCTACAATATTTTATAAAATATTTCTGAATTCAAAATACTTGCTGTCTACTCCAACACTTCTCAAGTGTTGTCTATTCCTATATTAAAATATTGACCTTCACTTTTATATTTTTTTATCATTTTAAAATACATTCAAAATTATTAATTATTAATAATTTACTAAACGAAGTATCAATGATATAATAAGTACAATAAATTGACGGGGATATTATAATTGATCTCTTCTTAAATTGGCATTATCGTCCCAACTAAGCAAATGATAGATGGATGAACCTATTACTTTGAATAAAAGAGAGAGAGATAGGTTTCTTTTATGGGGCCGGAAAAAGATAGATTGTGATATGTTGAAAATTATTTGGAGTGGTGTAGCAGTCGGTATTGAATTAGTTAATACATGCACATGGGGTGGAACCAGGGAGTCTCAACCAGGGGTCATTTCAAGTCGGCTTAAAGAAATAATGGCAACAAGTAACAACCATAATAGTAACATTGTTAGCTTGTTATATATTGCTCAATCTATATTTTTTATAATAAAAAATAAAATCTCTTACTCAGAATATATATATATATATATATATATATATATATATATATATATATATATATATATATATATATATATATATATATATATATATATATATATATATATATATTGGTAATGCTAATACACACCTATTTGACAATTAGAAAGTGTATCAATAAAACATTTCTCTTTTGTTATAATTAATTAAATTTAAGTTAATTAATGTAATGTTTTTTTCTTTTTGTTTTTCTCTCTTTGTCTATATTAATGGTTACTGTAGCAAAAATTGAAGAAAAAAAAACTCTATTTTTGTGTGATTTATTCATTTTAATAATCAATTTTTAAAAAATGATAATTTTATAATTAAGTTGTTACATGTTTCTGAAATACAACATAAAAGAATTTATCTAAATTATTTTTCAAAATAACTTTCTTGAAATAATATTGAATATTAAGAATATAAAATTTAGTATAAATTGTTTCATTAAAAAAATATCACTAAAAATGGTATTTAATTCGACATTAATAATTTAATATTAACTTTTTCAAATGACCAAGAATATTTTTTTTTACAATCAATTTAAATTAAGGTTAGTAATGTAATATTTCTTATTTTTTATATTAATGATCTTTGTAGCAAAAACAAAAGAAAAAACACCCTGGGTGTGTGATTTTTTGGCATTGTAGTGATTTGTTTTACTGAAACGATTCTATAATCATGTTAGTATATGTTCTTGAAATACAACATAATTTTTTAAATTCTTTTTAAAACAACTTAATAATATCCTAAATAAACAAAATAATTTAAAAAATGACTTTCATTGTTTTTTCCTTAAAATACACCACACAAAATTTTATATTCACTTTTTTAATGAAGCAACGTTCCAGACAAGTTAATTAAACACAAGTAATATTATTAAACAATTAACTATTAAAATTAAAAAATAATTGATTACTAAAATAAAAAAATCACACAAAGATAAAGTATTTTCCTTCAAATTTTGCTACAGCAATCATTAATATGAACAAATGGAGAGAAAATCGAAAAGATAAACAAAATTACATTAATTAACATAAATTTAATTAATTATAAGGAGAAAAAATATTTGTATTGGTCTAGTTCAAAGCTCCTTGATCGTAAGCGCACAAATGAGTTGATTCCCTTTAGGTCACTCAGGGTATATTTTATATTTTAGGGCAACGAGATATCTCTTCAAAACATCGAGTAACTTATCGGTCTCATCTCTATCAAGGCTATCATTGACTATAAGATGGTGATTTAGTTCAAAATCTAAAAACTCATATCTAAGGGTTTTTAGTAACTCCTTAAGCTTTACTTTTGAGTTCTTTATGTCAGACATCGGGTTGGGGTCAAAGCGAGGCATTGATCTAGACCTTTATCTAATAACACCTCAGCCTCAGGTTCCTCTATATCCAATATAGTAGGCGCAACTGGCTCTTTAGCAGGAGGTGCCTCTAGTGACAATTCTTTCAAACGTTCATTGTTGATGTCCATAAAACAACATGAATCATCGATAGCTGGAGCTTTCATAAACTGGGAAAGAATAAACTTAATTTTCTCCTCACCGGCCTCAAAAGTAAGTTTCCCTCATTTTACATCAATAATCGCACCAGAGGTGGCTAAAAAGGGTCTTCCTAATAAGATCGGAATGTTGGAGTCTTCCTTTATGTCTGTCACTATAAAGTCAGTAGGGATGTGCAGCTGGCCGATCCTAACTAGAATATCTTCCAAAATACCTACGGGATACTTGACTGAATGATCGTCCAGCTGCAGTGACATCTTATTGGGATTTCAATCACCTAAATTTAGCCTCTCACAGATCGAGAGAGGCATCAAGCTTACGCTAGCTCCTAAATCACAGAGGGCATTGTTGATGACAAATTTTCCAATTACACATGGAATGGAAAAAATTCCTGGATCTTTCGGCTTTGATGATATATTGTTTTGTATGATGGCACTAAACTCTTCAGTGAGCGCCACCGTACTATCATTGTCAAGCTTCCTCTTATTGAGTAATATCTCCTTGAGGAACTTAGCATATGAGTGAATTTGTGTAATGACCTCCATAAAGGAAATAGTAACATGGAGCTTCTTCAAGAGCTCTACGAAATTTTTAAATTAATCCTATGTCCTAGACATAGCAAGTCTCTGAGGGTATGATATGTGTGGATTATATAGGGGATAAGGTACATATGGGTTTTCATTCTCAACTATCTCCTTAACTTTGGGTGTCGACCCATTATCACCTTCTAGTGCTCTTATCGGGGTACTGTCATTAATTCTCTCTGCTACTTCCTCAACTACCCGTCCTACTGTCGGGTCTCTAACTCTAGGATGAACTGGTCCATCTAATTCCGTCCCACTTTGCAGTATGATGACATTAGTGTGGCCTTTTGGGTTTGGTTGTGGATGGCATGGAAAAATACCTGCAGGGGCAGCATTCCCCGCTTGTTACTGGGCTACTTGAGAAATCTGAGTCTCAAGAATCTTCTTGCGTGTAGTCCTGGCATCAACATTATTCGCCAATTGTTTTATTAGCTCATTAGTATGAACGTTATGGTTCATAAACTCCTTTTTTGTTGAGTCTGGGACATGACAAAATTCTCCATCATGAGCTCCTGATTAGACTTTTTAGGTGAAGAATTTTGAAAACCAGGGTGAGTAGTAGGAGGTGGGCTTGGTGTAAAAAATAATTGTTGTTATTATAGGAGAAATTTGAATGATTCCTCCATCAAGGATTATACATGTTAGAGTAGAGGTTATCCTATGCATATTTGATTTGGTCGTGGGAAGCCTCAGACAATAATTGACAGTCATATGTGGCGTGCCCTTCGACTCCATAGATCTCACTGAGGGGGGCTATTGCAGCTACGGTAGCCGCAAAAGTAATGGTTAGGTTATCAATCTTCTACATGAGGGCATCTACCTTAGCATTCATATGATCTAGGCTTTTCACTTCTTACATCTTGCCTTTCATTTGAGACATTTCAACAGGGGTGCGCTCGCTACCCCACTGATAATGATTTTGGGTCATGTTTTTAATAAGTTGGTAGGCCTCAGAGATGGGCTAGTCCATCAAAGCCCCTTCTTCCTGCAACATCAACTATCATCCTCGTGTTATAGAGGAGATCATTATAGATATCATGGATAATTATCCACTTCTCTAGGCCATGATGCAGACAAAGTCTCATCATGTCTTTTCACCTTTCCCAGACTTCAAAGAGGGACTCTCCTTCAGCTTGTCTAAAATAATTGATTTGGTTTCTTAAAACTTCTGTTTTAGACGGTGGGAAATATCGTGCTAAGAAAACCTTTTTGAGGTCATTACATGTAGTAATTGAATTAGTCGGGAGGGACTGTTGCCAAGCTATGGCTCTGTCCCAGAGGGTAAAAGGGAAAAAGAAATAATTGAATAGCTTCGGGATAAATGCCATTACTCTTCAACATGTCAGCATACTGAAGTAACAAAAAAGAGATGCAGATTGGGGTCCTCCGTATGGTTTCCGGAGAACTGGTTATGTTGCACGATTTATAGCAGAGAGGGTGTAAGCTCAAAGTTATTAGCTTGAATACGCGTTGGAACAATGCTCAAATGAGGCTCGTCTTGAGATGGGACAACATAGTCCTTAAGAGGACGCTCATTATTTATCGCAGCCATTGGAATGTTATATTGGTCGCAAATTTGTTCTAATTTATGCCTAATTCAGATAAAACGCTCGATTTTGTTTATCAGTTTATCTAACTCGTCCCCGGATGAGCGGGGTACTTGGCATACAACTGAGAAAATGGGAATAAAAGAATAAAAAGAATGACTTTGTCTATATGGTGAAGCAAAGGGATCATGATATTGACTAATGATCCCCAACAACGGCGCCAAAAACTTGATAGGTCCGCAACTGCATGACAACATCGTAGTAATAAAAAGATATTGAATCCACATACACCAAATTTTAAACGGGTTGTTCTCTATCGCTACAGTATAAATCTAAGGCTAATAATACTAATTTCTGATGCAAAAGAACTAAAATAAGCTAGTTTAGAAAATCAATTAAAGATATAGACCAGAATGTGGCTCTCATCGAGCAACGGTACTCGCAGAATCATGTTAATTTATAATTAAATTAAGATAGTGTTTTCTCATAAGAAAAAGAATTAATTTAAAGTAATTGACCGCTTTCGCGCAGCCGGAACCAGGTTTTAGCCTAAAATCTATATTGTCGCTTTCACGTGTTCAACGTGTTAAAGTGAAAAACTTCTATTTTTGAAAATTAATTACTTTTAATTAATTGAAAAGTTGTTTACGGTGAAAAAATAAGTTTAAAGGTATTACCAGCTTTCGCTCGTCTAATACGATATTTTAAGCGCATAAACGCCCCGCTTTCGCGTGTACGTTTATGTTCTTAAAATCCCTTTTTAAAAATAATTAGTTTTACAATTTAAATAAATGATGCTTTCACAATGCAGTTAATTAAAATATGATTTTTCTCTAAGTCGGATACAAATTATGTTCTTTCGAATCGGAACTGGTATCTCTAAATTAGTTTCTAAGAATTTAGCCGAACGTTATTAATAAAACAAAATCAATATTGAAAATTAAATGTAAACATGTTAAACATTCTAATTATAATAATAAAGTACTAGAGACACATGCAAGTAGTAATGAAAAAAAGTAGCAAAAGGAGTAAATGAGAAAAATCTAAAATTGAGTGAATATGTAAATAAGAAAGAAAAGCTCCAAAAACTAGTACTGAATAATTGCTAAATGAAATTCCGAAAATTTAATGCCATCAGAATTATAACATAAACGAACCAAATGTAAATACGAAAATTGCATAAATTAACTCTAAGGTGCACTTTTCTCTCAATGTGAGAAAATAAGCGCTTTTACAAAATTGAATTTTCTTCCTAAAATAAATTCTGAAGAACTTGGATGGAAAAACTTACTTTTAAAGACCTATTTATAAAGATAAAATTTATACAAGAGTGTTCCAAAATGTGCAAGAGGTAGTGGAGAGAGAGGTGGAAATCTACAGAACTGTAGAAAACATGCCTTAATTTTCAGAACTGCAGAACCATGACGGTCGTCATGGCTCTGATGCACTGGCTGTCACGGATCATGGAGGAATGACGGGATTCGTATGGGTGATGACATACTCGTCATCCATCTTGCGCTCAAACTCTTCAGTTTTTGTCTTCTTGTGCTGAAGCTCTAGGCCTGCAACGTCATGACAGGCGTCATCCTTGCTAGTTGGACGCCATACCATTGCAGAGTTTCATTTTTGCTCCCGCTTTTGGTGTTTCACACCATTTCTTAGCATGAACACTCCTGCAAGAAAAACACCTGAAACATATACCAAGTACAAACATAAAACTATAAAAAAGGAAAGGAAAAAGACTCAAAAAAGGATATGAATCGAGTCAGAAACGCGATACTTTTTTGAGGTACCAGCGCCCTTGATAAGATGATGATTGTCATGGTCGTGAAGAGTAGTCCATCAACGTTTTGAAGTTCACTGACGATCGTCATCTGCATGACGACCAACCCTTCATGCTTCTAGAGGGGCGTTTTTCCAATATTTAAACGGTTTAACACCAATTTTTTTCTCTCATTAGGTTCCTCACTCTCCCCGCTTCTACTACAATTAATCTTCTTTATTGGTATTAGATGATAATCAAACAAAATAAAACTCGCGGGTTGCCTCACATGCAGTGCTTCATTTTATGTTGATAGCTTAACTCAATTATGCTCATCCATCAAGAGGGACAAAGGATCAACGTTAGTGTGCTAAACACTGACCATTTAAGAAAAACTTCCCAGTGGAGTTTCTCTAAACATCCACTGCTCTTGATTCACTAACTCTTGTCACTTCAAACGGCATTGACCATCTAGACCATAGTTTCCCAGGAAATAACCTTAACCTAAAGCTAAACAATAAAACAATCTCGCCTTCATTAAATTCTCTCATAGTTATGCATTTGTATTGCCACTTATTTGTCCTTTCCTTATATATCAGGGCATTCACATACACATCCAAACACAACTCCTCCAGCTCTTGCAAATCCAACATTTTTTTACTCCCAACAGTAGTATGGTCCATATTCATGGCTTTGATGGCCTAATAAGCTTTTTGCTCAAGTTCCACATGGAGATGGCAAGATATACAATCCACGAGCTTAAAGGGGTTGATTCCTATATGAGTCTTATATTTACCCTATATGCCAAGAGTGCGTCTTTCAGTTTTGTAGATCGATCCTTCCAAGAGGTGGAAACCATTTTTTTCAAGTATCCTCTTAATTTGTCAATTAGATATTTCCACCTCTCCGCTGGTTTGCGGATGGTAAGGGGTCGCAACTATGTGCCTAACTCCATATTTGGTCAACAGGTTCTCGAAACATTTTGAGATGAAGTGTGAGCTGCCATCTCTGATAACTAACATGGGGGTACCGAATCTAGGGAAAATGACTTTTTTAAACATCTTAATCACCACTTGTGCATCATTTGTAGGATAGGCAATGGCTTCGATCCATTTATACATGTAACATACAATAATAAGTATGAATTTATCCCCATTCAAAGACAGAAACAAACCCATGAAATCGATTCCCCGGATATCAAAGATCTCCAATTCTAGGATTGGCATTTGTGGAATCTCATCTCTCCTTGAAATGTTTCTAGTGTTCTGACACCAGTCACACTCTATGGTGAAATTATGCACATCCCTAAAAATGGTGGGACAATAAAGGATGGCCTTGAGAATCTTGGTTGCAATCTTGGATATGCTCATATTCCCTCCATAGGGAAAAGAGTGACAATCGCTAACGGAACTCTCAATCTCCTCATCAGGGATGGATTGGCAGAAGATACCATAAACACCTATTTTAAATAGGAGAGCTTCATCCCAATAGTAATGTCTTGGATCATGGAAGAATATTGTATTCTTGTTGATAGGTCAGGTCAGGAGGCAAAACACCAGCGAAGAGGTAGTTGATATAATCAACATACAAGATGCTTTATATTTAGCTATTGGAGCTTCCTCATCTGGTTCCTTCTTTATGATATAGCTACCCTCTTCAAGGAAATCAGTAATATGAGCATAGCAAGGCGCTTTGGCTCTAACAAAGGCTATCAGTCTATCGTCTATAAATTATTCATTAATCTATATATCTTCAGACTTACCATCACTTATTCTAGATAGGTGATCTACCCCCCATATTTTATGTACCTGTCTTATCTTGAATCTCCATGTCAACTCTTGCAGTAGTAAAATTCATTGAATCAGCATCGGCTTCACATGCTTTTTACTTAATAGGTACCAGATGGTAGCGTTGTTTGTGTATACAATAATTTTCGATCCTACAAGGTAAAAACAAGATTATCAATCGCGAAAATGATTTCCATAATCTCTTTCTCAGTAGTGGCATAGTTTATCTGAGTTTCGTCTAGGGTCCTATCAGATGCATTATACTTAATAGGTACCAGATGGTAGCATTTTTACTTAAGAGAATGTTATTATTGGCTAACAATGGAATATAACTGCTGCAAATATGTGAAGAAGTGCCATAAATGTCAGGTTTATGCTGATAAGATTCATGTGCCTCCAACTCTTCTCAATGTTATCTCCTCTCCTTGGCCTTTCTCTATGTGTAGAATTGACATGATTGGTATGATAGAACCTAAACCTTAGAACGAACATCATTTCATTCTAGTGGCCATCTATTACTTTACCAAGTTGGTTGAAGCTGCATCGTACGCCAATGTAACCAAGCAAGTGGTGGTCTAATTTATCAAGAATAAACTAATCTGCCGTTATGGTGTTCCAAGTAAGATCGTTACTAATAATGGATCAAATTTGAACAATAAGATGGTGAAAGAAATGTGTGCAGAATTCAAGATTGAACACCATAACTCATCTCCTTACAGACCCAAGATGAATGGGATCGTTGAAGCTACGAATAAGAATATAAAGAAGATCATCCAGAAAATGTTATGACTTACAAAGACTGGCATGAGATGCTCCCTTTTGCTCTACATGGGTATCGTACATTTGTTCGATTTTCAACTGGGATAACCCATTTCTCTCTTGTATATGGCATTGAAGCAGTGCTCCCCGTGGAGGTTGAGATCTCGTCAATGAGAGTCTTGATATAAGCAGAATTATCTGAGGCTGAATGGTGTCAGAGTAGATTTGATCAGTTGAATTTAATTGAATAAAAGAGTATGACGGCTTTATGCCATGGTCAATTGTATCAGCAAAGGTTGAAGAAAGCTTTTGATAAGAAGGTCCGACCTCGTGTGTTCAGAGAAGGCGACCTAGTACTCAAGAAGATCTTGTCTTTCATTACTGATTTTAGGGGAAAGTAGACTCCTAATTATGAAGGCCCATATATTGTTAAGAGAGCTTTCTCTGGTGGTGCTTTAATCCTTAAGACCATGGATGGTGAGGAGCTCATTCGTCTTGTGAATTTTGTTTCAGTCAAGAAATACTTCGCCTAAAAAAATATAAAAGAACAACAAGCTAAGTTGAAAACCTAAAAGGGAAACTTAGGCAAAAAAGAACGTCTCAGTGGGCCGAAAACCCGAAAGGGAGGTCCAGGGAAAAGTTAGAGACATAAATAGAAAATGATTATCCCGGTAGATTGACACCCGCAAGGGGAAATCTAGGCAAAAGTTAGGGATTATGGCAAGTAACTGCATCAGGCCAGACTTAACCAACTTAAAGCGACCTCACCCATCAAAAGTTTTCTCAATCAAATTACTCTCTCTAGAAGCTCGAACATAATGGATTTCAAAGTTGATAGGGAGAATAATGGCCATTGAATTTTAATGTAGCCTTTTATTTCATTTACCATTTTTCACCTTTGTAAATGATCTATGGAGTCTCTCCATTTATGGACTACCATTCCTTCAATAAAATTCGAGACTTTATCCATTTGTTTGCAACTCTTATTTTACTTCCTTCTTGCAATTTTTTTTTACTTTTGATGAGAAATTCTTGCAACGAAAAGTTTAAAATATTTTGTTCTTGCTTTAAGAAGTGTGTGTGTGTGTGTTTCTTTTAATTTATGATTCTGATGTGTGGATCTCAGTGCTTTCTTAAAATAATGTATTTATTATCCTCAATAGAATTGTAGCAGTGGATGATTATTGGTTCTTTAAGAGACATTCCCTCCATTTGGCACCATTATGTTAGTATCCCCAAAGAAAATTAGGCTTAAAGGAAACTTTACTCCATCGACGACTTCTTGTTTTATCTCTAGTGAGGTTCCCATCCTGTTGAGATTAGTCGAGTGTTCATTGGTACCAAGATGTTTATTTCATCTCCAGTTCATCTACTATTTCCTGTTTTGTCAGCATAAACATAACACGCATTCATCCATGCATATACATCATGCATAATTAAATTCATAATTCATATTCATATTACATTCCCTGTGTTGCTTTCCTTAACTTGGATGCATTTATCCCCCAAGTGATATATATTTCCTCCCTTCAGTAGAGTTGTCGACCTTAAGCAGAAAGTGTATACCCTTTCTAAATCCCCACTGAGTTTATTCCTCGTGGAAGACTTTGCTTTAGCTCTCCTTTCCATATTTGGATAGGATAAATCCCCAGTTTGAGATTATCCCTCACTGGGAAAAGTCTTGTTTGACTATCCCTCTCCACTTTATTCCTGGATTGAACCTAGTCTCTAATAGGTCTGATATTGAATCTCTCTAGGCTGTAAAAACCTAGATTGATGGTACATTTATTTTGTACCTCCAAATACTTCGATCCACCATGGAAAACTTGTATACGGTTCCCCATCAAAGACTAATTTTGTTCCCCGATAGTGTTCTTGTAATACTCCCTTTGAAATCTCTACCTAACAACAAGTGGCAGTCTCTTTATTTGAGAAGCTTGTTTATGTTCCCAAATTTTGTTTCCAATGATAAATGACAGTCTCTTTTGCAAGAAGTCTGTCTCTTCCCAGTGAAGTTAGCACACATATCAACTTCCTTATTCTTCCATCAAATGGTTATCTCTCCAGAAAATTCCCGTCAGAGAAGTTTGTTAGAGTTCATTTGGCCTTTTCAAGAGGAAGTCTTGATTAAAGAAGAAACCGAGACCCATTCGTGGCATACAACCCGAATCATTTGTTGAAGTTTATTTACCCTTTTCAAGTGGAAGACTTGATTAAAGAAGAAATTGAAAGCCATTCGTGGCATACAACCCGAATCGTATGGAAATTTATTCGACAACAAGTGGAGGTCTCTTTATTTGAGAAGCTTGTTTCATTTTGGATGACAAATAGAAGTCTTTTCTGAGAAGTTTGTCTATCCCCAGTGAGTTCCTTTCACCAAATGGTTATCTCTCCGAAAAATCCCCGTTAGAGAAGTTTGTTGGAGCTCTTTTACCCATTTCAAGTAGAATACTTGATTAAAGAAGAGACATAGACTCCTTCGTAACATACAACCCAAATAGTTTGTTGAAGTTTATTTACCCTTTTCAAGTAGAATACTTGATTAAAGAAGAAATGGAAACCCATTTGTGGCATACAACCCGAATCATGGTTGAAGTTTATTACCCGACGACAAGTGGAAGTCTCTTATTTAAGAAGTTTGTCTCGTTCTCAATGACAAATGGCCATCTTTTCTCCGAGAAGTTTGTCCATTCCCTAGTTGAACTTTATCAAAATATTAATTACTCTTCCGTCAAATGGCTATCTCTCCGAAAAATCCCGTCAGAGAAGTTTGTCGAAAATTATCACTTTTGCTTTTTTCTTTATTTGAGATAATTTGTTATGAGATTTTTTATCTTCCCTAAAGTGAAGTTAACTACGGCTAATGGCAATTTCCCAATAAGTCTGTTATCAAAAATCATCCTCTCATCAAATGGCTATCTCTCAGGAAAATTCCCGCTAGAGAATTTTGACGAGATTCCTTTCAGATGATGCTATTTTCTCTTTACTTGAGAAATTTGTTTTGAAGATCCCCGATGGATTCATTGGTTCCCATCTCCCATTTAGTGATCACCCTTTTCTCAAATGAAAGTCTATTAAAGAAGAAATTGGATCCTTTTGAAATTCTGGTATCAGATATGAGATGTCGAAGGTAATGTCACGACACTAATATCTGAGCAATGCAGACAGAATAAAGATAGAGAATAGTAATGCAAGATACATAAGCAATTGTTAACCCAGTTTGGTCCAACTCACCTACATCTGGGGGATACCAAGACAAGAAGGAAATTCACTAAAATAGAATAAATTCAAAGACTCTCCGTACACTTCAACAAGTTACAGTCTTTCTCACCTAATCTCTACCCGTGCAATTTCTACCTAAGCACTCTTAGATATGAGAACCCACTCACTTCCCTACAATCACACCTGTTATCTTAAACAACAATCCCTTGAGAAAAGAAAACACTTTTCAATAACACACTCTTGATTTTACTTCAAAGTTTCAATCAAGAAGACACACTCTTGATCTTGCTTCACAACTTTGATCAAGAAGACACACACTTGATCTTGCTTCACAGCTTTGATCAGGTAGACATACACTCTTGCTTAACAGCTTTAGAGTGACAATTTACAACCACAAATCAGTCCAATTCAATCATCAAAAGATGACTTGAATGGCTTACAAGTCTCACGACTAAATAGACACAAACCCTAGCTTTCTCTCTATATTTCGCTTAGTATTGGTTGTGTTGTAAAACAGGTTTTCTAAGTCCCTTTTTATAGAAGCTTTCAGCTGGGCTTGGACATCTTGAAAACCCTAAATCTATTCTCCAATCAAATCTTTTTATAACAGCTGGTTAGATCTCCTTGGAAAATAAGTAAATCAGGTTGTAATCCATGATTGAATGCACAAACTAATCAGATCTTCAATCATACATAGATTGCCATTAATTGTGCAATCACAAAACATCAGACATTCATACTGAATGTTCTATGTACAGGATGTCATGACATCGGGTCTGACATCCTGGAAAAATCCTGCATAATTCCATAATTCCTTTTATAACTTCCAGCAGGTACAACCATATCAGATGTCATGACCTTGTGTATGACATCTTGAAACAATCCTGCATGAACATGTCTTTCATTTAGGCTCCAGCAGGTACATACATATCAGATGCCATGACCTTGTGTATGACATTTTGAAATAATCCTGCATGATCATGTTCCTTAAGCTCCAGCAGGTACATAGGATATCTTATGTTAAGACATCACACATAACATCTTGCGAACACTCTTTGTTTTACCAAAATTGCTGCCAATACTAAGAATCAACAAACTCCCCCTTTGGCAAATTTTTGCTAAAACATATATCTGTCCTTTTTGTTCACAAGGTAAACTATCAACAGTTAAACAACATAACAGTAGTTTAACCAGCAACAGAAGCAACACAATTACTAGCTAGTTACTAGTAATACACACATGCACAAGGGTACTTCTCCTCCCCCTAAATCTGTGCAACAAAAACAGAATTACTAGTTATGGATGCAACTAGTAAGACACACAAATGCACAAGGGTATTCCTTCTCCCCCTAAATCTGTGCATACATCAAACATCTTCCATGAACATCACAGCTACTGTAACCACAACACATGTACCAGCCAAAATGTCATTCTGACATCTGCTTCAACATCAACACCTGTGCACCATATCAGATATCCTCTTTGACATCTGTAAACAGAACACCATTCTGTTTTAACACCTGTGCACTTCCTTCAATAATAGTTGTCTTTCAGTTCAGCTACATACATCTCACAACTCCACATCAACAACTGCTTCTCCCCCTTTTTAGTCAAAATTGACCAAAGGTGACCAATTAGACAAAATAAATGTCAATTAGCCTAGCAGAGAATGTCAGGACAGATGTTATAACATTAAACATGTTAAAACATAATAGTTAAGCAGTACAAACCATCATCATACACAACTGTGATAGCTGAGATAATGAACAAATCCAAGGAACTCATTTAGAGCCCAAAAAATTACAAACAGGCATCAATGAGGACTGCCACAAAAGATACATTTTCAAAAAAAATAATAAAACTCCAGTCTTCCAAACAGTAGAACAGCTTCCAAGACATCAATCTTCCCAGCACACCTCACAGGCTTCACCTTATCACACCAGTCTTTAACACAGGAAGGAACCATTAATCAGAAGAAGAAGTATCACCTTCACCTTCACCTTCACCTTCAGAGCCTTCAGAGCTTTCAGAGTTGCCACTGGATTGGGCTTTTGCATCTGAATTCTTAGTAGCCTTCTCCATTTCTTCCTTTTCCATGCTGCAGATAAGAACTTCCAAGGCTTCTTTTCTTGCCTTGGCCACCCTTATCCCATTCTCCAATTCCTTGCAGATATCTTTTAGTTGGTCAATTAAGCTCCCTTGAGATGCAGGCTCCCTTCTGGCAGATGTCATAACAACATCATTGACATGACTTCCCTCAAACAGCTTATAATGAATGGATAGAGGGGGTTTTCTTCTGCTTGGCATGTCACTTGTATTGAGAATGTCTGGTTGTTGACTCAATATAATACCACAAATAATGGATGGGAAGGCAATGGGCAACTTCACAACATTTGTGGAGGCATGTCTGATGGTTTGATCAAATATAAACTTTCCAAAGTCATAGTTTATCTTGGTTCCAATTGCATGAATGATTCTTCCAAGACCAACGGAGATGGTAGAGATATGATTAGTAGGCACCCAGTTGGCTAAAACAATCTTGTGTAAGATGGCATATTTGACAGTGAGCTTGCCAGCTGATAAGTGATTCCTACTAGGCCATTCCTTAACTTGGCCAACTGTAATAACCCTACAGACCTCATTGTCTGTAGTCTCTAGATCCACTCCTCCATCAGTTCCTCTTCCTAGGAACTTGTTGATAATACTTGGTGAGAATTTCACACATTTTCCCCTTACAAACACCTTGCAGAACTCCCTGCTGCTCTTTTCATAAATATGCTCAGGGATATTCACAATAAACTCTTTTACCAACCCCTCATAACATTGGGGTAGAGCTACCAGAGTCTTCATTAGTCCAGCATTTTTGATCAAATCAATTACTTCCTTAACTCTACAGCCTCTTTTCCAAGCTCTCTTTCAACAGCTATCCTCCTCTGAATGACAAATTTCCATTTTGCAGCACCATCTTCCAGATGAAAGGAGATATTGTCTAGGTGCACAGCAACAGCTTTGCCAGGAGACTTCTGAACAACTTGCCTTTTTTGCAGGGGAGATGTCTGGGACATCGTCTTCGACATCCTCCTCAGAGTCAGAACTGTCTCTTTCTTTCCTTTTCCTAACCTCAACTTTGCTCCAGGATTTTGAGGGTCCTACACCAGTAGCCTTTTTCACTCTTATTATTCTCATTTTAGCCACACTTTTCCCTTTCCTAGTTCTCAGTTTCTCAGCTACACTAGGTTTTACAAGATGGACCAAAGGATCATCCTCTTCTTCAGAGCTTTCTTCCTCTAGGTCAATAATATTCTCCTGAGACATATTTGCTGGTTTCTTGCTAGGTAGGGTTTTACCTAGAGAGCATAGCCCCTCAGCAACAACTTCCTTTTCTGATCTAGACGAATCATCATCTTTATCAACATGAGGTTCCTCCTCAGGTGAGGGGTCCCTTCTAGACAGAGGGGTAGAAACCCCTTTGACTTCATTCCCTTCACTTAGGATCCTAGTGACTAGGTTCCTGATGGCACGATCAACATAATGCATGTCTTTTGGAAGAGAAGATTTACCAGGGGTATTACCTTGCTTATCTCCAGCCTTGGAGGAGGGACCTGGGGTGTCACCTGGTATCACACAAAGTGGAGTAATGTCCAGCACGTCTTCATCTAGAAACTCCATGGAAGGAGTCTTTGCATGGTGAGAGGATTTTGAACCAGATGATGATGGATGTTGAGACATGTTGTAGAACTTTTGAGAGAAGTTTCTTTGCCCTAGCTGAGTTTCTCTGAGAAGTTGAATGGAGATGGAGATTGCTGTGTTTAGGTAGCGTGTGCTGAGGGCATATATACTATTTTCAATGCTAGGGAATGATTTATCATTAATGTGGCTCTTTCTTTTAAGAGGGCAGACACTATTTTTATTTCCTTTTTTTTGCACTTTAATTGCCATAATTTCACAAGAGTCCAAATCCCTAATTTCCCTCCCTCATATTCAATTTGAATTTCACCCGAATTCCTTGCCACCTTGTCTGTTAGTTCCAGTCCATGCTTTAGACCTCTGACTTTATCTTCCACGAATTTTCTAATGGAGTGATAATAGCAAAAACAGTACTTTGTCCATCTGTGCTGGATCTGATTTTTGGACCTAGTTTCAACATTCAGGTTGTCATAATACAATGTCATGACATCGTGTATGACATTGTATGCAATCATCAGTAGTTTCATCCAACCCAGTTGAGCCCAACTACTTCCATCTTCTATACCTTTCACATGTGTAGGAGCAGGTGTCATCCCAATCTTCTCCACATTGTTCTTGGCATTTTTGCTTTGAGATAAACATATAGTCCCCTGTGGCCTAGTTCCAACACTGCTTTCTCCAGTTCCAGTCTGCTTATGACTGGTCACATGTCCACCTATTTGATCTAACCTCTCAGTTGTTTGAGCCATCATAACCTTTTCTCCTATGAAGGTGAGGTTAAGTCTAAGCTTCTTGTGTGACATCCTTGTCTGACATTTCCCACAGACTTGTCTTTCATCACTCTTAAGGGTTCTTATACTCATCTTCATCCCTTCCTCTTTGACATAGGAACACTTTAAGGAATAATCTCTTTGAGAGCTCCACATGTAGCAGTTGTCTTTGGTCCTGATTCCTTTCATAATCACTTCACTATCTTTGTTAAAAATTAGACACTCAGTTTTGGTGAAGTTAACATTCAGATCTTGATCACATAGTTGACTGATGCTTATTAGATTTGCAGTCAAGCCCTTAACAAGTAGAACCTTGTCAAGTTCAGGAACTCCAAGACAATCAAGCTTACCTGTTCCCTTGATTTCACCTTCAGCTCCATCTCCAAAGGTTACATGGCTTATGGTATGATGCTGCAGGTCAGTTAGCAGGTCTTGGTTTCCAGTCATGTGTCTGGAACATCCACTATCAAAATACCACTCTTCTTTGGCTGAGACTCTGTGAGCCTTTAGACTTGTAACATTAGTCTTAGGAACCCATTGCTTCTTGATGATAGGCCTGTGCTGTTTGGGTCTGGGTTGATGATGATTCTGATGTTGAGCAGGCCTAGGATAACCATATAGTTTATAGCAGAAAGGCTTCAGATGACCAAATTTCCCACAGTGATGGCATCTCCATCTTTGGTGTTTCCCCTTCTGCTGTTTTCTCCTCTGGTGTTGTGACATCACATGTTTAGTTTTATTATGGATGCACTTGGGTTTGGCACTAGTGTAACTTCTCTCAGGTTTTGAGTCATTATACCCAATGCCAAATTTGTCTCCAGTCATTTGTCCAGTTTGGAGAATCTTGTCTAAAGAGTCAGATCCATTGCTTAACATCCTTACATACTTGGTCATCTCTTCTAGTTTAGAATTTAGTAACATGGCTTTAGTTTTCAGTTTAGAGATGGTTTTCACATGGTCTGCTTTCTCACTTTCCAGCTGTGCTATCTTCTGACTTTCAGCTTGTGGATTTTCAACTAGCTTGGAATTCAGAACCACTGCTTCTGTTTGTAAATTGGAGATGGTTTCCAAGTATTCTACCTTCTCATTCTCAAGTTGAGTTATTTCCTTCTTCAGGTTTTCAACCTGTTTGCACAACTCTACACTTTTGTGACACAACTTTCTGTAGGTAGAGGTCAATTCTTCAAAGGTTACTTCCTCATCACTTGAGTCTTCATCAGATCCCCATCTTCCTGTCAAAGCAGTCACAAGATTTACAGCCTCCTCTTTTCACTCTCATCAGACCAAGTGGCAGCAAGACTCATCTTCTGTTTCTTGAGGTAGGTTCCACATTCAGTCCTGATGTGTCCATACCCATCACATTCATAGCACTGTACCTCTTTTCCTTCTTTGAGCTTCTCATCTGATCTTGCTCTTCTTCCAGCATTGTTGTATTTACTGATGTCAGATGAGATGTTCTTGACATTTGCCTTAGATTTTACATCCATCTTTTTCAACAGTTTATTGAACTGTCTTCCCAACATTGCTACTTCATTGACCAAACCTTCATCAACCTCCTGACTCTTTTCCTCTTCTGTGTTTGACATAAAGACCATGCTCTTTGTTTTCTTTTCAAAACCATCATTCAATCCCATCTCAAAGGTTTGGAGGGAACCAATTAGCTCATCTACCCTCATGTTGGAAATGTCTTGAGACTCTTCTATGGCAGTCACCTTCATTGCAAATCTCTTAGGGAGTGACCTGAGTATTTTCCTTACCAGTTTTTCATTTGTCATCTTCTCTCCCAGGGCTCCTGACGCATTAGCAATTTCAAGGATACTCATCTGATATTCATGAATGTTTTCATCTTCTTTCATCCTTAAGTTTTCAAACTTGGAAGTGAGCAGCTGAAGCCTAGACATCTTTACCCTAGAGGTGCCTTCATGAGTGGTCTTGAGAATGTCCCAAGCATATTTGGCCACTTCACAGTTGTTTACCAACCTGAAAATATTCTTGTCTACCCCATTGAATATTGCATTCAATGCTTTAGAATTTCCAAAAGCTAGATCATCTTCCTCCTTGGACCATTGTTCTTCAGGCTTCTTCTCAGTAGTGGATTCTCCTTCTTTAGTAATGACAAGATGCACCCAGCCTGTTAACACAACTTTCCAAGCCTTGTTATCAAGAGATTTTATAAAGGCTACCATTCGAGGTTTCCAATAGTCATAGTTAGAACCATCCAAAATTGATGGTCTATGAACAGATCCTCCGTCTCTCTCCATTGTACCAGAAAGTATTGTCCCTAGATCTCACCCAGAACCAGAGCAGGATGCCTGCTCTGATACCAATTGAAATTCTGGTATCAGATATGAGATGTCGAAGGTAATATCACGACACTAATATCTGAGTAATGCAGACATAATAAATATAGAGAATAGTAATGCAAGATACACAAGCAATTGTTAACCCAGTTCGGTCCAACTCACCTATATCAGGGGGCTACCAAGCCAGGAAGGAAATTCACTAAAATAGAATCAGTTCAAAGACTCTCCGTACACTTTAACAAGTTACAGTCTTTCTCACATAATCTCTACCCGTGCAATTTCTACCTAAGCACTCTTAGATATGAGAACCTACTCACTTCCCTACAATCACACCTGTTATCTTAAACAACAATCCCTTGAGAAAAGAAAACACTTTTCAATAACACACTCTTGATTTTACTTCACAGTTTCAATCAAGAAGACACACTCTTGATCTTGCTTCACAGCTTTGATCAAGAAGACACACACTTGATCTTGCTTCACAGCTTTGATCAAGTAGACATACACTCTTGCTTAACAGCTTTAGAGTGACAATTTACAACCACAAATCAGTCCAATTCAATCATCAAAAGATGACTTGAATGGCTTAAAAGTCCCACGACTAAACAGACACAAACCCTAGCTTTCTCTCTATATTTCGCTTAGTATTGGTTGTGTTGTAAAACAGGTTTTCTAAGTCCCTTTTTATAGAAGCTTTCAGCTGGGCTTGGACATCTTGAAAAACCTAAATCTATTTTCCAATCAAATCTTTTTATAACAGCTGGTTAGATCTCCTTGGAAAATAAGTAAATCAGGTTGTAATCCATGATTGAATGCGCCAACTAATCAGATCTTCAATCATACATAGATTGCCATTAATTATGCAATCACAAAACACTAGACATTCATACTGAATGTTCTGTGTACAAGATGTCATGACATCGGGTCTGACATCCTGGAAAAATCCTGCATAATTCCATAATTCCTTTTATAACTTCCAGCAGGTACAACCATATCAGATGCCATGACCTTGTGTATGACATCTTGAAACAATCCTGCATGAACATGTCTTTCATTTAGGCTCCAGCAGGTACATACATATCAGATGCCATGACCTTGTGTATGACATTCTGAAACAATCCTGTATGATCATGTTCCTTAAGCTCCAGCAGGTACATAGGATATCTTATGTTAAGACATCACACATAACATCTTGTAAACACTCTTTGTTTTACTAAAATTGCTGCCAATACTAAGAATCAAGACGTTTTTCCAATATTAGAAGTTGATTCTCATTCAATTATCAGAACTTACATTCTCGTTCCCCGGTGGAGTGTTAATTTTACCCCTAATAATTTAAACACTTTCCCCAGTTTGTTAGCCTTTGGTGTTATTCCGTGTTAGTCCCTCCTCTCCCTGCTTGGTTTCTCCAGCAGTAGTGTATCTCCTATGGCATCATTATCCACGGAATTCAGAATATTGCATTCACATCATATCATAAGCATCATTGTGGCGTCTTAGGGTCAAAATTTATGCATTTTAATATTTAAGTCTCTCCAATCTCGTCGAGACGAAGATTTCAACCTTCATATCTCCGAATGGAGGAAACTTAAATAGGGGCAGCTGTAATACCCTAATTTTCACTCCTAAGATCCCTTATCATTTGTATCATTTGCATAACATTAAGGTCATCAAATATTTTTGTGTATATCCTTATGCTTTTCTAATCCTACAAAAATACACAAAAGAAATATATATCTTGCTTTGCTTTGTTTGCAAGTTAGGGTTTTGGCATCAAGAAGTTTAAGGGATGGACCAATCAAGGATTAGTGTGATCATAAATATCTCAAGGTGATCAATAGTCTCCCTTCATCAACAATCAAAGTTTATACTCACCTCAATTCAAGTTCATCAAGCCACAATTCATTTGGCACTCCAAATTAGGGTTTTAGTCGAAGTCAGCTTAATGTTGACTATTTGACCAAAGCATGATCCTATGACTTGAGGAATGATCCAAGGTCCTTAAATGTGTCCTCATAACCCACTCATATAATTAAAATTTCTCAAGAAGTTAGGTTCATGAGTAGATGAAAGTTTGAACACAACTGATGAAAAGTCAACAGATGCATAAGGTCAAAGTTTGACTTTTAAGATTTTTGGTTAACTATGGACTTTTCTAGTCAAGGATCATGAAAATATGATCAATAAAGTCATTTGATCAAGTTTAATCAAGAAAATCAAGATTACTTTCAAAAGGGGCAAAGATGGAGAATTTGGAATTTTTACTAGGTCCCTAAAAAATCATGTCCAAGTACCCAAATTTCCAAGGCCATAACTTGTGATCCAAGCCACCATTTTGTTTGCTCCAATGATCCGATTAAAGGTGTTTATTCATACTTAAACTTTGTCCTAGGTGATGAAACCAAAAAAAAATGCATGAATGAGAAGATATGAGGTCATGAAATGGAGGATTTATTTGCTTTTCAAGTGATAAAACACTTAGTGAAATTTTCAGCATGCTGACCTAATCAAATGACCAACTTTATGCCAAATTTTCCCCAAGATCCCAATTAATTCAAGAAAAATTCTAAACATGAAAGTTGTCGATCATGATTTCATCTTTCCAAAATGTCCAAGAGCAAGAATTTCCCATGCTTGAGCTAAGAGAATCGAATTTGGGAAGATAGCATCATGAAGTGGTTCCTAAGTCAAGTTACAAGCCCAAGTTGCATTGCAAACTCAAGCAAATCTGCATGATCTCCAAGTACATGTCCTTCTTTCTTCTAAATATCACTCTAATCATAATATCACACGAACGTTTGAGCTATTATCCAAGCAACTATGCCATTACACATTGAATCATTCCATTTTTTTGGCATAAAGGTCACACTTCCATTTGTGTGAAGTGACTTTAATCCAACAATTAGTATTGTTGAGCTCTCAAATGACTTTGGTTTAGATGCACACAAACTCTAAACCTCAATTCAACCCCTATGCTTCAGAAAAAGCAATGTAAAACACTCCATGCACTCCACACTTTTTCCATGCTTCACACTTGGTGTTTTGTGCAAAACCCAACCAAGACATCAAACCAGCAAAGGACACGGTTATTTTATGATATGTGAGATCACTATAAATAGAGGGAAACACCTCATCTATCCACACTCCAATATTTCCAAGGAAAACTTCATTCTTGAGAGCTTTTCAACCTCAACCTTCATTCTCTCATTTGGCTCGTGCATTCTACAAACCAAGGGTTCCAACCATCTTCTGGGAACTCATAAGCAGTAGGAGAAGCATCAGACCGTAGCTGGAAGTAGTGTTGAAGAGGCATTGGACCTTGCTCCAATAGGTATTGTAGCGGGGTATTCGTTACCATTAGAGATATTGACTAAATCTAAGGTAAACCATACAAGTCGAGTCGCCACCGCACTTCTATTTATCCAAAGGAATGGTTAGAAAGCGAACAAAAACCTAAAAGTTTTATCGAATCAAAAACTAGTAAAAATGTCAGAGATCGGGGTAAGGGGGTTGGTTATGCAATGTGAAGGTTTTAAGCACTCAAATCATCCTAAGTACTCCTAGGGAGCCCTTTTCACATTTATTGTAAGGTCGGTATTTTGTGAAAATTTATTTGTGCAAACATGATTGAAGAGATGAGAAGAGAATATACAATTTGTTGATTCTGAGTGTTGGCAGCAATTTTGGTAAAATAAAGAGTGTTCACAAGATGTTATGTGTGATGTCTTAATATAAGATATCCTATGTACCTGGTGGAGTTCAAGAACATGTTCATGCAGGATTGTTTCAGAATGCCACTTACAATGCCATGGCTTCTGATATTGGATGTACCTGCTGGAGCTTAAATGAAAGACATGTTCATGCAGGATTATTTTAGATGACATACACAAGGTTATGGCATCTGATATGGTTGTACCTGCTGGAAGTTATAAAAGGAATTATTGGATTATGCAGGATTTTTCCAGGATGTCAGACCCGATGTCATGACATCCTGTACACAGACTATTCAGTATGAATGTCTGGTGTTTTGTGATTGCACAATTAATGTTAATCTTTGTATGATTGAAGATATGATTAGCTGGCACATTCAATCATGGATTACAACCAGATTTACTTATTTTCCAAGGAGATCTAACCAGCTGTTATAAAAAGATTTGATTGGAAAATAGATTTAGGGTTTTCAAGATGTCCAAGCCCAGCTGGATGCTTATATAAAAAGGGACTTAGAAAACCTGTTTGAACACACAACCAATATTGAGCGAAATATAGAGAGAGAGCTAGGGTTTGTGTCTGTTTAGTCGTGAGACTTGTAGGTCATTCAAGTCATCCATTGATGATTGAATTGGACTGATTTGTGGTTGTAATTTGTCACTCTAAAGCTGTTAAGCAAGAGTGTGTGTCTTCTTGATCAAAGTTGTGAAGCAAGATCAAGAGTGTGTCTTCTTGATTGAAACTGTGAATTAAAATCAAGAGTGTGTAATTGAAAAGTATTTTCTTTTCTCAAGCGATTGTTGTTTAAAATCACTGGTGTTTGATTGTAAGGAAGTGAGTGGGTTCTCATATCTAAGAGTGCTTAGGTAGAAATTGCACGGGTAGAGATTAGGTGAGAAAGACTGTAACTTGTTGAAGTGTACGGAGAGTCTTTGAACTAATTCTATTTTAGTGAATTTCCTTCCTGGCTTGGTAGCCCCCAGACGTAGGTGAGTTGCACCGAACTGGGTTAACAATTGCTTGTGTTATTTGCTTTACCATTATGTATTTTTTATCCATTGTGTGTTAACAGATATTAGTGTCGTAACATTACCTTCGACATCTTATATCTGATACCAAAATTTCAATTGGTATCAGAGCAGGCATCCTGCTCTGGTTCTGGGTGAGATCTAGGGGCAATACTTTCTGGTACAATGGAGAGAGATGGAGGATCTGTTCATATGCCACCAATTCTGGATGGTTCTAACTATGACTATTGGAAACCTCGAATGGTAGCGTTTCTGAAATCCCTTGATAACAAGGCTTGGAAAGGTGTGTTAACAGGTTGGGTGCATCCTGTCATTACTAAAGAAGGAGAAGCCACCACTAAGAATCCTGAAGAACAATGGTCCAAGGAGGAGGGTGATCTTGCTCTTGGAAACTCTAAAGCCTTGAGTGCCATATTCAATAAGGTAGACAAGAATATTTTCAGGCTGGTAAACAACTGTCAAGTGGCCAAAGAGGCTTGGGACATTCTCAAGACCACTCATGAAGGCACCTCTAGGGTAAAGATGTCTAGACTTCAGTTGCTCACCTCCAAGTTTGAAAACCTAAGAATGAAAGAAGATGAGAACATTCATGAATTTTACATGAGTGTCCTTGAAATTACTAATGCCTCAGGAGCCCTGGGAGAGAAGTTGACAGATGAAAAACTGGTCAGGAAAATACTCAGTCACTTCCTAAAAGATTTGCAATGAAGGTGACTGCCATAGAAGAATCTCAAGACATTTCCAACATGAGGGTAGATGAGCTAATTGGTTCCCTCCAAACCTTTGAGTTGGGATTAAATGATGGTTTTGAAAAGAAAACAAAGAGCATGGCCTTTATGTCAAACAAAGAAGAGGAAAAGAGTCAGGAGGTTGATGAAGACCAGGTCAATGAAGTAGCAATGCTGGGAAGGCAGTTCAATAAACTGTTGAAAAAGATGGATGTAAGATCAAAGGCAAATGTCAAGAACATCTCATCTGACATCAGTAAATCCAACAATGCTGGAAGAAGAGCAAGATCAAATGAGAAGCTCAAAGAAGGAAAAAAGGTTCAGTGCTATGAATGTGATGGGTATGGACATATCAGGGCTGAATGTGGAACCTACCTCAAGAAACAGAAGATGAGTCTTGCTGCCACTTGGTCTGATGAGAGTGAAACAGAGGAGGCTGCAAATCTTGTGACTGCGTTGACATGAAGATGGGGATCTGATGAAGACTCAAGTGATGATGAAGTAAGCTTTAAAGAATTGGCCTCTACCTACAGAAAGTTGTGTCACAAAAGTGTAGAGCTGTGCAAACAGGTTGAAAGCCAGAAGAAGGAAATAACTCAACTTGAGAATGAGAAGGCAGAATACTTGGAAACCATCTCCAAGTTACAAACAGAAGCAGTGGTTCTGAATACCAAGCTAGGTGAAAATCCACAAGCTGAAAATCAGAAGATAGCACAACTGGAAAGTGAGAAGGCAGACCATGCAAAAACTATCTCTAAATTGAAAACTGAAGTCATGTTTCAAAATTCTAAATTAGAAGAGATGACCAAGTATGTAAGAATGTTAAGCAATGGGTTTGATTCCTTAGACAAGATTCTTCAAACTGGACAAATAACAGGAGACAAATCTGGAATTGGATATAATGACTCAAAGCCTGAGAGCAGTTACACTGGTGTCAAACCACAAGCCAAACTTAAGTGCATCCAAAATAAAAGCAAACATGTGATGTCACAACACCAGAGGAGAAAACATCTGAAAGGGAAACACCAAAGATGGAGATGCCATTACTGTGGGAAATTTGGTCATCTAAAGCCTTTCTGCTATAAACTGTATGGTTATCCTAGGCCCACTCATCATCAGGATCACTATCAATCCAGACCCAAACAGCACATGCCTATCATCAAGAAGCAATGGGTTCCTAAGGCTAATGTCACAAGTCTGATAGCTCACATTCCCCTCAGAATCTCTGCCAAAGAAGAGTGGTACTTTGATAGTGGATGTTCCAGACACATGACTGGAAATCAAGGTCTGCTAACTGATCTGCATCATCATACCATAAACCATGTAACCTTTGGAGATGGAGCAAAAGGAGAAATCAAGGGAACAGGTAAGCTTGATTGTCTTGGAGGTCCTAAACTTGACAAGGTTCTACTAGTTAAGGGCCTGACTGCTAATCTAATAAGCATCAGTCAACTATGTGATCAAGGTCTGAATGTTAACTTCACCAAAACTGAATGTCTAATCCTTGACAAAAATAGTAAAGTGATTATGAAAGGAATCAGGACCAAAGACAACTTCTACATGTGGAGCTCTCAAATGGATTATCCCTTAAAGTATCCCTATGTCAAAAGGGAAAAGATGTGTACAAGTGCTAGAAGAACTCTCAAGAGTGATAAAAAACAAGTCTATGGGAAATGTCAGGCAAAGATGTCACACCAGAAGTTCAGACTTAACCTCACCTTCATAGGAGAAAAGGTTATGATGGCCCAAACAACTGAGATGTTAGATCAAATAGGTGGACATATGACCAGTCATAGACAGAATGGAACTGTTAGGACCAGGCCACAGGGGACTACATGTTTATGTCAAAGCAAAAATGCCAAGGACAATGTGGAAGATATTGGAATGACACCTGCTCCTACACAAGTGAAAGGTATAGAAGATGAAAGCAGTTGGGTTCAACTGGGTTGGATGAAACTATTGATGATTGCATACAATGTCACACAGAATGTCATGACATTGTATTATGACAACCTGAATGCTGAAACTAGGTCCAAAAATCAGATTCAGCACAGATGGACAAAGTACTGTCTTTGCTATTATCACTCCATTAGAAAATTTGTAGAAGATAAATTCAGAGGTCTAAGCCATGGACTGGAACTAGCAGACAAGGTTGCAAGGAATTTGGGTGAAATTCAAATTGAATATGAGGGAGAAAAATTAGGGATTTGGGCTCTTGTGAAATTATGGCAATTAAAGTGGAAAAATAAAAGAAATAAAAATATTGTCTGCCCTTTTAAAAGAAAGAGCCAAATTAATGACAAATCATTCCCTAGTATTGAAAATAGTATCTATTCCTTTAGCACACGCTACCTAAACCCAACAATCTCCATTTCCATTCAACTTCTCAGAGAAGCTCAGCTAGGGCAAAGAAACTATTCTCAAAAGTCCTACAACATATCTCAACTTCCTTCATCATCTGGTTCAAAATCCTCTCACCATGCAAAGACTCCCTCCATGGAGTTTGTAGATGAAGACGTTATGTACGTTACTCCACTCTGCATGATACCAGGCGACACCCCAGGGCCCTCCTCCAAGGTTGGAGATAAGCAAGGTAATACCTATGGTAACTCTTCTCTTCTAAAAGACATGCATTATGCTGATCGTGCCATAAGGAACCTAGTCACTAGGATTCTAAGTGAAGGGCATGAAGTCAAAGAGGTTTCCACTCCTCTGACCAGAAGGGACCCCTCTCCTGAGGAGGAACCTCATGCTGAGAAAGATGATGACTCGTCTAGATCAGAAAAGGAAGTTGCTGCTGAAGGGCTATGCTCTCTAGGTAAAACCCTACCTAGCAAGAAACCAGCAAATATGTCTAAGGAGAAGGTTATTGACCTAGAGGAAGAAAGCTCTGAAGAAGAAGATGATCCTTTGGTTAATCTTGTAAAACCTAGTGTAGTTGAGAAACTAAGAACTAGGAAAGGAAAAAGTGTGGCTAGAATGAGAACAGGAAGAGTGAAAAAGACTGCTGGTATAGGACCCTCAAAAGCTTGTGTAGAACCTCAAATTTGCACCTACCTTTTGTACATTCATTTTCATATTAGGTCATTAACATAACATAGTCCACTGCATAACATTGCATTGTCCTTTGCCCAAGTGCAAGTCATCAGACAAGATTAGGTCAACTGGTTAGGAGGATCAGTCAAACAAGCAAGCAAATGCATTTCTCAAGGAAGCAAAGCCCTAGGGTTGGTTAAACTTGTTCATATGATTATGTGATCATTTTGAAGTGGTTTGGTCAAGGTTTGGTTGTTCAGAAGTCATCAGTCATGGTTCAATCCCCCAGAAACCCTAGAAAGTCAACCAAAGTCAACTGTGCCTGAAATCAAGGATTTGAAGGTGGGAGATGGTTTGAAAGGGTTCATTTATGTCCATACAAGTCTCATTTGACATTTCAAAGATCAAGATTGAAGAATTTGAGGTCAGATGAAAACTTGCCAAAAATAGCAGGTGACCTGCAATTGGAAATTGCCAAAAATGGAAAGTTCTTCTCCTCAAATTTACATCATCATAAAAGCTTCAAATGAATTTTTGTCCAACATGAAAGTTGAAGGTCTTGTTCTCCCATTTCCAAAAAGTCCAAGAACACTCATTTCTCATTTGTGGTTAGCAAGTTATGATCAAATCATTGTCAAGAATTTTTGAACTTCAAAGTGAGATAACTTTTGATCCATTTGGCCAAATTGAGTGAGGTTTTTTGCTAGAAGTCACATTTGACATGTTCTATCCAAATCCTTCATCACATTTCATCAAAATTCATCACATCAAAATGGCATTTTTCAAGTGGCTTGAATTTAAAAAGGGATAGTTAAAAAAGGGACTTTCAAAATAAACATTTTCTACACTTTCCCTCATTTGCATTTGATCAAAAGTGATATTTGGAATATGTTTAGGCCCATTTTCGTGCACTGTAGCATGCACCCCATGCATAATCAGGTGATTTAGCAATTTGGCCATAACACTCATTTTCATTAACCATTTGCATTTTGCTTAACCATAATTAACAAAGTTCATTAACAGTTGGTATATATGGTTAATTCTAACAGAAAACACATGAGCATTCATCACAAACTCAGATCTAGATCTAAAAAAGAAAAAAACTCTCTCAATTCTTCATCTTGATTTTTCTGCAAAATTCTCCAAGAGCACAACACCATTTCTTTCTTGATTCACCATCCACAAGCACATTGGAAGTGATTTGGAGCAAGGACTCATCACTGTTTCAGCTAAATCGTGACTGTTACATCCAAGCACCTCCCATGGCAGCTGGTGATTTGAACATAATCAAGCAAGGTTGAGCCACGATTCTCCTTTCATTCATCAACATAAACATCAAAGTGCTTCTGTTTCAACTTACCCAGGCCAAGAAATCACGAAATCAACACTGTCATCACTTGGAGGTAAATTTTCGACCATTGCAGTTGCTGAAATCATGCTATGCTTATCATAGATCTTGCCATGCTGGTTGTAATGAACTTTAAATCGTGAAATATCATTGAGTATTAAGAGAGATATGTTGAAATGAAGTTTGATGGTTGGATGTTATTCTGTTCGATTCGTCCATGATAGTTTGAATTAGGTTAAATCATTGTTATATTGTTGTTATGCATGACGAGATGAACACAATGGTGTATCCGTTTCCAATTTCTGAGAAAAAAGTTCTTGCTGAAGATGAACATGTTGAATACGTTCATGAACCCTAATTTTGACATGCCCAGAATTCTGTAGATCCTTGGTCCCGTGTTTTTGCATGAAAAGCGCGTTTATCAGCCATGAAACGAATCCCAGCACGCCACCTCACTTAATGAAACGGTGCGTTTCATTAAGTGAGTGTCTTATTTACGAAATTGCCACTGCAGCCATTTAAATCCATTTAATCAATTTCCTTTTTCAATTTTTATTTCATTTCACATGCTGATCTTCCAAAAATCATAAGTCAACGAATATTTGTCCAAATGAGATGGGATTTTTTGCACCTTGTTCCTCATGACCTCTAGTATTTTATGGTGATTTTTCCAGAATTTATTCACGTGTGGATTTTTAAATGGCCTAGGGTTTGCTCATGTGTGTCCAATTTGTGTATGCCTTTCCATTTTGCTTGTGAAATGATGATGTTTAATCCAATGAGGCTGAAATTTTTTGTGCTTAAACTAGACATGTTCATGGTCATTTTGGTATAGAGTTTGTGATTTTATCATTGCTGGTTGATGAGATATGGTTTTACGAATAGAGGTGTGACAATTTATGTCACACCATTCATGTCCAACTTGTTGATTTTTGTTACCATGCTATATGAACTCCAAATGACTTGAACTTTTTCATGTTGATACTTATGAATGTTGAGAATGCTTGTGAATTGTTATGGAATTTTTGAATGCATTTCCTATTTGTTGGATAATTTCTCCCCTGTTTGACCAATTGTTGACTTCTTATGATACATGATTTTATATGATTTGTGAAATCCTCATGCATTATTGGATGGACTTGAAATTTGGCATGTGTATTTTAGACATCTTGAAGTTTGCCATGGCTTTGGTTTCATTCATTTATCTTATGCCAATTCTGCTTTATGATTGCTTGAAGTGGATGCATGTTTTGATGCCTTGTATGAGCTTGCTTGATGATGCTTTGACTTTATGAATTTCATTGACTTGCTTCCCTTGATCCAAATGAGCTGAAATTTTGTGTGATTGTCATGTTATGGATGCTGTTTGATCATGATTTTTTTGGTGATTTATTGAAATGTTTGTGAATTGATTTGAGTTGAACCATTCTGTTTGGTTGTATGAGGTTTTAAATTGCATGTTTTGTACTCTTTGGTTCATGAAATGATATTGATGAATGATATGAATGTGAAACCACTTGGATTTGTTTCCTAATTGTTCGATCTTGATTTTGGATAAGTTTCATGTTCTGTTTTGACTTTTTGCTCTCATTTTGACCCTAGTCTTGTACTAGTGGTTTGTGCTCTCACATTTGAGTTTTGTTTCAGGTCAAAGGGCACAATTGCCATGCTTAATGATGCTTACTCAATTGGAGTTGACCTATTGATTGTTGATGACTAACTTTGGTTTATTTTGTAGGGTTTGAGACTTGTACCTTGTGCCTTATGGCTTGCACCTTTGTGCATTGACTATTGCTTGCTTATGTACAGTTGTACAATTAACTGTTAACCTTTGCTGTTTGATTTCTGTTTGAGTTGATTACCGATTATCTTGGATTGTTTTCAGGTACTTTAGTTGATTTAGTTCCCTTGAGAACTTGCTCTTGCTTTGCTTGCTAGCTTGAGCATTGAGGTATAATGATCTCTTCTCCATGTAGTCTGGAAGACCTGGCCTGTTACTTGGCCAGGCACCTGTCTGAAGTCCTCCTTAAGAGGCAATGTTTGTGTTTGTTTATATTTGTCCTTGTACATATCCAAAGACCTCCTAAGTGAAGAGGCATTGGCAGATACCAGGGATGTGCAATCCATCCCCTGCTATTCTGTGTGTCATCTGCTTTGCTCACACCACTGTGTTGATGCATTGCAAATACTAACCCAAGATCATTGTACATTGTGTCAGTCATAAGTGTAGAAGGGTTCCCACTTTCTGAACCCACACTTGCATTGTCTTGAAGCTCTCCCTGGCCAGGGATAAGAGCTGTGAAGTCTCATCTTCACTCACCATTTCATCTGCTTCACCCTAACTCTCATTGTTAGGGTTAAGAGCAAACTTCACCTGATTACAGTGTCTGTTTGTTGAGGTTGATATGACCCCTCAACTAAGACCTAGCCCTTGTTTGAGCCCCACTTTTTGTGTATATAGTGTGTGTGCTTGCTTTGTGCTTTTGATTGATTGCTTGTGCTTTCTAGTTCAGGTTAGTGTGGCTTGCTTCCTGTGCAAGTCATGTTTAGGATAGCTTGCTTCCTGTGCAAGTTAGATAGCAACCTTAACTTAGGGATGATTTGCATGATAACATCTAGGCTCGAGTCGTAGTCTCCCTAGTTGTGTCTCCCTCTGTTATCTGGTTAAGCTAGTCCTGTGTCCCTTCGTAGGGGAACTACGTCGCCCTGATCCTCATACCAGATGAGGTACGTAGGCAGGAGATGAGCAGATCTCTCCGGGCGCCCGTCTTTTTGTTTTGTCTTTGTGTGTGTTAGAAGATGGATGTAAGCCCAGCGATTGGCATTCCATATCCTCTTGTTGTGTGCTTGGAGTCCGGTATAAGTCCATCAAGTGGCATCTGGTTTCCAGTGTGGGTGTGTTTGGTTCGGAAGCTGATGTAAGCCCAGCGATTGGCATTCGGGTTCCATGTTTGCCCGTGTTTGTGTTGTTTTGTTTGGCGTGTGTGAGCCGAGCTACGAATGCTCTGATTCTTCTTCGTCCAAGAAGATACGTATGCATAGGATGCAACGTCCTAGCGAGCATGTGTTTCCCCCTTAGTTCGAACTACTTTGACTCTGATGTCTATGCTTGATAGACTAAGAAGGCCCAGGATGCGATATCCTGCCGAGTCAGCCTTGTCTGTTTTCTTGGGTCTCTTTCAGCCACTTGTGTGTTTGTTTATGAGCAGTGTTTTAGCAACCATTTTCCTTCCTTTTTGTGCGTGGATCCCGTCGAGTACGACGGATGCGTAGGGGTGCTAATACCTTCCCTTCGCATAACCGACTCCCGATCCCATACCTCTTTGGTCGCGAGACCATGTCTTTCCCAGGTTTACTCTGAGCGTTTCCTTTCCCTCTTTTGGGATAAATAACGCACGGTGGTAGCTCTGTTGCTTCGTTTCCCGCCGGTTTTTCGCGTAATGCGATAACTTAGAGCAAAGTTGAGGTGAGGAAAAGGAAAGAAAGAGATAGCTCTGACTCTAAGGAAGATGTCGAAGACGATGTCCTAGACATCTCCCCTGCAAAAAGGCAGGTTGTTCAGAAGTCTCCTGGTAAGGCTGCTGCTGTACACCTAGACAATATCTCCTTTCATTTAGAAGATGGTGCAGCAAAATGGAAATTTGTCATTCAGAGGAGAGTAGCTATTGAAAGAGAGCTTGGAAAAGAGGCTGTAGAGGTAAAGGAGGTAGTTGAGTTGATCAAAAATGTTGGACTAATGAAGATTGTGGTAGCTCTACCCCAATGTTATGAGGGGTTGGTTAAAGAGTTTATTGTTAATATCCCTGAGGATATTTATGAAAAAGCAGCAGGGAGTTCTGCAAGGTGTTTGTAAGGGGAAAATGTGTGAAATTCTCACCAAGTATTATCAACAAGTTCCTAGGAAGAGGAACTGATGGAGGAGTGGACCTAGAGACTATAGACAATGAGGTCTGTAGGGCTATCACAGCCGACCAAGTTAAGGAATGGCCTAGTAGGAATCACTTATCAGCTGGGAAGCTCACTGTTAAATATGCCATCTTACACAAGATTGGTTCAGCTAATTGGGTGCCTACTAATCATGTCTCTACCATCTCCATTAGTCTTGGAAGAATCATTCATGCAATTGGAACAAGGGTTAACCATGATTTTGGCAAGTTCATATTTGATCAAACCATTAGACATGCTTCTATAAATGCTGTGAAGTTACCCATTTCCTTCCCCTCTCTTATTTGTGGCATTATCCTGAGCCAACAACCAGGCATCCTGAGTACAAGTGACATTCCAAGCAGGAGAAAATCCCCTTTCTCCATTCATTATAAGTTGTTTGAGGGAAGTCATGTCAATGATGTCATGACATCTGCCAGAAGGGAGCCTACATCTCAAGGAAGCTTAGTTAATCAACTAAAAGAAACCTGCAAGGAATTGGATAATGGTATAAGGGTGGCCAAGGCTAGAAAAGAAGCTTTAAAAGTTCTTATCTGTAGCCTGGAAAAGGAAGAAGTATAGAAGGTTGGTAAGGACTCAAATGCAAGATCAAAATCCCAATCCAATGGCAGTTCTGGAAGCTCTGAAGGTGAAGGTGAAGATACAGGTGAAGGTGAAGGTGAAGGTGATACTTCTTCTTCTGATTAATGGTTCCTGCCTGTGTTGAAAACTGGTAAGGTGAAGTCTGTGAGGTGTGCTGGAAAGATTGATGGAAGTTGGTTTGCTGTTTGGAAGGTTGTTTTCTTTATTGTTTTTTTTTAATTATGGCAGTCCTCATTGATGCCTGTTTTGTAATATTTTAGGGCTCTTAAAGAGTTCCTTGGATTTGTTCATTATCTCATCTATCAGCTATGTATAATGATGGTGTGTACTTCCTGAATATTTTGTTTTAATATGCTTAATGTTATAACATCTGATATAACATTCTCTGCTAGGCTAATAGACATTTATTTTGTCTGATTGGTCACCTTTGGTCAATTTTGACTAAAAAGGGGGAGAAGTGCTGATATGGAAGTTGTTATGGAAGTTGTGATATGTATATAGCTGGAGGACAACTATTATTAAAGGAAGTGCACAGGTGTTAAAAACAGAATGTTGTTCTGTTTACAGATGTCAAAGAGGATGTTTGATATGGTGCACAAGTGTTGTTGTTGAAGCAGATGTCAGAATGACATTCTGGCTGGTACAGGTGCTGGAGTTACAGTAGTTGTTATGTTCATGGAAATTATTTGTTGTGTGCACAGATTTAGGGGGAGAAGGAGTACCCTTGTGCATTTGTGTGTCTTACTAGTTGCATCCATAACTAGTAATTTTGTTTCTGTTGCACAAATTTAGGGGGAGGAGAAGTACCCTTGTGCATGTGTGTATTACTAGTAGCCATAGCTAGTAATTGTTTTGCTTCTGCTGCTGATTAAACTACTGTTATGTTGTTTAACTACTGATAGTTTACCTTGTGAACAAAAAGGACAGATATATGTTTTAGGCAAAATTTGCCAAAGGGGGAGTTTGTTGATTTTGAGTGTTGGCAGCAATTTTGGTAAAACAAAGAGTGTTCACAATATGTTATGTGTGATGTCTTAACATAAGATATCCTATGTACCTGCTGGAGTTCAAGAACATGTTCATGCAGGATTGTTTTAGAATGCCACATACAATGCCATGGCTTCTGATATTGGATGTACCTGCTGGAGCTTATATGAAAGACATGTTCATGCAGGATTGTTTCAGATGACATACACAAGGTCATGGCATCTGATATGGCTGTACCTGCTGGAAGTTATAAAAGGAATTATTAGATTATGCAGGATTTTTCCAGGATGTCAGACCCGATGTCATGACATCCTGTACACAGAACGTTCAGTATGAATGTCTGGTGTTTTGTGATTGCACAATTAATGGCAATCTTTGTATGATTGAAGATATGATTAGCTGGTGCATTCAATCATGGATTACAACCAGATTTACTTATTTTCCAAGGAGATCTAACCAGCTGTTATAAAAAGATTTGATTGGAAAATAGATTTAGGGTTTTCAAGATGTCCAAGCCCAGCTGGATGCTTCTATAAAAATGGACTTAGAAAACCTGTTTGAACACACAACCAATACTGAGCGAAATATAGAGAGAGAGCTAGGGTTTGTGTCTATTTAGTCGTGAGACTTGTAGGTCATTCAAGTCATCCATTGATGATTGAATTGGACTGATTTGTGGTTGTAATTTCTCACTCTAAAGCTGTTAAGCAAGAGTGTGTGTCTTCTTGATCAAAGTTGTGAAGCAAGATCAAGAGTGTGTCTTCTTGATTGAAACTGTGAAGTAAAATCAAGAGTGTGTAATTGAAAAGTATTTTCTTTTCTCAAGGGATTGTTGTTTAAAATCACTGGTGTGTGATTCTAGGGAAGTGAGTGGGTTCTCATATCTAAGATTAATTAGGTAGAAATTGCACGGGTAGAGATTAGGTGAGAAAGACTGTAACTTGTTGAAGTGTACGGAGAGTCTTTGAACTAATTCTATTTTAGTGAATTTCCTTCCTGGCTTGGTAGCCCCCAGACGTAGGTGAGTTGCACCGAACTGGGTTAACAATTGCTTGTGTTATTTGCTTTACCATTCTGTATTTTTTATCCATTGTGTGTTAACAGATATTAGTGTCATAACATTACCTTCGACATCTTATATCTGATACCTGAATTTCACAAATTAAAGTGCATTAATGGAAATGGTATGTATCAATTAACAAGCATTGACCAAAGATAGAGAAGATCAAGGTCAAATAATAGAAAACAGAGGCAAAATGAGAATTAGAAGTCAAGAAACATATAAAAATATTTTTGACATTTTTAATATTTAAAATAAACTTGAATAAAAATAATAAAGAAAGGTCAAACTTCAAATTTACTTCAAATCAACTTTGAAAAGTTCAAGTGAATTATCCCAAGTTCAACAAGGTCAAACAAAGTTTGACAAAAAATTTCAGCATTTTTAAAAGTCAGCAACTATTTTAAATCAATTAAAAATGCATAAAAATAACCTAATTGAATTAAAATCTCAAATAAATCTCAAATCAATTAATAAAATGATGAGAATATTTTTCATAGATCTATCATCATTCAAGGAGGTTGGAAAAATATTTTTGTATTTTTTTAATATCAAAAACTATTTAAAATGAATTAAAAATGACCAGAAAAGAGAAAATTACTAAAAAATAGCAATTGATAAAATAAAAAATATTAAAAATCATTTTTAGAAACTAGAAATTAAAAGAGAAATAATGCAATTGGTCCCATAATTTTTGGACCAATAATGAAGGAGATATGAATTTTAGAAATAAAATGGAATTAAAAGAAATAAAAGAAAATAAAATCAGAAACTAGAAATTATGGAAAACCACACGCGTTGGACCCAAGCTCATTAATTGAGCTGGAGCATCAGACGGCTGTGGCATGCGCGCGCATCATGATCCTCAGTCAACTGAATAACACAAACACTAAAAAAAAGTCATAAGATCCAAGAGCCCTGATTCAATATGGGAATCATCATCAACGCCCTGGATCAAAACTGGCAAACGGACGACGACCAGCGCCACCGTCTTCTCCGGCTAGCTCCGGCGAAGGTCCAAATTTGCAGAGGAGAAAATATCAACCAAAATGCACGATCCAGGTATCAAACGAAAGGTGGAGTGATGTACACCACTCCTGTACCAACCAAATTCACTCTAGATTCCTATTGAGAGAGAAATTGTAGGTTTAATTTTATGGAGTTCAACTGAAACTTGTTGGATTTTGAAAATTCAAAGCATGAAATGATTGCCTCTATGAAGAGGACTTCAGACAACACAACAACAACAAGAAACAAGCAACATATGAGTTGATTCGAAGAATTTAAAATCAGAAGTAAACCTCTGATTTGCAGAGCTTGGATTCACAATTCCTTGGTGCTAAAGCTTGCAGTTCACTCTATGGATGAAGGAGAAGAAGGCTAAGGAACCTTAGATCTGAAATTTCAATCGAGGAAATCAAAATTCAGATCTGAAATTTGAGAGAAAAGTGAGATAGTTCCTTTGGTGTGAGGGTGGGATTTCAGTTGCCCAGCATGTAGGGCGCCTTAAGGTTGAAGAAATGAGAGGCCAACCACTCCTATATATAGCAAATGGCAAGGTGGAAGCATGAGCAAAGCATTGCATGGATGGAAAGGGCCTCCATGCATGGGCCTGTACAGGCGCATGGAGGGCCCAATTCCACTTGATTTGGAAAGCTGAGATCACAATTGAATGGAATGGACGTGCAAAAGTAATGTAATGAGCTCATGCAATGTGTTTTCAATTGGTTTCCAAAAATGCACCTAATATTTCCCCTATTCGAAAATGATGCTTCCAAACATAAAACATAGCCTTATGGGTAATGGTTGGAAAGCTTGTTGTATAAGGAACAAATGTCATGTTGGTCAAAACTTCATTTGGGCCTTGGAAATTAATGAAAACTGAACTTGAAGTGTAGGGTGCAAAATATGCATATGTGAAATTTCCAAAATTGGCCAATGTTCAAGCCCTTCTGTCTCAATGATGCAAGCTCCGAATGACAAAATATTCAACATGAAAGTTGTATATATTTTCAAGTCAATAAATTTGGACTTAAATTTTGCATCATTTGGATTTTTGATGAAGAAGTTATGGGCACTTGAAGTTGGACTTTTTCACATTTCAATGCATTTGGTCCAAAGTGACCTATAATGTTTTGCATTATCACATGTATTTATTTTAAGATTTTGCAAATTTTCTCAACATAAAATTTGAAGTCGACACATTAAAATTTAAAATTCATTAAGTCTCACCTCAGAATCATGAGAAATGAAGGAGTTATGTTCTTGGGAAGTTGACCCAAAATTAGGGTTTCAATCAAAATGACCTATAATGTCTTGGAATGGATGATGACCTTCCAAGCTTCAAATAAATTTTTGATGAACATAAAAGTTGTTCATATGGTTCTTAAGAACATTGTTTCTCTTGGGGTCATCTCCATTTGACCAACACATAAAAATTTAGGTCTCAGTGTATTTCAAAATAGTCAGATGAATTGACTGAACAACTTCTCAAGTCCAAAACTCATATCTTGATAAATGGATGATTGAGGATACTCAAATAAGTTCAAATATGCATGAAATGATGAATTAAAGAACTTCACTTTATTGTATTTTACCATGGGTTGAGGTTGCTTCATGAGCAAGGCACAATTGATGAACAGATGAATTAGGGTTTCCTTGGGAAACAAACCTCGAGTCCCTTTGATTTACTTTGATCAAAATGATGAATTGAGACACTTGGGAGGCATATTTGATTGATGAGAGCTTTGGGAACCATTGCCATGTTTGCCTTCATCTTCTCTTGGCCATATCAATGCACAAAGGATCTACTAGAAGCTTTTAGACCTTGTGACTGCTCAAGCTACAAACAAGAGATGTTAGTTACATATTTTTGTGCTTTTGGTTAGTAAATAAAAATGAGAAAAGAAATAATATACAATTCAAGCATGCTTGGTGATCTCAAACCAAATCTCAAGAGATCCCACCCAAACGCAAAAAGCCAAGATGCTTATGATCCTTGAGGCAATGTAAATGCAATATAATGATGCCATAAGGGATCTTAGGGTCAAAATTGGGGTCTTACAGATGCCCCTATTTAAGGTCATTCTAGCTGGAGAAGTGAAGGTTAAAATCTTCGTCTCGACTAGGTAGAATGGGCTTAAATAATAACAAAGAGACGAATTTTGGTCCCTAAGAGACCTCATGATGCAAATGTATGTATGCAAGAGGTAATACTCTGTGGGGATATGTGTCCACAAAGAAGAAAAGGAATCTGGAGAAACTGACAATCCATATGAGTGATTCACTCCATGGGACAGAGACTCTGGGACTCTAATGGGGATAAAAAAAGGACTAATATGCGTGAGCAGGTCACGGCCTGAGATTTGCTGAGACACGGGAGGAATTCCAAGAAATAACTTAATGGAAAGACTTGAGCTGACTCAAGGATGCATGTATTGGGGAATATGCAAATACAACAAAGTTATCCACGAAGGATACTTCGGATGAAAATCCATACTCAAATGGGGAACATCCACTAAGGGATTTCACTGGGAATGGTCCAAACAGGACTCAACTGAGGAAACAACAGGAAGAGGTATTACCGGTTACTGGGTAATAAGCTCAAGGAGACATGTGATCGAAACACCGGTATAAGGGTGAGAGAACGACACGCTCAGGGAGAATGAATATCTAAGACCGGTATAAGGGTGAGAGATATCAAACATCCAAAATCATCTGAGGAGGACCTAAAAAAGGTATATCTCGACTCAGGAAATCTGACTCCACAGGGGACAAAAAGTCATAATAGGGAGCAGAAGGGAAGGAACACCAGGGATACCGGTTACTGGGCATATAATAGGTGACCAACCAAGGCGTGAATTGGGGAATATTTCCAAGACACTCATCATCCAAAGGAGGGATAAAGGGCAAACTCGATTTCAGGATGGACATTCGACTCCGCAAACAGGGTATACGAATCTTACTCGATTGGGGAAGAACAAACGACTTCGACCAAAGAGCACATGAGGTATATTATCTATTACCGTCATAACGTAGATAATATACTCGCATGGAAGATTATCCACAACCGGTTACTGGGTTAATGAAGGATAAATCGACCGAAAGAAAAGGCATCGGGATATCGAATACTAGGTATGAAATGATGACCGATCACAATGGGAGAAACGATCATTATTGAAAATCGGTAAATGAAAGACGACCCGCTGGGGGATACATTGACATAGGAAATGATCCGGGAGATATATCACCGGTTACTGGGAGATATACTCAAAAGAGGGAATATCAATACCGAATATTGGATGAAGATAATTGTCAAAGAGGGGATTACATCTACCGGATACTGGATAGAAAACCACGGGAGAGTAACCGTCATCAGTTAGGATGAACAAAAACAAGGTTAACTCTGCAAAGGGGATAAAAATAGGGTTTACAACTACCGGTATAAGGGTAGAAAACCACAGACTCCGCCGGGGAAAAAGATGAATAATTACTGGTTACTGGGCAATCATTCATTTAAACCTCGGGGGAAGCGCAGGGAAAACTCAAGAAGCCAATCTAGGATCAAACTAGAGAGGCGCGATGAAACAAGACACATCCCTATGAGGATATAACTCAGGGGGGGAAATTCCATCCCAATATATGTGTTGGGAGGAAACATAAACAACCATCATCCACGAGGACATAACTCAGTGGGGAATATGGAAGGAAAGGTAAACACTTTCTGCTTATGGGGCTGACTCCACCTGGGGAGATCAGACACAAACATCTGCTTGGGGAAATATATTACCAACTAGCAGGAGATAACAAACAAAGATATATGGCAAAGAATGCAACATGAATATCTGAATGTTAAAATTATATGCATATATGTGTGGTTTATGTATGATGCATGCTAACAAAACAGACATATCTAACACAAACAGGTTCAACAAAAGATGAACAAACATCTGGTACTACATCTCGAGAGAGAAAGCCAGGCCCAGTGGAGAACATCCAATCTGATGGGGGCGAGAGATACCAGGAAACAAAGACCCCTGCAGGGGAATGAACATCAGTCATTCTAGCTGGGGACAAGATCATTGCACAGATAAAATTCGTTGTAGAAGCAACTCTATTGGGGAAATTATCAGAGGGGATAATGGAACTCTGTTGGGAACAACCACCAATCAGAAGTCTCCAGAGTCACTACTATGCCGAAATCATATCTGCTAAGGAGGAAGGATCATTACTCTGCTGAAGGAAAGAGAGATGAATATCTTTACCAAACACTCTGCTCGGGAAAAAAACCACAAAAGGCTCCGGAGGAAGAGGATACAAGCATGCCAGGAATATGAGCAAATGTCTTACCCTGTTGAGGATCATGCCATCTTTGGGAGAGCACTGAAGATGTCCCAAGTATCTTTTCATCATTGTGAATGTTCAATTTGTTTAAAATATATTATGAAAAATTTATTTGTTTAAAACAACGATATTTCTCAATTAAAACATGCAAAACATTTGTTGAATAGAAACAAATAAGAGTGCAAAATAATTGGATAAAGGCTCAAATTTATTTGATGGAATGGTAGTCTGCAAATGGCAAGACTCCACGGATCTTTTACAATTTTGAAATTGGTGATATATATTGGAAAAGGGATACATTGAACATAATGATCGTTTCTCCACCAACTCTGAATCCGATGTATTTGAAGCTTCAGTTGATGATGACTGAGCGAGAATCTCTGACAGCTAACAGTTTGTAGAACAAAGTCTTGTCAGGATGCAGTTACTTGCCAAATCCCTAATTTTTGCCTAGATTGTCCCAGGGTGAGGTACTTAATCTAGCGGGATATATATTCATTTTTTCATGTCTCTAACTTTTGCCTGGATCACCCTTTCGGGTTTTCAATCCACCGAGACACTCATTTTTGCCTAAGTCGCCCTTTCGGGTTTTCAACTTAGCGAGCTATTCTGTTTTTATTTTTAGGCGAAGTATTTCTTGACTGCATCTGAATTCACAGGACGAGTGAAATCCTCCCCATCCATAGTTGTAAGTATTAAGGCGCCGCCTAAAAAGGCTCTCTTAACAACATATGGACCTTCATAGTTCAGAGTCCACTTGCCCTGGAATCGGGCGCGAAAGACAAAACTTTCTTGAGCACAAGGTCACCTTCTCGGAACACACGAGGTTTGACCTTCTTATCAAAGGCTTTCTTCATCCTTTGCTGATATAACTGACCGTGGCACATAGTAGTTAATCTCTTCTCTTCAATCAAATTCAGTTGGTCATAACGACTCTGAACCCATTCAGCATCAGTCAACTTGGCTTTCATCAAGACTCTCATTGATGGGATCTCCACCTCTACTGGGAGCACAACCTCCATGCCATAAACAAGAGAGAAAGGGGTTGCCCCTGTTGAAGTGTGGACAAATGTACGATACCCATGTAAGGCGAATGGCAGTATCTCATGCCAACCCTTGTACGTAACAACCATCTTCTGGATAATCTTCTTGATATTCTTATTAGCAGCTTCAACAACCCCATTCATCTTGGGTCTATAAGGAGAAGAATTATGATGTGCTATCTTGAACTACCTACACAGCTCTTTCATCATCTTGTTGTTCAAGTTAGATCCATTGTCAGTAATGATCTTATCCGGCACACCATAACGACATATGAGTTGATTCTTGATAAACTTCACAACCACCTGCCTGGTCACTGTAACACCCCAAAATTTGCCCTCCTCATTCATGCATTCATTTTTAGGCCATTTAACATTTCACATTGCATTTCATCATTATCAATCAGAATTAGATACATTGTATTTCATCATGTCAATCGGGATTAGCTCCAAGAAGCTTGAACATCATCCAGGACACTTTGTGGGTTCTATTTAGATTATCAGTCAACACAAGGGAAGGACTTGAGTTACTTCCAACAGGGGTCTATTCATAAGTCAAAACGTTAATCTTGAAGGAGCAAAAGTTTGTTCATGAGCTGTCATGCTCGCTAGGCGGGCAGAATGGGTCGCCTATCGAGTCCCAAGAAAAGCCACCAGAATCACCTACGCTCATAGGAATTTCTTGAACTGTCATGCTCGCTAGGCAAAGCCCACGTGTTTTGAAAAAAAAACGAAAATAAATAAATAAATAAATAAGTAAATAAAATATAACCGAAAATTTTTGGACTTGGGCCTCTCTCATCTGAGCCCACAGGTCCACAAAAATCAGGTTATAAATTTAGAGTTTCAGTGAAACAAAAGGGAATTTTATTCCTATTACCCTGGCTGGGAAAAAGATAGTGAGAGAAGAGCTAACAGAGTTTAGAGCAACCTCCAGAGACTGAAGGGAACTCATCTGCAAAGAACCAATTCCATCTCATATAAACCCTCAGATTGCTTTGCAAACCCAACCGGGCAATTCAATTTCATTCGATCTCTCCAGTCAGGTTTGCCTTATTCCCATTACTTTATGCTTTTGATTTGAATGCTCTGAATGTATGAGGTATTATGGGTGAATTTGATACCCTTTTGATGCATGTGTTTGACAAGAGGTTTAGGCCTCCTACACTTGGTTGCTTTTTGTAAGCTCTTTTTATGAATTTTAATGGCATGATTCATGTGGTTACATTTTGATTTGGGGCAACCCTTTATTGCGCCCCATCTTGTCACTCTAACCTGTTTGTTGAGTTTTTTTGTGAGGGCTCACATGACTCTTGCAGAGATGGCTTGCCTGGTGTTCCACTTTATTTGTGGGATACCACCTAGAGGTTTATTCCGATTACCTGTACTGACTCGCTTTCTTTGATGGTGCTAGCTTGAGAGATCTCTGGGTTTCTTATCTCTTTATTTGTTGTTGCTTCGGATCTTTATCCGTGTGGTAGATCTCTTAACCCCCTTTATCTTTCCCGTATTTTACTACTTTTTGCCTAAAGACCTCCATGAAGAGGCAATTGACGGATAAAAGGGATCAATACTCAATCCCCCGTTATTCAGTGCGTCGTTCTTTAAGATCACACTACATGTCGATGCTTCAGATCAAAGGCCCAAGATCTCTTGTCCGGTCGTTCAGTGGAGAGGGTTCCACCTTTCTGAACCCCCACTTTTTGTCATGAGCTCACCCTGTCCAAGGTTAAGAGCTATGGGGTCTTATCCTCATTACCCTTTTTTGTATGAGCATCCCTAAAACACAAACAAATTCATTGATTTTTCTTCTCCTAAGAACACGTTTACTCCTTCTACTACAGGCGAGTAAGTCTCCAAAGGTCGAGCATCCGGTAGATTGCGTGGTAACGTCGTTCATCCCAAAACTTAACCCGTAGTTAGCCGAACTACGGCTTGCTCTGATTCTCATTCCAGATGAGATATGTAGGTATAAGACGCGACGTCTTAGCGAGCACACACTCCCCCCTAACCCATAGGTATCCGGGCTACAAAGACTCTGATTCTCATATTCAGATGGGATACGTATGCAGTGGATGCGACATCCGTGCGAGTCATTTCCTTTTGACCCTTTTTTTTAGTCAATAGTACATTAGATAACCCACACCCTTTAGACAAGAACTACAAGAGTGGATCCCGTAGAGTACTATGGATGCGTAGGGCTGCTAATACCTTCCCTTCGCATAATCGACTCCCGAACCCAAGATTTGGTTGCGAGACCTTATCTTTTCCTTTCCTTTTTCCAGGTTTACTTCGAGCGTTTCCTTTCCCTTCTTTGGGATGAATAACGCACGGTGGAGACTCTTCTGTTTTTCCTTTTTCGCCGGTTGTTTTTTTCGCAGGTAGGTTGCGACCAGCTGGCGACTCTGCTGGGGACCCGGTTTCCCTAAGCGAGTCCCTCCTAGCTTTTGTAGGTTGTTTGTTTATTGGGTGTTCATGCTTTTGTACAGTTATTTATTTACCTGCCTTATCTTATTGCATTGTGTACATATGATTGCTATATCTGCTGGTTCTGTTTTTGGGATGGGATGTTCTATGAGAGATAAGCCCATTACCCAGGCTTGAGTGTACACACAGGTTTTAGAGTGGATAGTCATGAGGCTTGCGTGGCATGTTACTACGTTAAGCCCTTCATGAAAACCCACACCCAGACGAGGTTTCTTTTGGATATGTTCTTTCCTACGGGTGTTCCGTACCGGCATGATGTTCCTCTAGAAATCGTCGACTCTGGTGACCATTTCCCGAGAACTCAGTCGAGGCCTCTCCTCCGAGACGTGATTATGTTAGCTCTGGTGGGCGCATTCTCGCTGATCAATCCGAGGACCCCGAGACTGGGAACTTGCTATTAGGATGTCCTGTTGAAAGGAGTCAGTGGAGGTATTTTATCCCGTAATAATGCCAAACCTTCAGTGGTAAACGTATTATTCTCGACTGAAGGGCCAAAGTTGACAAACTTCTGTTCTTAGAACCTACCAGTGAGGGGCGAGCTAAATTCAGGAAACTTTAACCTCCAACCAACCCGGTTTTCTGGAGTAGAGTTGTGATCTTGTATTATATTCCTTAGTGGGTTTCTCTTTAGACAGTGCAACCCGACATATGTTCAAGCAGATACAACAATCCTGATTGACATACCTTTGCATTGCATAACATCATCTGCATATTTGCATCCAACATCTCATGCTTATTCATTTGCAGGGTATTCCCTTTCAAAGGGGGGGGGGGGCGCCTTAAAATTGACTAAGCAGAGCATCGCATACCATGCATATTAACCCTTGTCTGTTTTGCAGGTGTCACCGCAGTGTCTAAAGTTTGTTCCTTGTTTCAGGCATTATTGGTCCCAAGCGAGTCCACAGGTACCCGACAAAGGAAAACCGTCCGCAACTAGCGATGGACCAGGTACAAAAAGAGATGGCTGACTTTGCGTGAAAGGATGAATCAATTCATGACATTGATGACTGGTATGGCAGAAGGCCAGGAAAAGCTGAGGGAGTTGGTTGAGAAACCGAGGCCCAATCCAGAGGTAGAGACACCAAATGTTAAGGGAAACCCTGGTAACCCTGGGAACACTGATAACCACTAGTAATGCGGGTAATGCGAATGCTGATGGAAACCCGAGTAATGTTGGCAATACGGGGAATGTTGGAAATGGTATTGGCGGAAGGTACGATGTGAATCATGGAATTCAGATTAATGGACGCCCCGTTACTGAAGATTATTAGTATGATCAATTCTCTGTGCACGACGAAGCTCACGAGACCACTCGCCGTATGGATGAGCTTGCTGAGAAGCTCAAATCTTTGGAGTCTCAAAATTCCTTAGGTTTTGATGTCACAAATCTTGGTCTGGTTCAGGGAGTAAGGATCCCTCACAAGTTCAAACCCCCTACTTTTGAGAAATACAACGGGGCTTCTTGCCCACTGTTGCACCCCAAAATTTGCCCGTTAATGTTACAAGGCATTTTTTAAGGCACTCCAACTTATCTTTTTAAGGCATTGACCTTAAAGGAACAAAGAGCCAGCTCACAGATGGCCAAATCCAGAAAATGGCCCAAACTGGCATGCTCGCTAGGCGAGCAACTCCTTCGCCTAGCGAACCCTTCCCTATGCCACTCGCCTAGCGAAGCTTGCGAATACCAGAAAATTCTGGGCTTCATTCTGAGCCCATTAGGTCACGAAAAAGCATTATAAATACCAACACTTCAGTCAGAAAAGAGGAGAAAAAAAGAACGAAAACGGGAGATAGAGAGAAGGCACAACAAACCCTGGAGGCTAACCCAGAGAATTCAGAGCAACCCTGAAGGAAACTCATCTGCACCAAGGTTACCGCCGCCCAACTCAATCCGACTTGCCAATTCAAGGTTGCAATTCAATTGCAAACAGGTTTGCATTACTATTACCGATTTATGTTCTTAATATGCATGTGGCATTATGATTGAATTTATCAAAATATCTTAAGCTTTGCATGTGAATTTAAGTATGTATGAATGTCTTGAATGTTTAACCATGTAATTTCTGTAATGGATGCCATAGGGTGTGAAGCTTTCTGGAATTGTACTGTTCTAAAACCAGAACCCGCAGCCACTCGCTAGCACATCGCTAAGCGAGCATGTAGCGAGCATTCGCTAAGCCATCGCTAGGCGAGGCAGAAGCGAACGTGACAGTCGCTGATTTTTTCGTTCTGATTCTTGCCTATCTGATCTGTTTTATTGTAATCATGCAGTATTTACCTGACACTATTTCTGTTGTGATGCCTTTTTATTTGGTGCAACTCTTGATTGCACCCTGATTTGGTATTCTGACCTGTTTGCTGAATTTTGTAAGGGTTCACATACTCCCGGAAAAGGTAGCTGGCTAAGGTATTCCACTTTATTTGTGGGATACCCTTGTGGAGATTCATCCTAATTACCTAATTGACTTTAATGTGGAGATTCATCCTAATTACTTAATTGATTTTAATGTGGACCTAATTACCTAATTGATTATAATGTGGGGATTCACCCTAATTGCCTAATTGATTGTAAAATATTGCCTTTGAATATGTGATCTTGGACCTCTCTTTGTTGCCTCACGATATTACGGTATTACGGTCATGTCCCGCGAATGTGGGGATACACTTAGCAAAGACCCTTCGATTAAATCATCATGTCCCTATAAAATAAATCATTGTCCCTCGGATGTTGCCTGCGAATATACGATTTTGTCCCTCGATGACCCTTCGTTTTAGCCTACGGTTAAATGATGATCGTCCCTTCGAATGCTAAGGTATCCTTACAAATGTTGCCTTCAATGACCAATTGATGACCCTACGATGACCCTTTTACATCCAAAGGGATAAGACTACTTACTTCTCAATAGTAAGGACAATTTTACCCTCATAAGGATAGGAAATGCCCATAAAGACCTTGGGTAGGTATAACTCCTAAATGCTTGCTCACAGCTTAAACTACTTTTCACACCTCACACTTTTCAAAACCTCTATTAGAAAATCACCACTTGGCATACATTCGTACTAGAATCATTGTCAAGTTATATTTTTCTAAACAACTTTCAAAATTAAACGAGATAAATACTTTGTATACATTCGTACAAGAATCATTACAAAGTTAAACTCTCTTTTCAAAACATTTTCTAAACAGCTCTCACACACTTTTTCAGACAAGAAAAACATAAGTGATCAAGCAATTAAGAGCCCATGGATAACCATGGATACAAAGGGTGCTAACACCTTCCCTTTGTATAATGTACCTCCCGAACCCAAAATCTAATTAAGGTCTTTCCTGTTCTTTTCCACCTTTCCTTATTGGATAAAAGAAAAGTCGGTGGCGACTCTTGCTAACCGCGACATTTTCTTTCCAAAGCAAAAACACACAAAAGTCTAGTTCACCGTATGACACCCACACACTCATCTCCAATCTTATTTGGGAAGGTTGAGAGCTCACACGGAAGATGAAAAGCTGTGGATGTACTATTTTGCAGACATTCTAACTGGAGCTTCTCGTGAATGGTATTCTCATTTGTTTCGTACTACCATCAAGAGCTAGAAAGACTTGGCAGAGGCTTTTGTCAAGTAATATCAATACAACTTGGACATGGCTCCAAATCGGACATTGTTGCAAGGAATATCTCAGAATGCCAAGGAGACCTTTAGAGAATATGCTTAACGTTGGAGACAAATTGTTGCGTCCGTCCAACCCCCTATGTCTGAAAGGGAGATGGCGGACATGTTCATGAACACTTTTCAAGGCAATTATATTGAGAGATTGGCTGCTTGCCCGTCAATCAGCTTTGCAGAGATAGTAGTTGCTGGAGAAAGAATCGAGAGTCTGTTGAAGATGGGCCGAATTCAAGACAATAGTGCTCCCAAGAAAACGTTTACTGGTAACGGTCAACGAAGAAGAGAAGGCGAGACAAGCGCTGTGTATGCCGACAGAGGCAGGGGCAGAGGACGCCCTAATTATTATCAAGATCAAGTGGCCGCAGTCACTATTCCTACACCTGCTCCTCAACCTCAACAGCAATCGCAGTATCATCCTCAACAGCAACCCAGGTACAACAATCAACAACAAGGAGGTAATCCGGGTCAGCAGAGACACTATTAACAACGTTCAAGGCAGACAAACCGGGTCATTGAGCCAATCCCAATGCCTTATTTTGTATTACTCCCCAGGCTGATTGACCTGATCTGGTTACGTTAAGAACTCTGGCTCCACCAATCGATCCCAATAATTTGCCTAAAGGTTATGATGTCAACACCAATTCTGCTTTTCACTCAAACGCACCTGGCCATACCACAGATAATTGCAAGGCTCTCCAGCTGAAGGTACAAGATTTGAGAGATGCCCAGGCTATCATTTTTTCTCCGGTGCCTAATGTTATCCAAAACCTGATGCCAGCCCACGGCGGGCAAAGGATTAATGATGATGATAGCGGGGAAATTTTAAATTTGGTTTCTGATGTGACTAAAGTGAAGACTTCGCTATCTGTGGTCAAAGACCGACTTTTGAAAGGACAGATTTTCCCAGACTATGGGGGAGAGTGCAGAAATTGTCAAGCTGAGAAGGGGTATTCAGCAACTGATAGATGAAGGTTGTATTCAGTTCGATCAGACCCGTCCAGTGAAGAATGATGTGTCGATAGTGACGTTTTATTTCACTCCTGAAGAAATATATGTTCCCGAGAGACCCGCTTCGACAACAGTTTATTTCCCAGAAAGTACAGAACCAACAACGGTAAACATCGAACGTCCAGCACCAGTTACAATTTACTCCGACAACCCTCAACCGGCTTTGGTTAGTCCGGTCACCATCACGGTACCAGGACCTATTCCGTATGAGAAAGACAGTGCTATCCCGTGGCACTATGGGGCTGATATCTACTGCTAGGGGCAGAAAGTTAACAGGGAAGACATTGACATTGGTAGCTCCGCTGTAGACAATGTTGGAGGAGTTGGTGGCTTCACTCGCAGTGGACGCCTATTTGCACCATCAACACTGCGCACGAATACTGAAGTTGGGGCAGCTGCCAAGGCTAAAGGAAAACAGGTAGCCACCGAAGAGGTTACTACTGAGGAAGCTCCTCCTAAGACCGCATTCGAGAAGGAAATGGATGAGTTTATAAGGATTATCAAGAAAAGTGACTACAAGGTAGTCGACCAGCTAAATCAGACACCCTCAAAGATATCCATTCTCTCATTATTGATGTGCTCTGAGGCTCACAGAGCAGCCTTGTTGAAAGTACTGAATATGGCCTATGTTCCACTAGAGATAACTATTAACCAGCTGGAGTCAGTAATTTCAAATGTAAACGCTGGCCATGGGCTAGGTTTCACCGACTATGACCTGACATCTGAGGGCAGGAATCACAACAAAGCCTTGCATATCACAATGGAATGCAAAGGGGTGGTGCTTTCCCATGTTTTGGTTGATACAGGCTCTTCTCTTAATGTTCTTCCAAAGAAAGCCTTAATGAAGTTGGATTACTATGGCATCATCCTGAGGCCAAGTAACTTAGTTGTGAGGGCTTTTGATGGCTCTAAGAGAGCTGTTTTTGGAGAAGTTGAGTTGCCAGTTAAGATTGGACCGCAGGTGTTTGAGAAAGCCTTTCATGTGATGGATATCCAGTCTGCCTATAGTTGTCTGCTAGGTCGGCCCTGGATTCATGTTGCCGGTGCTGTTACTTCTACCCTCCACCAGAAGCTCAAATATGAACTAGAGGGTCAGGTCGTCACTGTCTGTGGTGAAGAGGATATTTTTGTTAGCCATCTGTCTACATTTAAGTATGTGGAGATGGATGGCGAGATGCATGAGATGCTGTGTCAGGGCTTCGAAGCCATAAACATCAGTGAGGTCGCGCCCAAAGCTGTTTTTTCACCTAAGACTGAGAAGATCGGGACTTCTATCTCTTCATACAAGCAAGCCGTTGAAGTGGTTAAAGTTGGTAATGCCCAAGGCTGGGGCAAATTTGTGGAGCCAGTCATCAAAGAAGACAAGTTTGGATTGGGGTTTACTCCGGAGTCTCAGAAGAATGAAGCCGGTACTTTCTCCAGCGGGGGTTTGGTTTCTCCCCACATCATCAATGCTGCAGATGAAGACAAGGCTGACAGCGACTGTGACTTAGATAGCTGGATTCGACCGTGTGTCCCGGGAGAAAAGCTCAACAATTGGTCGTCTGAAAAAGTCATCCGGGTTACTCTACTGAAAGAGTAATTTTTATTGTTTTCCTTTTTACATGCATAATAAAGTCTTACACTTTGCCCAAGGTGTAATGACTAATCTGTAGGGCCATCCATTTAGTCGCATTTCACAATTATTTTCATCATCAATAAAGGACAGCTTTTGCAAACAATTTTGTGTTCTCTTTCTTTCAGTTATTTTCTACTTTTACAGAAAAACAATAAAAAATGGCAATGTTTCTTTTTTTCGTTTTCTTTCCTTTCCAAAAAAAAAATCTCGCATGATCCTCCATCGTGCAGAGATGACCACCCGGATCTCACTGCTAACGACACTATGGCCAAGTATGACTTCGATAATCCTATTTATCAAGCCGGAGAAGGGGTTGAGGAAGATTGTGAATTGCCTGAAGAGTTAGCCAGGTTGTTGAAACAGGAGGACCGAGCTATTACACCTTATCAGGAGGTGATTGAGACCGTCAACATTGGCACCGAAGACGATAAGAAAGAGATCAAGATCGGGGCCAGTCTACAGGCCGAGGTGAAAGAACAGTTGATCAGTATGCTTTGTGAGCACGTCGACATCTTTGCTTGGTCCTATCAAGATATGCCAAGTTTGGATACAGACATCGTTGTGCACAGGTTACCGTTGAATGAAGATATGCCGCCGGTGAAGCAGAAGTTACGCCGAACTCATCCTGACATGGCGATGAAAATCAAAGAAAGCGGTTAAATGCGGGAAAGATAAAGGATCACGTACTTGACTGTGTTAGAAAGGTCAATGGGTTGTGTGCTCGGTCAGCATGACGAGTCAGGTCGAAAAGAGCATGCAATATACTACCTTAGCAAAAAGTTTATCGACTGTGAACAAAGATACTCACTGCTCGAGAAAACTTGCTGCACTTTGGCATGGGCTGCTCGCCGACTAAGACAGTATATGTTGACTCACACGACTCTATTGATATCAAAGATGGGTCCAGTCAAGTATATTTTTGAAAAGCCGACGCTTACCGGAAAGGTTGCTAGATGGCCAATGATACTGACAGAGTATGACATCCAATACACTTCACAAAAAGCCATCAAAGGAAGTGTCTTGTCAGACTATCTTGCAGAGCAACCGATCGATGATTACCAACCTATAAGGTTCGACTTTCCTGATGAGGACATCATGTTTCTCAAATCGAAAGATTGCGAGGAACCACTCTCGGAGGAGGGGCGTGACCCTGAATCCAAATGGATTATGATGTTCGATGGGGCGGTCGACGTCAATGGTCGCAGAGTTGGTGCAGTGTTGATCACACCAAAGGGGGTTCATATGCCATTTTTTGTTCCAGAATAACTTTTCCCTGCACCAACAATGAAGCCGAATACGAAGCTTGTATCCTAGGACTTGAGGAAGCCATCAACCTACGGATTAAAACCTTGGATGTTAAGCTGGACGAAGCAGAATGGGTTTGTTCCCGATACAATCAGCTAAGCCTAGTTGAGGAAAAGAGATTGGCAGCTATATGCCATGTCCAACTATATCAGAGACGGATGAAGAGAGCGTTTGATCAGAAAGTGCGCCCTCAGGAGTATCAAGTTGGTGAATTGGTACTCAAAAGAATTCTTCCTCCCAACACAGATCACATGGGAAAATGGACACCGAACTATGAGGGTCCATACATGGTTAAAAGGTTTTTCTCTGGTGGAGCTTTGATGCTAACAACCATGGATGGCGAAGACTTCCCATCCCCTGTCAACTCAGGCGCAGTTAAAAAATACTTCGCATAATTGACCCGCTGGACAAAAGAAAGAGAGTCCAGGCAAAAAAGGGCATCCCGACGAACCAAAAAAAAAGAATAAAGAGGTTCGGGCAAAAATTAGGGATATAAAAATAAAAAAATGTACACCCGGTGAGTCGAAAACCCGAAAGGGTGGCTCAGGCAAAAATGGGTATCCCGGTGGATTGAAAACCCAAAAGGGCGATCCAGACAAAAGTTAGGGAATAAGCGAATGGCTGCAATCTGAGTTCATCTGTGTTATATCACCGTTTCATTCAATCCGGAAATCTTCGAAGGTTAAAAGATCGACTAATCATCCACTTCATAAGGCAAGATGAGCAGAGCGTCTTGAGGTCATACGAGCCATAGCAGAGTCGAAAATCAGTGGGACCCCGTATCCACATTGCCATTAGGATAGTTTTCTTTTGTTCAATTTATAGCGATCGCCTCTTTTCAGGGATCAGCTTCCTGATGTACTCGCCTATTCCTGGCACAAAATTTTCAACCAATAAAAGTCGAATAATTCAGCTAAAGAGCCTCTTTATTTTTCATTTATCAGTTTGTTTGCAAAAGATGTCTGAATTCTTGATGAAACATATTGCATCTGAACATAATGGCGGCTTTTGCAGATGATTTGCACAGGAAAACACTTAAAATTGCTTTGAATGTGCTTAATCCCGGACGGTGAATTCAAACTGAGCAATGTAAGAACAAAAATTGTTCTACAACAGATTCCATGATTTTGATGATAACAAAGGATGAAACCAAAAATGGCACCCTAACGAAAAGTTTCTAAGTGTGCAGGGTTCTAAGGAAAGAAGGAAGAGATCTGATGACGTCATTAGATACAGAATCATATCAGATACAAATTATCAGAAGATCAGAAGCATCTGAAGTAGAAACACGCTCAAGAAGTTTTAACTCTGAGCAAAACAGCAGAATATCAGAAGCATCTGAAGAAGAAGTGCACTCTAGAAGTTCTGACTCTGAACAACGGTATATCATTCCAGAAGCTCTCAGCGTCATCTGAAGACATCATCAGAAGCTCCGAATCAATACAGGAAGATTCCAAGATTCCCTGAGTCACACAGACTTTGATAATGGATTTCCTAATACAGAAAGAGTAACATTAACTTCAAATTCAAATGGAAAGGAACTATATTTGGAAAGAAGTTATTCGGGGAGACAAAGTTGTTTTGGCAAGAAACAACAGAAGTTATGGCATTAATTCCTATTCAAGACAAATTATCTGCCATCAATTTCAACGGTCCTTTCACTCCTATATAAAGGACATCAATCAACATTGAGAGGCGTGCAAGCATACACTGAAACATTCTCTCTCTCTCTCTCAATCTTTCACAAAGCTTTTGCTTAGAACGTGAAACACTCTTTTGTTCTTACTGTTGTAATATTTGCTTATCTTAGAAGCACTCTAGATTACATAGTCTTTTATCTATTGTTTTATTTCCTCAAGTGACTCTGCGCAGTCTGTATACTTGAGAGGACTAAGAGATCTTTCTCTTAGACATTGGTTGTAAACAATCTTTCAAGATTAGTGGATTAAGTCCTTGTTGAAGGCGAAATCACCTTGGCCGGGTGGACTGGAGTAGCTTTGTGTTATAAGCGAACCAGTGTAAATTCCTTGTGTGGTCTTTATTTTGAAAAAGCGCTTATTTTCCAAAACAATTCAAACCCCCCTTTCTTGTTTTTCTCACCTTCAATTGGTATCAGAGCTTCGGCTCTTTTATTAATTTTCTAATCAAACACTTAACAGTGTAGAGAGATCCAGAACGAGAAAAACTATGGCCCACACAAATGAAAGAGACAGTTACAATGCTAAGCCTCCTATTTTTGATGGAGAGAAATTCGACTACTGGAAAGATAGAATTGAAAGTTTCTTTCTGGGTTATGATGCTGACCTCTGGGACATTGTCACAGATGGATACACATCTCCAGTCTCAGAAAATGGAGTTGAAGTTCCCAGAAGTAAGATGTCAGAAGATCAGAAGCGTGTCTTCAAAAATCACCACAAGGCCAGAACCATACTTCTCAATGCTATATCTTACAACGAGTATGAAAAGATCACCAACAGAGAAACAGCCAAAGACATCCTTGACTCTCTGAGGATGACTCATGAAGGAAACTCTCAGGTCAAAGAGACAAAGGCTCTGGCGCTTATCCAGAAATATGAAGCTTTCAAAATGGAAGATGACGAAGCCATAGAGGTAATGTTCTCTAGATTCCAAACTCTTATTGCAAGTCTCAAGGTTCTAGGCAAAGGATACACAACTGCAGACCATGTCAAAAAGATAGTCAGAAGTTTGCCAAAGAAGTGGAGACCCATGGTCACTGCCCTGAAGCTGTCAAAGGATCTGAACAATATCAGTCTTGAAGAGCTTGTCAGTTCCCTCAGAAGCCATGAGATAGAACTAGAGGAATATGAGCCTCAGAAAAAGAACAAGTCTGTAGCATTAAAATCCAGATCTGAAAGACGCAAATCTGACAGAACCAAAGCTTTCCAGGCAGAAACTGAAGATGCTGATGACTCTGAACCAGAAGATTCTGATGATGAAGAAGAATTGTCCCTTCTGACCAGAAGAGTTAAACAACTCTGGAAAAAGAGGAACAACAACTTCATAAGACCAAGACCCATAGGGGATCGATCAGAATCAACCTCAAAAGGTAAAACTAACAAAGATATTACTTGTTATGAATGTAAAGAAACAAGTCACTACAGGAATGAATGACCCAAGCTAAAGAAAGACAATCCCAGAAAAGAAAGTTTCAAGAAAAATACCTTCAGGACAAAGAAAGGACTAATGGCTACCTGGGATGATAGTGAATCTGGTTCATCAGAATCTGACTCTGATGAACAAGCCAATGTGGCATTTATGGCTACCACATCCAGAAACAGCTCAGATGAAGAATCTGAAGAGGTATTTTCTGAACTCTCTCGATCTGATCTAGAATCATGCTTGTCAGAAACTCTTAGCTCATATCAGAAATTAAAACAAAAGTTTAAAAATATAAAAGGCTGTCTTGAAGCAAAATTTGAAGAATGTGGCAAACTTGAGATGACAATTCTAGCACGAGAAGATAAAATCAGATCTTTAACATTAGAAAGAGATGGAGCAAAAAGAAAATGTTTAGAATTGGAAGAAGCGTTGTCTCAAGCACCACAAACTTCAAATACAATAATTTATAAATACGAAGAAGCCTTTCAAGAATTTCTGAAAAATGGGATAGGAAGGAGTGCTATGGCATCCATGATTTATAGAGTTAGTCAGAATAATAAAAAGGGAATTGGGTATGATCCTAAGGAAGATAAAACTTCTACTAGTGATCAACTTAAATCTCCATTTTCATATCACTATACGCACACACAAGAACAAAAATTTGAAAATGCTAGAAAACCCAAAGTTATAAGAAACTCTGGGAAAACTAATCAGAAAGGACCCAAGAGACTCTGGGTACCAAAAGATAAGATTGTTTATGTTGCAGATATCCTATGCAGCAAAGTTCAGACACCAGTCATGGTACCTGGACTCTGGATGCTCGCGACATATGACGGGAAGAAAGTCTATGTTCCAAAGCCTGGAACTTAAAGACGCTGGATTCGTAGGCTTCGGAGGAGATCAGAGGCTCAGGAACTATTGGTAATGGTACTCTTCCCTCTATATTTGATGTTCTTTACGTAGAAGGATTAATGCATAATTTGTTATCCATAAGTCAATTAAGTGATAACGGTTATGACGTGATCTTTAATCAAAAAACATGTAAAGCCATAAATCAAAACAATGGTTCGGTCCTATTCACAGGCAAGAGGAAAAACAATATTTATAAAATTAATCTTTCTGATTTAAAAGAACAAAATGTTAAATGTCTGATGTCTGTTCACGAAGAGCAATGGGTATGGCATAGACGCTTGGGCCACATTAGCATGAGAAAACTATCTCAGCTAAATAAACTCGAGTTAGTCAGAGGTCTACCTAAACTGAAGTTTTCTTCAGATGCTCTATGTGAAGCATGTCAGAAAGGAAAATTTTCAAAAACATCCTTTAAAAAGAAAACTATTGTTACTACCTCTAAGCCTCTGGAACTTCTCCACATTGACTTATTTGGTCCTGTGAAAACAGCATCAGTCAATGGAAAGAAGTATGGACTAGTCATTGTTGATGATTACAGTCGCTGGACATGGGTGAAATTCCTAAAGCACAAGAGTGAGTCTCACTCTGTATTCACTAGTTTCTGCTCCAAAGTGCAAAAAGAATTTGACTCTAAGATTATCAGAGTCAGAAGTGATCATGGAGGGGAATTTGAAAATAAATCCTTTGAGGAATTATTTGACTCTAATGGAATATCCCATGATTTCTCCTGCCCTAGAACTCCACAACAAAATGGAGTTGTAGAGAGGAAGAATAGGACACTCCAAGAGATGGCCAGAACTATGATCAATGAAACTAATGTGGCAAAGCACTTTTGGGCAGAAGCTGTAAATACAGCGTGTTACATTCAGAATAGAATCTCAATAAGACCTATTCTGGAAAAGACTCCCTATGAACTGTGTAAAGGAAGAAAACCAAACATTTCATATTTTCATCCATTTGGATGTTCTTGCTTTATCTTAAACACTAAAGAACATCTGAACAAGTTTGATTCCAAAGCACATAAAGGTATTATGTTAGGATACTCAGAACGCTCTAAAGGCTACAGAGTATTCAACACAGAAACCAAAATTGTGGAAGAATCAATTCATGTCAGATTTGACGATAAGCTTGACCCTGAAAAGTCAAAGCTAGTTGAAAATTTTGCAGATTTAGAAATCACTCTTGCAGGATCTGATAAAGCTCCAGAAGCAACTGCCACTCAAAACTCTGAAGAAATTATTTCCCCAGTAATCCCAAAGAAAGTTAAAAGTCGTATCAACGTATCTGAAGATTTGATTCTGGGCAACAAGGACGAACCTGTCAGAACCAGATCTACCTTCAGGACCTCTGAAGATACTCCTCTGGGACTAGTGTCTCTGATCGAGCCTACGTCCTGTGATGAAGCACTTCAAGATAACGACTGGGTTTCAGCCATGCAAGAAGAACTAGATCAATTCACAAAGAATGATGTCTGGGATCTTGTTCCTAAGCCCAGAGGCACTCATGTTATTGGAACCAGATGGGTATTCAGAAACAAGCTGAATGAGAAAGGAGAAGTCGTCAGAAACAAAGCTCGACTGGTAGCGCAAGGTTACAGTCAACAAGAAGGTATTGACTACAATGAAACCTTTGCTCCAGGCGCAAGGTTAGAATCTATTCGTCTTCTTGAATCTTTTGCTATAAACCACTCTATCAAATTATATCAAATGGATGTCAAGAGTGCATTCCTTAATGGTTATATATCAGAAGAAGTGTATGTCAACCAACCTCCAGGTTTTGAAAATCCAAATTTTCCAGAACGTGTTTTTAAACTTAAAAAATCTTTATATGGACTTAAACAAGCTCCCAGAGCTTGGTATGAACGTTTAAGCAATTTTCTTCTGGAACACAATTTTATCAGAGGAAAAGTTGACTCCACACTCTTCTGTAAAAACCTTAACAATGATCTCATGATATGCCAGATATACGTTGATGATATTATTTTTGGTTCAGCTAACGCCTCTGTTTGTCAAGAATTCTCTGAGTTAATGCAGGCAGAATTTGAAATGAGCTTAATGCAAGAACTAAAGTTCTTTCTGGGAATTCAAATTAATCAAACTTCAGAAGTCACGTACGTTCATCAAAGCAAATACATTAAAGATATTCTGAAGAAATTCGACATGGCTGACTGCAACTCTGCAAAAACTCCCATGCATCCAACATGCATTCTTGAAAAGGAAGAAGTAAGCAAAAAGGTTTGTCAGAAACTCTATCGAGGTATGATAGGCTCTCTTCTCTATCTAACTGCTACTCGACCTGATATTCTCTTTAGTGTCTGTCTCTGTGCCAGATTCCAATCAGATCCTAGAGAAACTCACTTAACAGCAGTTAAGAGAATTCTCAAATATCTGAAAGGAACTCCTAACCTGGCCCTGATGTATGAGAAAACATCAGAGTATAGACTTTCGGGTTACTGTGATGCAAATTATGCAGGAGATAGACTGGAATGAAAAAGCACATCTGGAAATTGCCAGCTCCTAGGAAACAATCTGATATCCTGGGCCAGCAAGAGACAGTCAACCATCGCTCTATCTACCGCAGAAGCAGAATACATCTCAGCATCACTGTGCACAACTCAGATGCTCTGGATGAAGAATCAGTTAGAAGATCTGCAAATCTTCGAGAGTAACATTCCTATCTTTTGTGATAACACTGCTGCCATTTGTCTAAGTAAGAATCCCATTCTACACTCCAGAGCTAAGCACATTGAAATAAAACATCATTTTATCAGAGACTATGTTCAGAAAGGGATAGTAACATTGAAGTTCATTGATACAGATCATCAATGGGCAGATATATTTACTAAGCCTTTAGCTGAAGATATATTTCTTTTTATCTTAGAAAATCTGAACATTCAAAATTGCCCTGAATAAATTGTGCCTCTGAAGATGTAAAATGAGACTCTGACATAAACAAATGAGCTTCTGTCTCTGACTCTGATACTTCTACCAAGTTAAGAAGATATCTGAGTTAGAAATCTCCAAGAACCAATTCTTTGGGATTCCTAAAGATCAGATACATCAAACCACGTGGAGCACTTAGCGTCTAACCTTGGAACTTCTAGACAGCTGTCCAGAAGAAATTCAAAGGCCAGACGTTTGAGATCTCCTCGAGCAGTGTGCATACTGTTGGGATTAGACATTCATTAATGAGCCATAATCATTTTTCCCCCAAGCGTGCTAACTTGGTTTTTGTGCTAACGCTGTTTTGTGTGTCGTTTTGCATGTGTTTTTGTTTAGGGTATTTAAACACTCCTCTCACACTTCACACACTTTTCACTCTCACTCACTCTCAAACCTATTCTCTGAAGCATTTCTGCAATCAGTTCATCTTCAACTCATCTTCATCAACAATGGATGCTCAACAACAACAAGTTTTCAACTTTTCTCAACAAATGGAATCAAGCACCATAGCCCAAAGCACAAGCATTCCCACTCCAACAGTTACAGGCGTATCCATTACTCCAGTGTACAAGGAACCCCATGTTCTTGATCGTGAGCCTCATATCAACCTGGCAACTCCCTTTGAGGGACTGGAAGTATTATGTGAATCACTGGTAGACTTCAACAACATGAAGAGAAACGGAGTAGATCTTACTGAAGAACTTCGTCAACAAGGTTGGGAAAACTACTTTCAACGGCTCTATGGCCCTGTTTACCCAAACCTCATCAAAAAATTCTGGAGATTTGCTGACGCTGATGACCATTTCATCGTCTCCTACGTGTTGGGGGTCAAGATAGTGATTACTGAAAAATCAATTGCTTCTTTACTGAACATGGAGAAAACTGGAGGAAGAAGGATCTACGACATCAACCCTAGATCAAGGTACATTGCTCAAGTAATCAATCCCACCATCTTCAAACCTAACACTGAAGGCAATCCATCAAAGAACAAAGAACTTCATCAGAACCTCAGAGTATGGCTCAAGATCATTCTGGGAACCATTCATCACCGCCCAGCATCAAACTCCTCTGACTACATCAATATAGATCAGAAGTGCATTCTGTATTGCATTCACAAAGGTTTGACGCTCTGCCTCCCAGCACTACTCTTTAAGTATCTCAGAGATTCTGTACGGGAGACCAGAAACAACATGAAACCCAGAACCTACATCCCTCTGGGAAGACTTCTGTCTGATGTTTTCATCGAAAATGGGCTTGTAGATCATCTGGAGAAGAACAAGCTTATGGAAGATCTGGCGATAGATACTGGAAGGCCTCTGAACTCCAGAAATCTGAAGAGCATGGGAATTCTGAAGAAGATTCAATTCAAACCCACGCTGGACACCTCCTGGGACACCTTGAAAGATCAGAGGAAGCTGCCACATGGTCTTGCAAGGTTCTACAAGAATGAACCCAGAGAAGCAATCCTTCATTATATACAGCGTCTGAAGGATGAAGGAGTTGACATCTCTGACTTCAGACTGGACGATTGTCTAGATTCAGAAGAAGACTTCGTCAAGTTCAAAAGAGGTCCCTCTGAAAAGAAGTCTTCAAAGGCAAAGAAAGCAAGGCTAGGAGAAACTTCTGAAACAAGATCTCCAGCACCTCTGCAAGTAACTACTGGTAAGTCTGCTCCCTCTATTCCCTCTGAACCTCCTGTGGCTTCCTCTAATCCTCTCCCAACACCTCTATACACATCCTCTGAAACCTCACCTTCTACAACTAGAACCTCACAACCTCGACCTAAATTTAATCTTGCCCATACATCACTACCTCTATCCGAAGCTGAAGAACTCAATCAAACCACCTCTTCATCTTCAAACCCAGAATCACCCTCTACCTTATCCTCTCCTCTGACCCAGAACCTTCTGACCCCGCTTCTCCCACTCTAGCCCACCTCTATTCTCTAAACCAAAACACTCAACAACCAACACAACCTCCACCTGAAGTAACCTCACCATCCACAGAACAACCAACCCTCATTCCATCTGAACTCCAACCCTCTGACCCTCATACCTCTGACACTATCCCTCCAAACACTTCCGCTGAACCTGAAACTGAACCTGAACCTGAGCCTCAAACACTAAACTTAAGCCCTCCAAAATCTCCACCCCAAACATCTGAACCTGAACCTGAACAGTCCCTGCCTACCCTTGAGGAAGCCATAATGTTGTTCGCAGGGGCTTCAGTACAAAAGGTCAAGTCTCTGACCATTAACTCTGGCATCAGTGATGATCCTGACTCTGTAAGGACACACTGGAACAAAGTCATTGGCTGGATGACTTCTGAAGCCTTCAAACTGAAGCACATCTCTGAGCAAGTTAGAAACGACTTCATCAGAGATGCTGAGGCAAGACTACAGGAAAGACTTGCCAGAGAAGCTGAAGAAGAAGCAAGAAGACAAGAAGAAGAAAGAGCTAGACAAGCAGAAATCCAAAGGGCCAAGGAAGCTGAGGCTAAAGCTCTAGCTGATGCTGCTGCTGCTGCTGCTGAAGCTGAAGCAAAGGCAGCTGCAGAAGCTGAAGCCAGAGCTGCTGAAGAAAATAGTGCGCTAACTCAGGGGGAGTCCTCTTTTGTCATTCCCATGGTTCTCAAGACACTTGAAGAACTTCAGAAAGATCAGAAGGAACTCAGAGCCAGAATGGACAAACAGGACACCGTCAACGACAACATTCAGAACATGCTGGCTCAACTGCTTCAGAGAATGCCTCCGCCTCCCAACCCTTAGGCACTTAGGATTTTTTTGTTTGTTGCCTTGTTTTTCCTTGTTCTGATGTTTGCTTGTTTGCTTTCTTGCCATTGTCTCTGTTGCTCTATTATCTGAATATAATATCTTTTTGATTATTTTGTTTAAGTCTTTTTGATTCTGACAAAAAGGGGGAGAAATCAATATAGCTCTGATGAAAATTGCCTAATACCCTAAGCACTCTGCAACATGCTTTTCTTAAAAATAAATTCATCTAACATTGGACTTAAGAAATTGCAGATAGTATCGAAACTTCATTGCTTGGAAGCTCTCGTAAGAAATTCTGAACTCCCTAGCTCATCTCAGGGGGAGCTCCTGATCTGATAATTCCTGTTTCATCTGCTATTTAAGTTTGTTTTGTCATCATCAAAAATGGGGAGATTGTAAGAACAAAAATTGTTCTACAACAGATTCTATGATTTTGATGATAACAAAGGATGAAACCAAAAATGACACCCTAACGAAAAGTTTCTAAGTGTGCAGGGTTCTAAAGAAAGAAGGAAGAGATCTGATGACGTCATCAGATACAAAATCATATCAGATACAAATTATCAGAAGATCAGAAGCATCTGAAGTAGAAACACGCTCAAGAAGTTTTAACTCTGAGCAAAACAGCAGAATATCAGAAGCATCTGAAGAAGAAGTGCACTCTAGAAGTTCTGACTCTGAACAACGGTATATCATTCCAGAAGCTCTCAGCGTCATCTGAAGACATCATCAGAAGCTCCGAATCAACACAGGAAGATTCCAAGATTCCCAGAGTCACGCAGACTTTGATAATGGATTTCCTAATACAAAAAGAGTAACGTTAACTTCAAATTCAAATGGAAAGGAACTATATTTGGAAAGAAGTTATTCGGGGAGACAAAGTTGTTTTGGCAAGAAACAACAGAAGTTATGGCATTAATTCCTATTCAAGACAAATTATCTACCATAAATTTCAACGGTCCTTTCACTCCTATATAAAGGACATCAATCAACATTGAGAGGCGTGCAAGCATACACTGAAACATTCTCTCTCTCTCTCTCTCAATCTTTCACAAAGCTTTTGCTTAGAACGTGAAACACTCTTTTGTTCTTACTGTTGTAATATTTGCTTATCTTAGAAGCACTCTAGATTACATAGTCTTTTATCTATTGTTTTATTTCCTCAAGTGACTCTGCGCAGTCTGTATACTTGAGAGGACTAAGAGATCTTTCTCTTAGACATTGGTTGTAAACAATCTTTCAAGATTAGTGGATTAAGTCCTTGTTGAAGGCGAAATCACCTTGGCCGGGTGGACTGGAGTAGCTTTGTGTTATAAGCGAACTAGTATAAATTCCTTGTGTGGTCTTTATTTTGAAAAAGCGCTTATTTTCCAAAACAATTCAAACCCCCCTTTCTTGTTTTTCTCACCTTCAAGCAATTCCCCCGGGACATACGTGTGTGTTTGCAGGTCACAGGAACCGGATGCCAAGTCATGAATCCTCATCCCCAAGCTGTTGACAAAGTCTCTCCTCAGCAGAGCATGTCCCCCCAGTAGAGTTGCACCTTGTATCCCCAGCAACAGTGGAGTAGTTGCATACCCAACAAACAAGAGAGTGGTGTCCCCAGTGTTCATCTCATTCCCCAGCAGATGTATTTTTAACAGATTTGTTTTGATCCTCCGCCTGAGGACGATTAGCAAGTTCATATCCCCAGCAAAGGTCGATTCCTACGACATTTTCCCAGGAAGCACTTTCCCCACAGACTCTCCTTACAGAGCCTCGCCAAACAAAGTTTCTATAGTTGATACTTCCCCAGCAAGGTCAACTTTCCAGAAAAAAGCCGATTTATTTTCGGTGGCTCCCGGTCCCGGCAGACGGATCGTTCCCCACAGCGCATTCAAGGATTGATACAGCGATCCGTTCCCTACCGGAGCTTGCTTCCCCAAGCAGATTTCTTTTTTCACCATGCATAACATTTGCATTTGCATGCATATCAAGCATACACATAAGCTGATAAACAGGTTCTTCAAAGCAGACCGAAGAATTGCTTTACAACCAAAGTCATGAGATTCAGCCAGAGGATCAAGTGTGTGTGATCCAGCATGAGGGTCATTTCGAAGATTCAGCCTGAGAATCGTTTTCCAATGAGCTAGCCTGAGGTTCAATTTGAAGATTCAGCCAGAGAATCGCCTACAAGCGTTATTTCCTTAGCAAACCAGCTAGAGGAGTAGATTGACAGTTCAATAGAAAATCAATCTACAAGAGGGTCCAGCCTGCGGATCGCAATTTAAAAACAAAAGTCTAATTGAAGAGTCGTTACAGCATGTTCTAGCCTGAAGAATATGTACGAAGCCCAAAAGTGGAGTATTCTCGGAGCTGCATATCTAACATGAAGGTTGGGTGTAGATTGCGAAAGAGGGTCAACCAGCGCATGCCTCAGATGCGAGATCCTGATGATGGGAATTTATCATCAAAACGAAGTAGACCTAGCCAGAAGATCGAAGTCAGGTCTAGCCCGAAGACCGGAAATAGATTCAGCCAGAGAATCAAAGAGAATAGATTCAGCCAGAGAATCGAAACAAAGTAGATCTAGATCGAAGTAGATCTAGCCAGAAGATCGAAGTTAGGTCTAGCCCGAAGATCGGAAATAGATTCAGCCAGAGAATCAAAGAGAATAGATTCATCCAGAGAATCGAAAATAAGAAGGTCTAGCCAGAAGATCGAAGAAGATCTAGCCAGAAGATCGAAGAAGATCTAGCCAGAAGATCGAAGAAGATCTAGTCAGAAGATTAAAACCGTATCCAGCCCGAGGATCAAAATTAATATCCAACCAGAGGACTAAATTGAGTATAGATTCAGCCAGAGGATCAAAACTCCAGGTTAAGTCAGAAGACTGATTCAGATCCAGCCAGAGGATCGGAAGAAAAATAAACAGCGCAGTGTATTTCAACATTTTTGTGGTGTTCTCAGAGTGCAAATTTTTGGGCTGTCTTTGGTATTCAATCACAGCTCACCTTGTTTGTCTGATAAACTGTTCGCTTTCATCCGGCTCGGGTTAGCTGATGATTGAATAGGGGCAGCTGTAACACCCCAAAATTTTCCATCCTCATTCATGCATTCATTTTTATGTCATTTAACATTTCACATTGCATTTCATCATTATCAATCAGAATTAGATACATTGCATTTAATCATGTCAATCAGGATTAGCTCCAAGAAGCTTGAACATCATCCAGGACACTTTGTGGGTTCTATTTAGATGATCAGTCAACACAAGGGAAAGACTTGAGTTACTTCCAACAGGGGTCTATTCGTCAGTCAAAACGTTAATCTTGAAGGAGCAAAAGTTTGTTCATGAGTTGTCATGCTCGCTAGGCGAGCAGAATGGGTCGCCTAGCGAGTCCCAAGAAAAGCCACCAGAATCACCTACGCTCAGAGGAATTTCTTGAACTGTCATGATCGCTAGGCGAAGCCCACGTGTTTTGAAAAAAAAACGAGAAAAAAAAACGAATAAATAAATAAAATATAACAGAAATTTTTTGGACTTAGGCCTCTCTCATCTGAGCCCACAGGTCCACAAAAATCAGGTTATAAATTCAGAGTTTCAGTGAAACAAAAGGGAATTCTATTCCTATTACCTTGGCTGGGAAAAAGATAGTGAGAGAAGAGCTAACAGAGTTCAGAGCAACCTCCAGAGACTGAAGGGAACTCATCTGCAAAGAACCAATTCTATCTCATATAAACCCTCAGATTGCTTTGCAAACCCAACCGGACAATTCAATTTCATTCGATCTCTCCAGTCAGGTTTGCCTTATTCCCATTACTTTATGCTTTTAATTTGAATGCTCTGAATGTATGAGGTATTATGGGTGAATTTGATACCCTTTTGATGCATGTGTTTGACAAGAGGTTTATGCCTCCTACACTTGGTTACTTTTTGTGAGCTCTTTTTATGAATTTTAATGGCATGATTCATATGGTTACATTTTGATTTGGGGCAACCCTTGATTGCGCCCCATCTTGTCACTCTAACCTGTTTGTTGAGTTTTTTTGTGAGGGCTCACATGACTCTTGCAGAGATGGCTTGCCTGGTGTTCCACTTTATTTATGGGATACCACCTAGAGGTTTATTCCGATTACCTGTACTGACTCGCTTTCTTTGATGGTGCTAGCTTGAAAGATCTCTAGGTTTCTTATCTCTTTATTTGTTGTTGCTTCGGATCTTTATCCGTGTGGTAGATCTCTTAACCTCCTTTATCTTTCCCGTATTTTACTACTTTTTGCCTAAAGACCTCCATGAAGAGGCAATTGACGGATAAAAGGGATCCATACTCAATCCCCCGTTATTCAGTGCGTCGTTCTTTAAGATCACACTACGTGTCGATGCTTCAGAACAAAATCCCAAGATCTCTTGTCCGGTCGGTCAGTGGAGAGGGTTCCACCTTTCTGAACCCCCACTTTTTGCCATGAGCTCACCCTGTCCAGGGTTAAGAGTTATGAGGTCTTATCCTCATTACCCTTCTTTGCATGAGCATCCCTAAAACACAAACAAACTCATTGATTTTTCTTCTCCTAAGAACACGTTTACTCCTTCTACTACAGGCGAGTAAGTCTCCAAAGGTCGAGCATCCGGTAGATTGCGTGGTAACGTCGTTCATCCCAAAACTTAACCCGTAGTTAGACGAACTACGACTGACTCTGATTCACATTCCAGATGAGATACGTAGGCATAAGACGCGACGTCTTAGCGAGCACACACTCCCCCCTAACCCATAGATAGCCGAGCTACGAAGACTCTAATTCTCATATTCATATGGGATACGTATGCAGTGGATGCGACATCCGTGCGAGTCATTTCCTTTTGACCCTTTTTTTTAGTAAATAGTACATTAGATAACCCACACCCTTTAGACAAGAACTACAAGAGTGGATCCCGTAGAGTACTACGGATGCGTAGGGGTGCTAATACCTTCCCTTCGCATAATCGACTCCTGAATCCAAGATTTGGTTGCGAGACCTTGTCTTTTCCTTTCCTTTTTCTAGGTTTACTTCGAGCGTTTCCTTTCCCTCCTTTGGGATGAATAACGCACGGTGGCGACTCTTCTGTCTTTACTTTTTTACCGGTTGTTTTTTTCGCAGGTAGGTTGCGACAGTCACGTTTGCATATGACGCCGCTTCAACCCACTTGGTGAAGTAATCAATTGCTACGAGAATAAATCTGTGACCGTTGGACGCTTTCGGCTCTATCATGCCAATCATGTCAATTCCCCACATAGAGAAAGGCCATGGTGATGAAATCACATTCAGAAGTGTCGGGGGAATATGAATCTTATCCATATAAATCTGACACTTATGGCATTTCTTCACATATTTGCAGCAGTCAGACTCCATTGTCAGCCAATAGTAGCCTACTCTCAACATCTTTCAAGCCATGGCATGTCCGTTGGAATGAGTACCAAACGAACCCTCATGGACCTCAGCCATTAACAGGTCTTCTTCGTGTCTGTCCACGCATCTGAGCAGGACCATGTCAAAATTCCTCTTATAAAGCACATCGCCATTGAGGTAGAAACTGCCAGATAATCTCCTCAAAGTCTTTCTATCTTTCACAGATGCCACAGGCGGGTAAATCTGGCTCTAGAGAAAATACTTGATATCATAATACCATGGCTTATCATCTTGCACCTCTTCTATTGCAAATACACGAGCTGGTTTATCCAAGCGCATCACGGTGATATTGGGAACTTCATTCCAAAGTCTAACCACAATCATTGAAGCAAGCGTAGCAAGCGCATCTGCCATCTAATTCTCATCTCGAGGAATATGATGGAAGTCAACTTCAGTAAAGAACGTTGAAATCCTCCTCGCATAGTCTCTATATGGGATGAGGCCAGGCTGATTCGTCTCCCATTCACCCTTAATCTGATTAACAACAAGGGCCAAATCACCATAAACATCAAGATGTTTGATCCTAAGGTCAATACACTCTCCCAATCCCATAATACAGGCCTCATACTCAGCCATATTATTCGTGTATTTGAAAGTTAGTCTTGTTGTAAAAGGAAAATGTATGCCCTGAGGAGTAATAATCACTGCCCCAATGCCATTTCCGTACTGATTTACAGCGCCATCAAACACCATGCTCCATCTGGAACCAGGTTCTGGCCCTTCATCGAGTGTAGGCTCATCATAATCTTTCATTTTCAAATACAAAATCTCCTCATCTGGGAAGTCATACTGAACTGATTGATAATCCTCAATTTGTTGATGTGCCAAGTGGTCAGCCAAGATACTACCCTTAATCGCCTTCTGAGCTCGATACTCAATATCATACTCAGACAACAACATCTGCCAACGGGCAATCCTCCTAGTTAAAGCAGGCTTCTCAAAGATATACTTGATTGGATCCATTTTGGATATCAACCAAGTCGTATGATTCAACATATACTGACGTAAGCGCTTAGCAGTCCAAGCCAAAGCACATCATGTTTTCTCAAGCATCGAGTATCTAGACTCACACTCGGTGAACTTCTTACTCAGGTAGTAGATATCATACTCTTTCTTCCCTGATTCGTCTTGCTGACCAAGGATACAACCCATTGAGTCTTCAAGAACCGTCAGATACATAATCAATGGTCTCCCTTCCACAGGCGGAGACAGAATCGGAGGCTCAGACAAATACTCTTTAATACTGTCAAAGGCCTTTTGGCAATCTTCGGTCCAATCATGAGACTGCATAATGATTTTGGATATAAAGAGATTTTATAATTCAAACAAGGCAAATCATTATGCAGATGAAAAGATTGATTTTATTTTTATTTTTTTTGGATTTTATGTGATCACCAATTTCATGCAAAAGCGAAAAGGGAAAATAATTGGAAAAACAAACGTTTAACATGAATTTATTGAATGAAAATATCATTGTATTTATGCGCCAACAATGTCATCACTCCTCTTTTTGGCACGGGAGGAGGGTTTTTAAACACAATGAACATTACTTTGACTTATGGATAACTGTTGGAACATCAACAGCGACCCAATTATTGCAGACCCCTCCAGGGATGACGAAGTTTCCAGAATCCTCTGCATCCTCTTCCAAAATGGCAGCAACTTCCTCATCTTGATCGGTGTGGATGAATCCAACACTCTTGAACAACCCTTGCTTGTTGAAGACACCAGAAGAATACCCTATGCCAGCCCGGGATTTGTTGTCTTCCAGCTTAATCATTTGCCCCAATCCAGCAGTTGCACCATGCTCGATGGCCAACTTAGCATCTTTATAGGACGCAAATGAAGAAGTTCCCTTCTTAATAGGCTCAACAATAGATAAAGCTTGGAATGGCGTTCCAACTTCATCCTCAACATCTATATAAGAGAAGGAAGACAAATGGCTAACCAGGAGAGCCTTTTCTCCCCCTACCACCACCAGCTTTTTGTTCTTCACAAACTTCAGTTTCTGGTGTAGGGTGGATGTCACGGCGCCTGCCTCGTGAATCCATGGTCTGCCCAAGAGACAGCTATACAATGGGTGAATATCCATGACCTGAAAGGTGATCAGGAAATCACTTGGTCCAATTTTGACTAGGAGTTCAACCTCTCCAATCACAGTTTTACGAGACCCATCGAAAGCTTTCACCACCACTCCACTATGCCTCATGAGAGGCCCTTGATATGACAATTTTGCAAGAGTGGTCTTTGGCAACACATTCAATGATGACCCAGTGTCCACCAACACATTGGACATGGCGTCATCTTTACAGTTCATGGATATGTGTAATGCCAGGTTGTGGTCTCTTCCCTCCTCGGGGAGATCAACATCATAAAAACTTAAATTGTTACAAGCGATGATGTTTGCAACAATACTGTCAAACTGCTCTATTGTGACGTCATGATCCACATACGCCACATCCAACACCTTCTGCAGAGCTTCTCGGTGTGGTTCTGAATTCATCAGTAAGGATAGTACATAGATTTTGGATGGCGTCTGTAGAAGCTGATCTACCACATTGTACTCACTTCTCTTGATGAGCCTCAGCATCTCATCACAGTCTTCTTTCGCATTGCCACTCGGGCCAACAGAGACAGAAGTTTTCAACATAGAGGCAGGTTTAGCAACAAGTGCCAGATTCGGAGCATTCACAGCATTCCCAACTGGGCGTTCAACATAAACAACATTATCAGTTCTTCGAGCATCAGCATGAGGTTTCAGCGAAACCGAGAAGACACGACCATTACGGGTTAAGCCGCTGATGTCGACAATATTAACAACAGATGTAGAGGGTAGGGGCACCTCTTTCCCATTCTCTAATGCTACTGCGTTGTAGCGATAGGGAACCGCCTTCTCGGAAGAATAAGGCACAGGGCCAGCTGGTTTAATGGTCAAATAAGGAGAAGCCTTTTGCTTGCTACCATCATACTTGATAATGACAGGCTCAGGGATCCGGAATACCGGAGAAATTACATTGACTTCATCAGCATCCTCGTCAACATTTCTATTTTGAAGTATTTCAATGACTCCTTCATCCAGCATTTCTTGAGCATCTTTGCGCACTTGGCGACATCCTCTTTGGTTGACAAAACAAACTCGACATCTATCGTGGTTGTGCTCGTAATGACTGTACTCACACAACAATCTATGCATCTCGACCAGAGACTGTCGAATATGGCTGACATATTTGACTTTATACTTACCAGGGCAGCCCTGGACCATGTTGACAGGTTTCCCATGCTCGGGCAATGGGTTCTTCTTTACATTAGGACCTACGTCCTCGAAACACAGAATGCCACATCTCACAAGGTCTTCAACCTTGGTCTTCAAAGGGTAGCAATTTTCCACGTCATGTCCGGGAGCACCGGAATGATAAACACAATGTAATTCGGGCTTATACCACCACTGAGGGTTGGTAGGTATAGCCGGCGGGTCTCGTGGAGTAATCAATTTCCTCTCTATCAAAGAGGGATATAATTCGGCATATGTCATAGGAATAGGATCAAAGGTGATCCTCTTCCTCTCGTAACTTGTACTGGCTTGATTACTGTTTCGATGCTGGTATGCATGCTGTTGTGGACGGTGCTGTTGTTGTTGATATTGCGGATGTTGTTGTTGTTGATTATTGATGTGATGCTGATACTGTTGATTGTCTCTGAAAACAGGTGCTATATGAGCCACCTGGTGCTGATTACCGGCAGGACGTACGGTCTTCCTCCTCACTGAGGGTCTTCTTGGTTTAACATGGGAGGTCACAACATGTGCCTCGCTATCTTTCTTCTTTCCAAACGTCCCATACTGTTTGGCAGAAGAGCCTTCTTCTCTAGTCAAGCGCCCTACCCTGACTCCTTCTTCCAGACGCATCCCCATGTTCACCATCTCGGTGAAGTCAGAAGGAGCGTTTGCAATCATCCGCTCGTAATAAAAAGAACTCAAGGTCTTCAGAAAGATCTTGGTCATTTCTTTTTCCTCCAGCAGGGGCACGATCTGTGCGGCAACCTCTCGCCACCTCTGGGCGTATTCTTTGAAAGTTTCATTGTCCTTCTGGGATATGGCTCTCAATTGATCCCTATCAGGAGCCATATCCATGTTATATTTATATTGCTTGACGAAGGCCTCACTAAGGTCATTGAAGGATCGAATGTTCGTGCTATCCAAGCCCATATACCATCTTAGGGCAGCACCGGATAAACTATTTTGGAAGTAGTGAATGAGCAGTTAATCATTGTCGGTCTGAGTCGACATCTTCCTGGCATACATAACCAGGTGGCTGAGAGGGCAAGTATTTCCCTTGTACTTTTCAAAGTCAGGAACCTTGAACTATACAGGGATTTTCACATTAGGGACAAGGCAGAGTTCGGCAGCAGACTTGCCAAAAAGGTCCTTTCCTCGAAGTGTTTTCAATTCCTTGCGGAGCTCAAGAAATTGATCATTCATAGCATCCATCTTTTCATAGACATCTGGACCCTCAGACGGTTCAGAATGATAGATGGTGTCGTATACTCTAGGCATAGTATGCACGACAGGAGGAGGAACAGCTAGGACCGGGCTAGATGCCGGCAGAGAAGCAAAGGTGGGTGGAGGACCCTCCTATTTTAATTTTTTTAGGTACACCTTAGACAGCGCTTTTCAAAAAGCGCTGTCTAAGCCCCCACCCTTAGACAGCGCTTTTGCCTAAAGCACTTTCTAAGACCCTCCTATTTTAATTTTTTTAGGTATACCTTAGACAGCGCTTTTCAGAAAGCGCTGTCTAAGCCCCCCCCCCCCCCCCCCCCCCCCCCCCCCCCTTAGACAGCGCTTTTGCCTAAAGCGCTTTCTAATCCCCCCCTTAGACAGCGCTTTTTACAGAAGCGCTGTCTAAGGTATACGAAAATTTTTGAAGCTTTTGTTTTAAACCACATTTTTTCCAGGTTTATAAACCAGAATTTCTATCTGTTTTCAACCAGATTTTGACAGACAATTATCACATTTTATACATGCCATTTTGGCCTTTTTTCTACCAATTTTTGGCTAACAAATATATATATACCAATTCAAACCAATTTTGCCTTAAATGTATCAAAATATATACAAATTTATGTACACATTTACAAGTCATTACATATACTACAAATGTACACATTAATTACATAAATTTATGAAAAAACATTGAGCTCTATCATGAATTGACACCACTCCTCTTTGATTTCGTCCACTTGATCCTTTGTATAAAATGCACACTTGAATTCCTCAAAGTACTACATAATAATATAACATATTTTGAATTAATTCCAACTATTTAATTATATGAGATATGTGTAAATATAAAAATAACTCATAAGTTAGAAATACATACATCGGTGGGAATCATTAATCGGCCCAAAGCAAGAGTATCTCGCATAAACCTCAACATGAAATACCCGCAATCTATTTGATTACGTTGTCGAGGACACTACATATGAAAAAAAAATATGGATTATAAATCCTAAGTTTTATCAAGTGTCATCACTAATATAATAAAAAATATGGTAATTAAAAATATACCGCCACTTTAATCCATGTAATGGAGTTGGCGCCCCTCCTTGAGGTTTGGATAACTCGTTGGGCCCGAAAAGCTTGTAGGACGCTAATAAAATAAAAATGAAGCAATTAGAACAATTCACATAAACTAAGAAAATTTTTGAACATTCTCACTTACGTGTCAATTAGGACCTTCATATCCGGGTATGTTGTCCAATCATTTCCTAACGAGTCAAGATAATACACAATTTCTCGGATAGGATTGATTGCGAGCAACAACCAATGTCCACTGTAATGATTAGGCAAATGTTAGATGGTAACTTGGAAAATAATTATAATAGATGAATTTAGAATGAAATGCTAACCCGGTATTAAACGGTATAAAAAACAACTTCTCCGTATCTTTATTGTCCATGAGGATCCGAAGAACGTACTCCGTCACGGTATCCGGTCTATTTAAGATTAAACCTAAGTTGACGGTCGCGGGTGCTAAGAATCCGAATGACTCGTCCAAACCATTGGGGCGCATCAGTACGCACATCTTTCACCTTTTCAAAAACTTGTTCACCTGACAATGCGGGTGGAGCTCTACGATGTTCGGTGTCTCCATTGAATGCTTTTCTCCACCCACGGTAGTGATGTTTAGAATGTAAGAATCTACGATGACCGAGAAACACATTCTTCTGGCAAAGTTCCAATCGAATCGTATCGGTTCCGTCTTCACAAATAGGACACGCACGTTGACCTTTAATGCTATACCCAGATAGATTCCCGTATGCTGGAAAATCATTAATTGTGCCAAACAACATCGCCCTCAAATTGAAACTTTCTTTCCTATATCCATCATAAACCTCCACACCGTTCTCCCACAAAATCTTTAAATCTTCGATCAGAGGTGTCAAGTATACGTCTATGTCATTCCCTGGTTGTTTAGGCCCAGAGATTAACATAGATAACATCATGTACTTACGCTTCATACATAGCCACGGAGGTAGGTTATAAATCATAAGAATCACAGGCCATGTGGTATGTGAGATACTTTGAAGACCATGTGGGTTCATTCCATCAGTAGATAATGCCAATCGAAGGTTTCTTGCTTCTGATCCAAACTCAGGATAATCATTATCAATCTTCGACCACTGTGGTGAATCAGCCGGATGCCGATACATTCCATCAATAATTCTTTCATCTGCATGCCAAGTAAGATGTCTTGCATCGGTTTCACTACGAAACATGCGCCTAAATCTCGGAATTATCGGAAAATACCATAAGACTTTTACGGGAGATAATCTTTTCTTATATTGAGACAAACCGCATTTAGGGCACTCAGTTAACATTGCATATTCGTTACGAAACAAAATGCAATCGTTAGGACAAGCATGTATCTTATCATAGCTCATGCCAATAGAGCACAACATTTTTTTTGCCTCATAGGTTCGATTAGGAAGAACATTATCATCCGGTAGCATTTCTCTCATAAGGGCCAACAACTCTGTGAAACTTTTATCCGACCATCCATTGCCCGCCTTTAAGTTGTACAACTTTAATACCGCAGAAAGTCTTGAGAATTTAGTGCAACCTTTGTACAACGGTTTCTCTGCATCGCTTACCATCCTCTCAAACATTTCAGGACAATCATGAAGATCTTCTTCCAGTGCTTCTACAATCTCTTCAACTCGATCACAATCGTATGTTTCCGTGTCTTTGTCGTATGAAGCATAGGTCGTATTACTTTTTCCACTCGATTCAACATTCTCGTTAATTTTCTCACCATGAAATATCCAACACTGATAACTTTGATCAATTCCATGCCTCAGCAAATGCGATTTCAATCCATGTGCGTCAACCTTACCAATATAACAACAACGCAAGCAAGGACAATGCATTCGTCTGGGGTTTTCAGTGTGTTGAACAACATACTTAACGAATTCCGCAACCCCACTCTCGTACTCTTTGGTCATTCGATCGGCACAGATCCATGTTTTATCCATGGTTTTCCTACTTATTAAAGTAAACAATTAATCCAGACGAAAATACATAACTAAGGTAGTATCTTTGAATATCCTAACAATTATAAAGTTCAATTCATTTTAAACTTCAAAGACCTATACATAACCAATGTTAATATAAACTTCAATAACGTATCCGATACGCCAATATACCAACTTTAATTACCTCATCACTTTCATTTTTTATATTACAAGAATCAAACTTTTTCTATTACAATATACCTATAAGTATACTTATAACTATATTAGAGTTCCTTTAGAATGAATGTTCAATCATTTTAAACATTGGATTCCTCTAACTTCAATGATACTCACACTTCTGTTATTTTCCTACATGCATATCTAACTCTCCACCTACATAGAATTGTACAGTTTCGTCATCTTTTCTTTGTTTTTTTCTTCTTCTTTTATATTGTGGCTTCACTAATGCTGGCTTGCAAATACACTTAAATAAAAATAGTAAATATCTCAACAACTTTATCAATATATCTTTAACTTCACCTTATTATATATTCCACCTTTTGGTTCACTTCACAACTCACATACTATTTTATTTGAGTGTATTTTATTTCTGAACAAAATTATATATGCATTAAGCTTAGAAATTTAATGTGTCGATATTGTGTTGCCAGATGCTTTTGACAATCTTACCTCCACTTATGAGTCACAAAATCTAGGTAATTTATTTATCAATAACAACTTGTTATTATTTTTGAACTAATGTTGTTTTTTCTTAGTTATATAACCTATTAATCTAAATCAAAACTTATGTATGTTTTCTTAAGTATTTTTTTTGTTATTTTTAATTAACTGAAAATTCTACCTTTCTCAAAGTTCACAATTTTCTCAAAATTTATTGTAAATAGAAAGATGCATCTTAAAAATGAGTACCTTATATATAGAAAAAAAAAACATGTGATCTCCCTTATTAATCATCTTAACAATGGCAGTTGTGGTGGATAGTAAAAATTTGATCAAGATTGCAACAGGGCAATGGACAAACCACAAGCATTGAGTGTAGATTCAAACAGGGCAGCCATATGCTAACACCAACCCATACACATACGTTCAGCCATGGATCTAATTGCACACATACAAGGCTATAATAAACAACAACGGGTCCATTCAAGCAGAGCAATTAACATAGGCAAAACATACAAGTGCAACAAGTATAAAAGAAAGAAACTATTGCAGTAACAATCCAAGTTATTTGAACTCATGGCATTACAATCAAACAAGCACATTTTTAACACCAACATTTCAGTTCAAGCCAAAGTCAAACAAGCATCATTGACAAATCCAAGAACACTCCAACATTCTAACTTCATTCTATGACAGAAATCCCACTGAGTTCATTAATTTTTCTTATTGTAATTGACAATGGAAATCGACTGTGATAACATCATAAGCATAACTAAACTAACTCTATTCTAAGCCAAGCTAATTATTTAACCATATTGACTAACATCTAACAAGTTAGCATTATGTTAGCATCAGAGCAAAACGTACCGTATTCAACTTCAAAAGATGGAAGAAGAGGAAGAGCATTAGAGCAGAACGTACCGTATTGTTTGGGTGACGGCGGAGGTTCGGAGGTGAGAGGCGAGTGCGGCGGTCGATTGTTTGGGTGACGGCGGAGGGACCCTCGAAGGCAGAAAATAGGGTTTTCGGAAGTTGAAGGAAAATAGGGTGATATGGGGATGTCGTGTTTTGGAGTGTCTGCGTGATGTTGTGTGAGTTGATAAGAAGGTTATGGCTGATGGAGATTGAGGGGAAGAGGAAATGGCGGAAGTTTGTGACGTGAGTGAAGAAGAGGGAAAACAAAAGAACAGAGAACGAAAGCGCTTTTGTGGTCTGAAATTTTATTTTAATAAGACCTTAGACAGCGCTTTTGTGGAAAGCGCTTTCTAAGGTATGCCTTAGACAGCGCTTTCCAAAAGCGCTTTCTAAACCCCCCCTTAGACAGCGCTTTTGGTTTTAATTTTTTTTTTAATTTAAAGACTTTAGACAGCGCTTTATCAAAAGCGCTGACTAAGGTCTATATTTAAAAGCGCTTTCTAAAAGCGCTGTCTAAGGGGGGGTCTTAGACAGCGCTTTTAGAAAGCGCTGTCTAAGACCCCCCCTTAGACAGCGCTTTCATTATTTTCTTGGAACATTTTCCGTGTTTTATTTTAATTTTAACCTTAGACAGCGCTTTCTTTTAAAAGCGCTGTCTAAGATGCGCTGTTAAAAGTCATTTTTGGCGTAGTGGCTGGCTGCAGGCACGGTTGATGAGGCAATCTCAGAGATGACTGTCCTCTGGGGAGGAGTTGAAGGTGTCGGAGATGACTGGCTCTGGGCAGCCATGAATGACTCCATCAGGGCAGTCAATCTGGCTACTTCTTCCTTAAGCTCACGGTTCTCTTGTTCCAAATGATCCATCAGTCTTGATGCATTGGCTCGGGTGTAGTACCAGTGAGTCAACTTGTCTTCAAAATAAATGAAGAACACAGAGTTAGACCATAGACCAAGAAGCCTGGAGCAAAACCTGCTTATGCACATGATGCATGTAATGCATATGATTTAATTTTTATATCATAGGAACTTTAGAGTTCTATTTGCAAATTTTGGAAGTATTAAACATTTATCACATATGGAAATATCACATCATTAATATTTGAAAATATTTTTACACCAAAGAAGTACAGTCTTGGTAACCAAATACAATACAAGAGAGAAGGAAAATGAACATCCTATGGAACCCTAGAAACAATCATCTAAAGCTCTGGACACAGGAAGATAAGATGCACGAAGCCTCTTCACCTCTCTCTCGTAGGTTGCTTCCATGTTTGCCTTCTCTTTGGCGAGTCGATCGTGCTTCCTCTTCCAAAACTTGGAAGACTGAGGAAGTAGAGAAGTCCATGCATCATTAGGATCATCAATAACCTTGTGCTCAAGGAACTCTATCAAAGCATCCTTTTCCTTGATCTGCTGAAGCAACTCCTCTCATTCACGGATCCAGGCACGCGAACGGTCTTCGTCTCTCAACTCCTCTACTCCTTGGTCAGGGAGGGTTGAAGGCCCAGCCACAACCAAAGGTGTAGGTCTTGGATACTCATAAGGCATGAGGTACTCGGAAGCTCTCCTCCTAACCCAAGAAGTATAAGGCTCCAAAGCGATACAATTCTTCGGACCTAGCTCCTTCCTTCCTCTCCTATGGATCTTGCGCCAAGCGCAGACCATCCTACCCTTCAAAACTTGGGGATCTTTACCCTCCTGAAAGAACACGCCCTCTAACAGAATGTTATTGGGTTTATCCTTTAGGGGGAACCCAAGCTGGCGACGTGCTAAAATAGGGTTGTAGTTAATCCCACCACATGTACCAAGAAGAGGCACATTGGAGAATTCACCACAAGAGTCGATAATCTTCACACCATCATATACACGGTTGTACCAAGAGATATCATCATTGGTGAGAGACATAAGTCTCGTGGACCACCGTAGACATCCTTTGTTCTCCTTGAAGGCGACCGTCTGTGGCAAGTCCGAAATAAACCACTTGTACAACAGAGGCAAACGACACACAATGGTACCACCACCCTTTGTATTCCTCATATGCAAAGAAAAGTAAGTGTCACCCAACAAAGTCGGAACGGGATTAAGAGTAGAGAAAATCCTAATAGCGTTCACATCCACAAACTTGTCGATGTTGGGGAATAACACTAGCCCATAGATGAGAAGTATAAATATGGCCTCAAAGGCGTCCTCACTCATGGCCTTCCCATACATAGCAGCTTGAGCAATGAGGAACTCAGAAGGGAGACCTTGAATTCCACCTTTGGTAGTCATATGAGCACCAACCAGAGATTCATCTATATGCAGCATATCAGCTATCTCTTGAGGAGTAGGAACACTCTCTAAGCCACTGAACGATAACTGGTCTAGAATAGGTATACCCACAAGGTAGGCATACTCCTCAAGCGTGGGCAAAAGCTGAAAATCCGGAAATTTGAGAAACGGTACAAGGGATCATAAAACTGCACCAATACACTCATCAATCCTTCGTCCACTTGAGTAGTTAGGATAGATAGAAGCTTCCCAAAACGAGCCTTGAAACCCAAGGGATCTAATACATAGGATGTCAAATTCCTTAGCTCTTTCAAGTCGGGTTGTCTGAAACTATACTTCTTCGTATTCCTCCTTTGTCTTTCCATGTCTGAAAATTTGCAAATAGACCTGTTAAGTTCCTTGAAAATTTTCTCATTGTTGATGATATGGATGCAAATGGGTGCACGAATGCATGAATTCAACAATCACACTCAAGGATCAAGCAAAGCACACCAAACAAAGGTCATGGGATGAATCATGTCATCCTTAATATCAATCATCCATTTTGGTGGATTATGGTTTACACCTTATCAACACCCAAGTTCCATTGATGTTAAGGATACAAGAACGGATCAACCATGAATCAAGGGTTTGTTGCAAGTCACGAGCATGGAGTCTCGGTTAAGAACCACCCAAAGGGAGTGTACTAGGGTTTAAACCTGCCAAACATGTTCTACAAGAGGTTCCCATAGTCATCATCCCATTTTTCGGATATTATCGGAGAAACGACTACTCGTATTCCAAAAATATTCTCAAGAGAGACTCTTACGAGCGTAGTATTGCGTAACAATCGTATCAAATCTTACACTTGAACGACTTTCTCACTACATCCTAAGAATAGGCCAAGATGGGCTTGGTAAACTAAGGTCCTTGGCTTCTAAGGTTTATATTGGAAAGAGTAATGTCTAACCACAACTACTTGTGTGACATTATTGATCCCAACATGACCTCCACCAAGTGAATGGGCTTGCAAGTCAACTTGCTAAGGAATAACTCCACACAAGTCAACAAGACTATGCCATTCTCCTATCCTAAATGCACTCGAGTTCGAGTATAGAACTCATCTCACAAAGATCACCAAGCATACAAGGAATTAATATTCAAGCAATTCAATCATTACATACAATACAGTAATCCCAAATTTCACAAAAAATATGTCACAAAACAATATACACATCAATACAACAAATATGAAAAGTAGGCAAAACCCACTAGGCAAATGTCCCCAGCAGAGTCGCCACTTTTCTGTAGCGGGGTATTCGTTACCATTAGAGATATTGACTAAATCTAAGGTAAACCATACAAGTCGAGTCGCCACCGCACTTTTATTTATCCAAAGGAATGGTTAGAAAACGAACAAAAACCTAAAAGTTTTATCGAATCAAAAACTAGTAAAAATGTCAGAGATCGGGATAAGGGGGTTGGTTATGCAATGGGAAGGTTTTAAGCACCCAAAACATCCTAGGTACTCCTAGGGAGCCCTTTTCACATTTGTTGTAAGGTCGGTATTTTGTGAAAATTTATTTGTGCAAACATGATTGAAGAGATGAGAAGAGAATATACAAATTATTTACATTTTGTGTTTGGAGGGATAAACCCATTGCCTACGTACCATCTTAAAAAAAGATTAGGATCAAAACCTCGTAGTTCGGGGTAAAAATCTCAAAATGAGTTGGTGAATTGATTGGTCCAAAAGCCTTAAGGTCTTTTGTTATCCATGGGAGAAAACTCAACCTAAAACTACAAATCCACCATGTGAGGATAACTTCAACATGCTAGTGAGGGGTTAACCCTATAATAAGCATGGAAGACTCATTGTCCATCACTAAGGATATAGGTGAGTATTATATCTACCTCAAGGATAACTCAAACCTAATAGCTAAAGGTTATGAAAATCTTTGATTAAGAGAGTGGCCATTGAAACCACAAAAAGCATTTGAATGGGTTATATTTACCAATGAAAAGTATGTACAAAATATGGTCAAAGTTGACTTAGAAATTCAATTCAAAATAAGTGTTATGAAAAGAAAGTTTGAAAATCAAAAGCATAAAGCTTAGGTTTCTAGCATTTTGAAAAGAAGTGTTAAATGTTTGCACAAAAGTTTTGGCTTGGGTTAGAGTGGAGGGAAGAAGAAGAATGGCTAAAGTCCTAATCATACAAGAGATGAGGTATAAGAAGCAAGACCACAAATGGAGTTCCTCTCTTGAGATCATATTGATGATCCAAGTAGCTCTCGTCCTTTGGAATATGCAAGCAAAGAAAGTGTAAGCTCAAGCAATCAACATAATCAAACAAGTTTCTTAGAAGATCCCCAATGCCTCTTGTATCCTTCACTTTGGATGAACATGGAAATGATCCTTCAAGTTGAGTTCTCATAGGATCCCTAGCACAAAAACACACATACATCAAAGAGTCTTATGAAGCAAATCAAGAATGGACAAGAGTGAGTTTAGAGGTTTGATCCTTCTAATCCATCTTCAACATTAAGGTCCTTTTACTCCAATTTGCATAGGGAAAATCCTAGAAACTAAGTACATTTGTCCATTTCTTTGCATTTGGTCCACAATAATCAAAACAAAACACAAGCACAATAATATATACACAATTATGTGCTCAAGTGAGCAAAAGGCAAATTGCATTAACATAAACATGTGCTCAAATGAGCAAAGGGGGAAAAGCAAATGAATAATATGTACAAGAATAGTAAATTGCATAAATGTAAAGTGCAAGAAGTAAATGTTAATGGTTAATGGTTAATGTTAGTAGTTAGTGTGCCATAAGGCAAATTTAGCGCTATGTTAAGCAATCGTAATTGGACTTATGTAGAAGTCACAACTATCTGAGGCCGGTCAATAATAATGTAGGCAACAACACAAGTTAGAGGTCTTGATTAGTGAATCAAACTCCAACAACTTGCCATGCCAAAAAGAAGATAAGAAATGATCTTGTATTGATTTAGGTTCTTTGCATGATTTAGGAAGCAATCTATCCTTAATGCAAAGCCATTCACTTGATCCATGATCAAGATGAATTAGATTTGAATCAAGGAAGATTAAACCTCCATGTATCAATGCTAACCACCAATCTTTAACTCATTGATCAAAAGAAAAAGAAGAAGAAGAAGAAGAAGAAGAAAGAGATGAAGAATTAAAGTGCATTAATGGAAATGGTATGTATCAATTAACAAGCATTGGCCAAAGATAGAGAAGATCAAGGTCAAATAATAGAAAACAGAGGCAAAATGAGAATTAGAAGTCAAGAAACATATAAAAATATTTTTGACATTTTTAATATTTAAAATAAACTTGAATAAAAATAATAAAGAAAGGTCAAACTTCAAATTTACTTCAAATCAACTTTGAAAAGTTCAAGTGAATTATCCCAAGTTCAACCAGGTCAAACAAGGTTTGACAAAAAATTTCAGCATTTTTAAAAGTCAGCAACTATTTTAAATCAATTAAAAATGCATAAAAATAACCTAATTGAATTAAAATCTCAATTAAATCTCAAATCAATTAATAAATTGATGAGAATATTTTTCATAGATCTATCATCATTCAAGGAGGTTGGAAAAATATTTTTTTATTTTTTGAATATCAAAAACTATTTAAAATGAATTAAAAATGACCAGAAAATAGAAAATTACTAAAAAATAGCAAATGATAAAATAAAAATATTAAAAATCATTTTTAGAAACTAAAAATTAAAAGAGAAATAATGCAATTGGTCCCATAATTTTTGGACCAATAATGAAGGAGATATGAATTTTAGAAATAAAATGGAATTAAAAGAAATAAAAGAAAATAAAATCAGAAACTAGAAATTATGGAAAGTCCACACGCGTTGGATCCAAGCTCATTAATTGAGCTGGAGCATCAGACGGCTGTGGCATGCGCGCGCATCATGATCCTCAGTCAACTGAATAACACAAACACTAAAAAAAAGTCATAAGATCCAAGAGCCCTGATTCAATCTGGGAATCATCATCAACGGCCTGGATCAAAACTGGCAAACAGACGGCGGCCAGCGCCAACATCTTCTCCGGCTAGCTCCGACGAAGGTCCAAATTTGCAGAGGAGAAAATGTCAACCAAAATGCACGATCCAGGTATCAAACGAAAGGTGGAGTGATGTACATCACTCCTGTACCAACCAAATTCACTCTAGATTCCTATTGAGAGAGAAATCATAGGTTGAATTTCATGGAGTTCAACTGAAACTTGTTGGATTTTGAAATTTTAAAGCATGAAATGATTGCCTCTATAAAGAGGACTTCAGACAACACAACAACAACAAGAAACAAGCAACATATGAGTTGATTCGAAGAATTTAAAATCAGAAGTAAACCTCTGATTTACAGAGCTTAGATTCACAATTCCTTGGTGCTAAAGCTTGCAGTTCACTCTATGGATGAAGGAGAAGAAGGCTAAGGAACTTTAGATCTGAAATTTTAATCAAGGAAATCAAAATTCATATCTGAAATTTGAGAGAAAAGTGAGATAGTTCCTTTGGTGTGAGGGTGGGATTTCAGTTGCACAACATGTAGGGCACCTTAAGGTTGAAGAAATGAGAGGCCAAGCACTCCTATATATAGCAAATGACAAGGTGGAGGCATGAGCAAAGCATTGCATGGATGGAAAGGGCCTCTATGCATGGGCCTGTACAGGCGCATGGAGGGCCCAATTCCACTTGATTTGGCAAGCTGAGATCACAATTGAATGGAATGGACGTGCAAAAGTAATGTAATGAGCTCATGCAATGTGTTTTCAATTGGTTTCCAAAAATGCACCTAATCTTTCCCCTATTCGAAAATGATGCTTCCAAACATAAAACATAGCCTTATGGGTAATGGTTGGAAAGCTTGTTGTATAAGGAACAAATGTCATGTTTGTCAAAACTTCATTTGGGCCTTGGAAATTAATGAAAACTGAACTTGAAGTGTAGGGTGCAAAACATGCATATGTGAAATTTCCAAAATTGGCCAATGTTCAAGCCCTTATGTCTCAATGATGCAAGCTCCAAATGACAAAATATTCAACATGAAAGTTGTATATATTTTCAATACAATCAATTTGGACTTAAATTTTGCATCATTTGGATTTTTTATGAAGAAGTTATGGGCACTTGAAGTTGGACTTTTTCACATTTCAATGCATTTGGTCCAAAGTGACCTATAATGTTTTGCATTATCACATGTATTTATTTTAAGATTTTGCAACTTTTCTCAACATAAAATTTTAAGTAGACACATTAAACTTTCCAATTCGTTAAGTCTCACCTAAGAATCATGAAAAATGAAGGAGTTATGTTCTTGGGAAGTTGACCCAAAATTAGGGTTTCAATCAAAATGACCTATAAAAGTTGTTCATATGGTTCTTAAGAACATGTTTTCTCTTGGGGTCATCTCCATTTGACCAACACATAAAATGTTAGGTCTCAGTGTATTTCAAAATAGTTAGATGAATTGACTGATCAACTTCTCAAGTCCAAAACTCATATCTTGATGAATGGATGATTGAGGACACTCAAATAAGTTCAAATATGCATGCAATGATGAACTAAATAACTTTAATTTATTGTATTTGACCATGGGTTGAGGTTGCTTCATGAGCAAGACACAGTTGATGAATAGATGAATTAGGGTTTCCTTGGGAAACAAACTCCGAGTCCTTTTGATTTGCTTTGATCAAAATGATGAATTGAGACACTTGGGAGGCATATTTGATGGATGAGATATTTGGGAACCATTGCCATGTTTGCCTTCATCTTGTCTTGGCCATATCAATGCACAAAGGATCTACTAGAAGCTTTTAGACCTTGTGACTGCTCAAGCTACAAACAAGAGATGTTAGTGACATATTTTTGTACTTTTGGTTAGTGAATAAAAATGAGAAAAGCAATAATATACAATTCAAGCATGCTTGGTGATCTCAAACCAAATCTCAAGAGATCCCACCCAAAGGCAAAGAGCCAAGATGATTATGATCCTTTAGGCAATGTAAATGCAATGTAATGATGCCATGAGGGATCTTAGGGTCAAAATTTGGGTCTTACAGGTATATTCTTGATTTCGAAACTCACTATACATGCATCATTTTCATTTGATTTCTAAAGTAAACATGTATCATTTATTGTGTTAAGAATGATCACTAGCCTACATGTCATTTATCTTGCTGTTTATGTGAGTTATGTTTGCATGAAACCTAGGGTTTCAGGTCTGGTTTTGGCCTTCGTTCGTCTTCATCTTTGAGTGTTAGCTGAAACCTATCATGCCATTATGTTCCTTGTTTTGTTCTGAGTAACTTTGGTCTTTATTTCGTGAAAAATGGTTGAGAAACGAGAGAGATATGCGTGATAGAAGATCTGGAAAAAAATTAAAGAAGAAGAATGAGAGAGAGAAGCGTGAGATTGATGATGATGCTGAGGTGGCGTTGAAAAGTCAAATGGAACGTGTTTTATAATATATTTCATTGCTTGTGTTTTAATTCACGGATGTATCACCGCCCTAGTGGTAGAAGCGTGCGCCATTAGTCACTTGCAACCAAAAGGTCTGGGGTTCAAATCCCCCTCGCCCCAGCCTTTTTGTTTTTATTTTTCACCAAGTAACGCATGGAACCCCAAGGGATTGGGTTCGAATCTGGCCAAGGCAATGTGCATTTTTTTATCACTTATTATATTTCCGTTTTCCTTCACAACTTTAAAAACCTATAACTTTATGATCCCTTAACATTTTTGACCCCTTATTTTTTCCATATGTTCATGAGAATGTCTATTTTATGATGATACAAAAAATCTCAAAAACATATTATTTATTTCACCCATTTTTGTTTGATGGAAAACATGTTATTTTTAAGTGTTTTTTAAGGTTCCTAATTGATTCCTTATGTTTATTTCTTGGTTGTTTTTCATGTTGAGGGCTTGTATGATCATAACACACTCTTTTAAGTGTTGATTGTTATCCTTTAACTTGTTTAAACTTGATTATTTTCATACCATGTCTTAATTGATTCACCTTGAAAACATGTTTGAATGAATGGTTAGGAAGTGATTAGGGTTTCCACTTGATTGTTTCTTATTCATGCCATGATTAGGGTTTAGGTCTAAACTTGTCCCTAACATGTTCTTGCCCCATGTTTGGTTTGTATGCATAGTGTTCCACTTAGGGTTTTACTTTTTCCATACCATGTTAATATGATCCATGTTTTGAATATCTTTCTTTTGTCATAACTTTTCTTGATAACTATATATCATGATTATGATACTTGTCTTGTGACACTCCACTTGTATTCTATCTCAATTTGTGATGTTATATCCATGTCCTGTAATTGCTTATCATTTCATTCAAGTCTTTCCTTCATAAACTTCCATAATGTTGAACATGTATCTCATACTTGTTCATGTGCTATCTCTTGTGGTGTTATGTAAACCTTTGTCATGTCTTGTTTATGTTCATCATGCTTCAAAAACATGTAAGTGGCTTGTTCATGTATTACCAATTTATGTATCTTCATGCATCTAAATCCAAGGGAAAGGATCTTATGTTGACTTCCTAGTCATGTAATATTTATTTGTTTGTTGACTTTGTTTGTCCATTCATGCATTTACCCTAAACCAAACCCTACCCCTTTTTCAAGCTAAAACACCCACACAAACCTTGACTTACCTTTAGTCAATGGACTTTCAATTATACTTGAAAATGTTTTAGTACACATGAGGCTTTTCAACCAGAAACCTTGAATTACTTTTAGTCAATGGATCTTTCAGTTACACTTGAAAATGATTTAGTACACATGAGGCATTTCAACCACGAACCTTGACTTACTTTTAGTAAATGGATCTTTCAATTAAACTTGAAAATGCTTTAGTACACATGAGGCATTTCAAACACAAACCTTGACTTACCTTTAGTCAATGGACTTTCAATTACATTTGAAAATGCTTTAGTACACATGAGGCTTTTCAAACACAAACCTTAACTCACTTTTAGTCAATGGATTTTTCAATTACACTTCCAAATGATTTAGTACACATGAAGCATCTCAAACTCAAACTTTGACTAACCTTTAGTCAAGTAACACTTTCGAAAACTTTTTTTACCCCTTTTGTTGCCCCATTCAAAAATGCAAACAACTCTTAAACCAAAACATTAATTAATTTAAAAGGTTCCTGTAGAGTACTACAGATGCTTATGGTGCTAATACCTTCCCTTTGCATAACCAACCCCCATACCTTTGATCTCTACTTGCTTTGCTTCTAGTTTTACTATTTTCTATGCATGTTTATTTTTGGGTTTATTTTGAATCTTTTCCCCTTCCCTTGGAAAAATAAAAGTTCGATGGTGATATCAATGTTTTGCGAGTCAAGTTAATCCAATAGCCTGGTCTCCGATTCTCACCGCGACAGGATGACGACCATCATGTCTTTGTAGAGGTTGTCATGACAACATGCTACTTATATTGTTTTTCTTTTTTCATAGTTTTTCCACCGTTTCTTCGAATAGAATCTCCCCACTAACAATTAATTGAAACATGAACATAATACCAGAATAACACTATAAAAGTATATAAAATTGAGAAACAAAATTCACGTGAGTCAAGTCAAAAACATGATATGTTTTTGAGTTATCGACCTTCTTGGTGTATGCCTCATTTGGTTGGTGCAAAGAGCCTGTCTAGATTAGATCCTCTTAAAGGTATTATTTGTTAGAACAAGATTTTGATTCTACAATATATCTCTAAGTTTTGATGATAACAAAGAATAAAAAAATTTGGTACCCAAATAATCTTTCTTAAGTGTGTAGGATTTTAAGTTAAAGTGACTCTGATGAAACAAATATTTGGAATCTTCATTAGTCTAGAAACACTGACCCAGGACAAAGAGAATTTAGATCTGACTATGAACAAAATACATCTGAAGGGGAATCAACTGAAGAATCTGACTCTGAAGTTCAAGCTTTGATTTTGAAGACTCTGCGAGAAGATATCTGAAGACTTTAACTCTGAAGACTCTGATCATGCTCACTCTGACACATGTTCAGAAACACGCCATCAGATACCACCTAATCATAAACTTAAGCTGAAAGCTTTCAAAGTGTAGTACAATTATTTTTAAGGAAACAATTGATTATGTTCCAAGACTTCTATGGAAAGGACAAGAAATTTACTACCTTTAACTTCCACAGCTGGCACGAAATCTCTATTGATTTCCCCCATACGGTATCATCTCAAGTGATATAAAAAGGACTCCTTACAACTTGCTGAAAACACGACTTTGATATACAACTTTGATACAACAACATTCTCATACTCTAAACATTCGTCACCATTATTGTTGTAAGAAAAAGCTTCCATACAAGAGTTGTTGCTCAACATTCTGTGGTTGTCTCTCTTTGTTCTTAAAGTGTGTTTATACTGCTTATCTAGAAGTATCTAGTGAAACACTTGTAATTCTTGAAATTGTTTGTAATTCCTCGAGTGACTTGTTTAGGTATGTAAACATGAGAGGGCTCAGAGGTTGTTAAACTCTTAGACAAATTTTGTAATCAGTTGAGATTAGTGGATTAAGTCCTTATTGAAGGAGAAATCACCTTGGCCGGGTGGACTAGAGTAGCTTTGAACTTCAAGTAAACCGGGATAAATCCTTTGTGATGTTAGTTATTATTTTTTTGTATGGTATTGCAAAAAGTTTTCAACTCCTGTGAAAACAATTCAAAACCCCCTTTCTTATTTTTCTCTACCTTCATTATTGTCTAACGAGTATTCGTTACGGCGAAAATATTTTTAAACATGATCCACAATTCTAGAGACCTTTTGTCTAGAACCTTAGAGTCGATGGTTATATAATGTTGAGATTCTTAGTGTATGCCTCGCTTGGTTTGCACGAAGGCATCACCTGGAGTAGATCCTCTTGAGGGTATTGTTGTTTAAAAAGTATTTGTTATAATATTCTTATGTAGGATCCATGACTCTAGGAACCTTTAACACTCTAGAGCTTACCTTTGAGGGGATTATTAGTTAAATAGCACCAAAAATCGTCCTACCATGAGAAATCATATGTGGATCGTTCAAAACTGCATCATGCATATTTTCCTACATCCACACATGACATTGCATTGCATACATGCATAACATGGCATTGGTTTTTTTTGCATATAAAAAACATCATGCATTCGCATTCATTAGTATGCATGCACATTTTTCAACAATACAAAAAACTCATCCTGATATTTTTGGAAAGAAGAGAATTCATGGGGATGTCTCCTCTACTCACATGGATAAAGTAACATTCCATCCTGTAACATATGGTCACAAGTGGAAGTATAATCTTCAGAAAAGGATTGCAACTGAAAGAGAGTTAGGTAAAGAAGCGATTGATTACCAAGAAAGCATGAACATTGTTGTGCTAATGAAGACTTTTACTGCTGATAGCCCTAGCTATGAAAAGTTGGTCAAGGATCTTAGAAGGGTGCATTATAGAGGAAAGTATTTGAATCTTTCACATTCAACTTTAATTGAATGGACATAAGCAAGGTTCTCTGTATTGGCAAGATTGTATCCAAGGGAAAGGGGAACTAAGGAAGAAGAAACTGCACATAAGGATGCAAAAGATCTTTTTGAAGTTATGGAGCTTATTAGTAAGGATCATTTGTTGAAGACAATGTTGGAGCTTGGTATGCTAGGTTAATGTAGGAGACTGAGGATAAGGATGATGGTATTCCTCATAGGTTGTTGAGGATCAGTTACAAGTTGAAAATTGGGAAATAAGTCTCAGAATTCACATCCTTCATATATGTATCAGTTGATGAATCTGAGCTATTTTATGTGAAGATGTGTTAGATATATTTTATCTTGACCCGGTGTTGTTGTTTTCACTTTTTATTGCATAGGGTAGTATGATCTGACTACTGATTGTATGGTGCTAAGATGATTTTTGGTGGTGAATCTGGTGTGAGTGATTATACCTGGTGCATTGGGTACTAATTATTATGATTTTGTGTATGCACACATATTGAAGCTTCGAGCTCGACATCTGGACCTTAATTGTGTGTGTTGATTTGTGTGTTAGTAGTATCTGTTGTTGATTATGACTTAACTACTAACTAGGTGTTCATGTATAATGGACACTGTGATTGCGTGACTGTCTGCTATGGATCATTGACTTTTGTGTGTAGCAATCTCGGTCTTCTAGCTCTATGCTACTAATTAGTGTGGTTGCTTCTCTGATTGCTATTATGAATTCTAAAGCTTTCTATTTCGTTTGTAGTTTTTCCCATATCTTTTCCAAATTGTCGTAAAAAGGGGGAGAAATGTGTGGATGTGATAAGATGTTCAACCACATATTGATGTGTAGCAATCACATGACTTATGTGATACTTCTACTGCTATTTTTCGCTCTATTGATTCTATTAGGTGCTATGGTGTGCTACATGTGACACTTCATGAAGAACACATCTTGTAGTTTTTTAGCCAAAATTTTCCAAAGGGGAAGATTGTAGGTCCTTTTGGTTGGCCTCATTAGGAAAAATAACATTTTACAAGATGTGTTTTAGGAAACATGTGGAATAAGACGTTCCAACATGTGTTACGACATTTGAGGTTGTTTCTAAGAAGAATTAAATAGTTGTTTAGCTAAAGTGCTCGACATAACCAATTAAGAAAGAGAATCCAAGATGCAACTAAAGTACTTGACAAAACTAGTTAAATAATAGGCATAAAGTTTGGGTTCTGACTATCTTCAGATGTCCTTCATAAGAGTTGTGGTGTTGACTTCTTCAGCGGATCCAAAGGCCTTCTTTTGGGAAGAAGTTTGTGTTGATAATCCAAAATCAATTGGAAAATATTTGGATTTGTTTTGTTCAAAGAAGATATGACTGGATGTACTCTCAAGGAAGATTTGGTATAAGACCTACTATACAAAGAAGACTTATATTAAGAAGAGTCATTTTGGACACTATGGTGCAATGTGTGGAACACGATGTTTAACCATATATGTTACAACATCTTGTCTCCATCAATAAGACATATGTTATTGTATGGTGCAATATCTAACCATTATTGCAATTGTGGTTCAGTATTTCTCCACCAAAGATTCACTATTCCACAAAATATCTTCAACTTATGGAGAAGAGTTAATTTGGATGTATTGTTGCAACATGTGGAACACGACGTTCCAGCATGTGCAGTGCAACATCTAGCCGTGTTCAGCAGACCATGATGGTGTCGTTTTGGAGAGAAATTTTGATTAAGATTTAATCAGATTCGTTTATGCAATATAGCATTATGTTTGTGTGATTTGTTTGACAATTGTTGAATATCAAATCAATTTATATGGATATTTAAATTTAAATTCTTAACAAATCATATCTTTTGTTGGAGATATTTATGGAGAAAATCAAATCCAATAATATTCTGCTATTATTCTGGGCAAAATCAAAGGAGAAAAACCCATAAGACATTGCTATTTAAGGAGACTCAAATCTGACTTTTGAGGTGTGCATGTTTTTAAGATACCTAGTGTTAGGGTTTATCATTTAAGTCTTTATTTGTGCACCACTCTAGTGCCTCCTTTCGTATCATAAGGCACCACTCTCCATGCTAATGCCATTATCAGATTAAGGTTGAATATTTGTGTACACCACTCTATGTTTTAGTAACTTAGCATAGTTGTTAGTTTGTTTTAGTTGAGTTGTATATTAAACAATCATTGGGTTAATGGTTAAGTTGATCAGTTGGGATTAGTGATTGAGTGAAAGTGAGAGGGGTTAGAATATTTAGGGGGAGTCATAAATAGAAAGTCACTAGGATTTGGGAGAGACATAAAAATTCATAGGGGTTGAAGGTTTTTATAAGAATAATTTTTCTAATTTGAAGTAATGACTTTCCTTTCTTAGGTAGAGTAACTCCCAGACGTAGGTGTGGTTACATTGAAACTGGGTTACCAATTTCTTGTATTCTTTACTGCATTTCTGCTTCATCATCTTGTATAAGTTAACTTTTCATATCTTGCTTGCATTTTTTTTGTTTCTAGTTTAAAATATCCAGACATCGAGTCTGACATATGTCCATAGAAGTTGTAATATATCATAAACTAGTAATTCTTGTTGTCTCAGGCATCTGGTCCAACATCTATCCCTTCTGAGAATAAATTTTTTATAGCCAAATTGATGACCTCATTAGGAGCCATGTAGAAAATAATGTTGAATAACTCACCTTTTTGTATTAATTTGTGTTGCATATTTGGTAGGAATAACATTATTCTTACACCACTTCCGAAACCCAATACTCACACCAAGCAGTGTTCACCGTATTTATACGGTGAACAATGTTTTTTTATAAATAAATAAAATATTTACTTTTTAAAATTTATTTTTATAACGCAAATATAAAGTTTTTCATTAACCAATTTTATTATTGCATTAACCATAAAAATATAGTTTTTTTAATCACAAAAGCTCAAACTATTAATCAAAAAGCGCCTTAAAGGCTTTGCTTACAAGAGTATTATGATTAGCAAGCTTAATACTATTTTTTGGATAATACCTAATTGTACTAATATGTGGGCCAACTAGTTATGGGCCCTTTGAATGTACCTAATCTCACCCAACTCAGACTCACTTAGGATTTTTTAATAAAATTAATTTGGCTCCCACTGTGAGTTTTATCACCCAACACAACGCCTCCTTCCCCTTCATCCCTCTCACTCTTTTAACAATCTCACCACTATTAATGAAGATCCTAATCTAATTCAACCTCATTATCCTCGCCATAATTATAACATGGATGATTGATTAAGCTTCTACTTCCATGGGGTTCGGATAACCGTTTTGATTCCAAGTGACTTCAACTTTGGTCTCTCCTTTCTTTGTTTATATAATCACCTACATGTTCCAATCTCCATTGTCACACCCTCATTTTTACCCTAGCCTTCATATCATTCATTCATCATACATTCCTCATAACATTGATCCTCAAGCATGGTCATCTATTGATTTGAGTATAGGAGATGGGAATTAGGGTTTTTTATGGTTACTTTCCTAAGAGTGTTGCCAAGATCACTCAAGACATTTGTTTGTTACCTTGGTGGATTAGGGTTTTGCCTATTTTTGTTGCATCTTATTGTACATCTAACCATTTTGCATTCAATGTGGATTTTTATTTTCAAAATGCTCAGATATGTAGTTGTGTTTCCCATCAATTACAAGTAAGAATTCAAGGATCATTGTGCTTGAATTAAAGTGTATAATCAAGGCATTGACATGAAGAGTTTACTTTGGTCAAAGAAAAGTAAAAGGAGATTGCAAAGTGTGCATCATTGCTTAGGTGAAAAGAAATTGGAAAAGTTATCCATTCATAGTCAAAGATCTCATTTCAAGTTTGCTTCATTTATTTTCAAATGTATTTTTATTAAGAATTGAAGGTGATATAAAAGGCATTTCAAGCATGATTTCAAGTTAAGTACTTAAGGCATGGTTTAAAGATCATTGTGATAAATTCAAGCTAGCCATCATGCTATCACTTACAAAGCCATACATTTTGGTCCAACATTGAAATGATCATTCATCAAGCAAGGGGAAAAACAAGGCCATATAATATAAACATGTTTTGATTAAATATTCATCATACAAATTCAAGTGATTGTCCAAACTTCCATGGCAAGGCATGTCCAATTATGGCAACATCATCACCATGAACCAAACTCGAACAAGCCATGGAAATAAACAAATGAAAGCATCACATCAAGTAATCCAAAATAAGAAAGCATAAGCAATCAAGGCCTATGTAAAAAGCAACAAAATGGCAATCAAATACAGGCCCAATCAAGCCAAACCAAATGCACAATGTAGCAAGGTACAAATGACAGCCAAAAAATGAAAAACTTGGGTATATGAGCAATTGGAAAATCTAGTGAGTTTCTAGAACAGTTAGGGACCACACATGATTGGAAAGATATTCCCTTATGTACTGCACGAAATGAGAGGTGGATTGAGCACTGAAATTCACAAGTGTTAGCTCATCAGTCTTAGCAAACAAGTCACTTTTTTTCATTTTTTGGATTCACACAATTCTCACTCAATTTGGTACGTATTAAGAACCCTCACTTCCTATATAAATAGAGCATGCTTCTCCCTCAGTGATTTAAGATGAACAACCATAAAAACCCTGATAAATTCACTCCAAAAAACACTCTAAACTAGAGCATACGGGTAGAACATTTGAGTCATCCTCAAAGCACCTTGAACATTCAAATATCTTCCCTGAGCACCACTGAAGTTAAGGGGATAAAGAACCATCATTGAAACAACAATACTGGAGCTCTTCAACTTCGTCGGAACCTTTATTTGAACAACTTTCCAGCAAGGTAGAAATCACCATCATTTCAATTCAAACTAGTTACTAGTCTACTCAGCTTGGTGCACAGATCATTAACCCTATTATTTGATCTTCTATTGTTACATATTCGTAATTTAATTTTTGAATTAGGTTTTTATGTTCATCTAATTTTGACTTGAAATCTCCATATTCAGGGCCAATCGATGGCTCCTGAGTGTGGAGCCTACAACAATGACCAAGGAGGAAGTGGGACTCGTGGTTAAATTCCCTTGAATCCTTGAGTTGCAGAGGTTGAGATTTCACATGGACAGAGATTGAAGACGATGTTCTTCACAAGCTCTCCCTCTATTTTCTGTTTCATTTTAAATGCACCAATAAAAATATTCCACTTGTTTTATCGTGATTGGCTCGTTCAAATGATGTGGCTGCTAGACTTAATGAGGCCACGTTGACTTTAATGCACATGTTCCTCTTGATCCGGGCCTTCCATATTAATTACTTTTTTAAGTAATAAAATCTTATGGTTGTGGGAAGTCTCGTAGGCAGCATGTGTGGTCCATTAGATCAGATCCAATGGATCTATTCAATTAAGCGCCTATCCCTTGATCCCCTGGTCAACGTTGACTCAACTTTGGGCCTCAGTGCCTTGGGCTTTTGTTTCTACTTGTTGGACCCCCTAATTCCATTTTGCACCCTCTATTTTTTTTATTTTTTTTTCAATGGTTTTTATTTCTGATATTTATTTTCTTTTTTATATTAAATTTTGACTTTATTTGAAATCAATTTTAATTTTTCAAAATAGTATTTGATATTATTTTTGCAAGTTTATTTGATTTTGTTTTATATTTTAATTGATTTTAATTTTGTAATTTAATTTCATGTTATTTTTGCAAATTAATTTTGATTTTCACGAAAATGGGCCAGAAAAGGGGGTGGAGAAATCATATGAGACACAGCCTGGTCCACAAACAAAACAGAAAAATAAAAAATGAAATAAAATGGACATGTCACGCTAAAAGGCAAGGAAGGAAGTGTGGCATGCGTGGGAAAAAGTCATGTTGTAAACAAATGACAAAACAATGCACAAAATCAATGATACTCGTGATATTGGGAATTACGGATCAACAATGTTAAAGCCATCATATCTTCATGGTTTCTTGGTCAAATGAAACAAACTAGGGCTTTTTGGAAATAGGGAAGGGAGATGAACAAGTTTAATGTTGGAGGAAAATTGAAACAAGGCTTTGAAGTCCATCAAAAATGACCACAAAAAGAACAGCTTGAAACTGCATGCATTCATGCAAATTAAAGATCATTTGGCAATTTTGAGGTCCTAACTTGACAACTCAATAACTAGTTCATTAAGCCACTAAATGAGAAACTTTTTGAAGCAAAAATAGAGAGGGGAATGTGATCTACAACTTTCATGTTGAATTCAAATTAAAATGAAACTTGCATCTAGGTGAAAAATGGCCATGAAGAGGGTTGCATGTAACTGACCAAACACTTAGCAAAATTTCACTAAGTATAAAACCAAATTACCAACTTAAGATCATGACTTTAGAAGATGATATCTTGAGTTGCAGCCAACCAAATGAGGCGTTCCTGGAACCATTGAAACGAGAAAACTTAGTACTACAATTTTCATGTTGAAAATATTTTGAAATAAAGCTTGAATCTGGGTGAAACATGGCCATGAAGTTGACTGAAATTATTTGTAAACTTGCCCAAAATAGTAACTTTCCTTTGAAACCCTAATTTCCAATTTTGGTAACTTTTCATAATTCTTGATTTTTGATGAAAATCTTGACTTTTCTTGATCAAATTTCAACCATAGACTATATTTGACTTGTGGAACATAATTTTGACCCAAAAAATAAAGAGTTGACTTTTTAATCTGCTCAGTTGACTTTTTCCCAAATTGAATCAAACCATTGATCATTTGAGCAATTGAACTTCTTCTGAATATAATTGATGACCAATGTTCTCAACATAGAAACTTAGGGACACATAGAATACCATGGAATCAAGTGTTTCTCAAAAAATCATAAATAAATTGATTTTATTACAAACCCTAATTTTAGTCCAAAAAAATAGGAGATGAATTCATATCTTCAAAACCTTGATTCCCCTAGGGAAAATGGAGAAGCTTGTGAGAAAAGATGTCTTATATAATGAAAATATGAATATAAATAAAAAATTGGTACATGGGTATGCCACACACTGAGATAATCAACATTCCTAGCTCAAGGACCAAAAGATAGGAGAGTGTGATCAACTTCCATTCTCTTGCAATTCTCAATCAATTGGTGAATTAGTGGACCATTTGAGATGTCTTAGGGATTAAGAAAACCCTTGTATCTTGAGTGGTCATGAAGTTGAGGATATCCTACCCTCCTTGCACTGATAGTCACCTCTTTGTTCTAAAGCTTGAAGAAGGTCATAAGAGAAGATGCCTTGATCCCAAAACCATAGAAACAATGATATGCATGCATGTATATGATGATAAAACATAAGCCAATTAGTGTTAAAAAGAAGAGGGTAAGTTTTGGGGTACAACAGAATCCTTTAAGGAGTATGCTCAAAGATGGAGGGAACTAGCTTCTTGCGTGCAACCTCCACTCTTAGAAAATGAGTTAGTCGACATGTTCATGGGAACACTACAAGGCCCCTACTATAAAAAGATGATTGATTCAGTGTCTACCGGATTTTATGACCTGGTAATAATAAGGGAAAGGATCGAGAATGGCTTGAAGAGTGGTAAGATTGGAAAATAATCCTCGAATCAAAGTAGTAACAAGAGGTACTCCAGTAATAGTAATCCAAAGAAAGGTGAAACCAATGCTGTTGCAATAGAGGGGAATTCTCAAGTATCCTACAATCCTTACATAGTTGGGGTACTCCCTAATAAACATCCATAATAGGCATACTCTAGGCCTCAAGCACAATAGGCTAGGGCATCTTCTAAAAAAAACCAAATGGGTATCCCGAAGGGATCAACAGAGGCTGTGGAAAGAATTTAACCCCATACCCACGACATATACTCAGGTTTTTCCTTACCTAATTCAAAGAGGATTGGTAGATATTAAACCATTAGGACCTCTACCAACACCTCCTGCTCGTGTCTACGATGCTAACACCAGATGTAACTTTCATGCTGGTTCGTCGGTGCATACTACTGAGAAGTGCATGGAACTCAAGTTCAAAGTTCAAGATTTAATGGATCGTAAGATCATTTCTTTCACTCCTAAGGGTCAAAATGTGAAGGGTAATCCAATGTCAGGGCATAGTGGTCCAACCATCAATGTTATTGAGGGATTAGAATCCAACACCTTAATCTGAGTGATAGATCAAGTAAAGACCCCTATATCAAATATACAGGAGAAATTATTTGGTTACAAGGCGTTTGAAGAGTTGCATGCTAACTGTAAAATGTTCTTGATCAATCCAGACACATGTGGGAGGATGAAGGAGTGCCTTCAACAAATGATGAATGAGGGTTTGGTCCAAATTGGATACATGAGGAAGTTAGAAGATGTCTCAGCTATAGAATATCATGGGCACACGCCTTTTGAGATCCCTTACTTCCATACCCTAATTTTACCCCTAAGATTCCATCTATCATATCATTTGCATTTCAAGCAAGATCACAAGCATGATATCCTCCTGGCCTTCACCTCTGGGGGTTTGCCTCTGAGAGTGATTATCAAGCACCATTTGTGTTTTCTTTTACCTTTTTTCTTGCTTGTATTCTAACTTTTCTAAACTTATTCAAAATACAAAAATATGTGTTGTTTCCTTTTTCTTATTGTATAAGGTAAGGACTTGCAATCAAAGGATCAAGCTTGGTTTCTAAATTAGGGTTTTGCTTTCCAAGGTCAATGTTTGGTCAACAAGAGGGCCACAAGAGCTTATATTTCAAGACATGACCTATAATATTAGGTCACATTCATGTCAATCTTCATTCAACATAATTTGATCAAGATAAGTTCAAATTTGGTGCATGTTAAGTTTGGTTCATGTGTTTACTTCCATGCCATCTCTATCCAATTTTCAAGCAACCATTAAGAATCTTCAAAGGGCAATCAAGTTTCCTTCATTTTGGTATTCATGTGTTCATCATTGGGCCTTTGGTTGAAAGAAACCCCAAGTTGGCACATGTTTGGTTGACCTAAAATCAAGTATGGCATGTCACTTGCTCCAAACACCATAACTCTCTCATTTCTCAACAAATTTGGAATCTACTCCAAGCCAAATGTCACATTTGAACTCCTCTACAACTTTGCTTCAAGGTTCAAACATCAATTTTGTCTTTAAGTCTATCAAGTTTTGAATATTGGCCAAGATGCCCATGTGTGCACAATAGTAGGTCCAAGACCTGGTCTCCTAATGCCTGACCTAGAATTTCAAGTCAAGTCCCCAACTTTGCATCCATGCCATTTTCAACTCAAGCAATCTTTTGAAGTGATTCTTTTTGCATATGATTATTCACCATGAGGAGATCATTTGGTACGAAGAACATCTCAAAATGCACGAGTAATCTCATTTGGCCTAAGCTACAACATGGTACAATGAGCTATGTTCTTGCGTAAGTTTCAGGTCAAGAATTTCATGCCACTCTCATTTTGGGACCACCTGTACATGTGCAACCTCTTTGACAAAGCAAAACACATCAGAACAAACACAAAACAACTGGTTTCAAGTTCCAATTCACGCATTTCATGTCTAATTCCACACACTTTGCAAATCATCAAAAGTCTGGCCTAATTCACATGAATTGACCTCCATTTCGCACGTACCATGATCTCATCTCATTTCCTATAAATAGAGTAAGCTTTTTCCTTCATTTTCTAGTTTTGATAATTAAAGAAACTCTGAAACCATTTGAACTTGATACCCTAAAAAACCAATTAACCATTTCTTCGATTCAAGCTCTTCGAGCTTCAAATATTCACCCAGAATCATTCATCGGCACCTTCTGAAGCTAACTAAAGCATTGCCTTGACTTGAAACTCCTTGGACCCAGACTTCTAAATCCACAATTGTTGATCTCTGAGGCTTCAACGAGAAAGGTAAATATGAGTTACATTTTTTAGAAAACAAGTTACAAGTGTATTCTTCGTAATTCCCTGATCAAAAGCCCCCAACTACCTTTAATTTATTCTTCATATTCATCATTTAATTTTACTTTGAAGAACTAGGGTTCTTCGTGTTCTTGAGAAAATTCTCTTTGCTCAGAGCCAGTCAATGGCTCTGAAGCAAAGAGACATGAACAATGATTTGTTGCGAAGCTAACTCCATGCTTGGGTGTTGCTAAAAATATGAGTTTATGATTTGCAGAAATTGAGCAAAGGTTGAAGTTGAAGTCTGGTTCGTGCGCCTTGGTGCCAAACATTTGAATCCATCCAATCACATCCTTCCATGCGTTTTTTTTAAAATTTTAGTAGCCATTGGCACCCTTATTTCTTTTTCTTTTATTTTCTTTTATTTCTTGTCTTTTCAATTAAATTTCTCACTCATTTTTAATCCATTTTGCTCCAAATGTTTTCTACAAAGTTTCTAAATATATTTTGCATCACATACTTTTTTTACATTTATTAATATTTTGTTTCATTTTTCTTTTTAATTGGCATTTTAAAATTTATTTTTTGATCATTTTCAAACATTTTGAGATCCAACTTTTGAGATCTAATTACTTGTATTTTTCTTGACTTTCTCTATTTTTTCAACCATTTATTTTATGTTTTGGTGCTTGATTTGCATTTTCTCTTTAATTTGTTTTTTAGTCAATTTCGAAATCTTTTTTTGATTAATTTTTGTACAACTTGATGTTTGAGCTTGAGTTGTTGATTTGGTTGGTCAATGCTTGTACATTTCAAGTCATCCATATATAGACTTCTAGGTTAATTCAATCTTCTCTAATTCAATATGTTGATAGATGATCATTTGATCATATTTTTGGCACTTTGAGTTAGTGATAGATCATCTCTGAACTGTGTCATATGTTTGGGTCCCTTGACTTGTTTCATAGTGGATCATAAGTCAAACGCTTGAGCTTGCTTTCACCTTACCTTGTGTTCTTTTATTTCCTCTTTGAGTTTTGAAACAATTGTACTTCATGCCTTGAAAGTTTAACTTTATATCAATACTCTAATATGATTTCCACATATATTTCTTGCCTGAAGATCTAACATCTAACACCTAACTTTACCTTTATGCTCTTTACATTTTTATATCATCTATATTCATGTTATTTATATTCTTTCCCTTTCACTTTATGTTTCTTTATATCTTCTTATTGCAAAAGAACAAAAACATGATAAAAAATGGATAAGACCTTGAAAGCTTTAATCTAATATTGTGGACTTTGTGTTACTATCCCTTGCTTGAGTAGTATTTTGGACTTTGGACCTTAAGGCTTAGTGTTTTCCCTTGCTTGGAGTATGTCTGATACTTTGAGAGTCATATGAGACCTTGTGATCCCTCTGGACCCTTTGATCTTCAATTTAAAACTTGGATGTTTCCTTGTGGCTTTGTGACCTCATTCATCTGATCATGTGGCCGAATCCAAAGGGAAATGAATGCTTATTTTAACCAATGTCAAATGCTTGCTCCATCTTGTGGTTAGTACACTTGCACACACAAAGGCTTTCTCTTGGGCTACCTTACAATGAGATCTTTTATTTCATTTCATTTACTTTATGCTTTAGGATAGTCTCTTCTTCTCCTTCCCACTTCTTCATTGTAAAACTTCTCCCTATTTCAAAAACTTCTTGTTTCCAAACTTCACACATTTTCTTAATAAACCTTGACTTTGTCAAGTGATCTAGAAAATCTTTTTCTCAATAAATGCTAAAACACTTAAGCATACTTAAACTTTTTTTCAAACTTCTAAAAAAGATAAACCTCATCAAATTTCTTTTTGTGCCTTTGTGCATTTTTTTATTTTAAGAGCCTTTTTTATCAAAGATTGGATATTAGTCTATTCTTGTAGGGATGTAAACCACTATACTTCTACAATATGTTGAGAAATTATTGACATTTTCCACTTGAATGTTGAGACATGCTTGTGAGAAAGTCCAAGTAAAAGTTCTCCATATCAAGATGATGCAAATTCTCATTTCCTCATACTTATGCGTAGTAAGCTGAGTTTTCCACTCGAATACGAAAAAATGTCTTTTCAAATTAAAATCAATCAATAAACAACCTAGCTTTTTCATAAACACAAATTTGCAAGTGGTTCCTATGGAGTACCATAGATGTGAGGGGTGCTAATACCTTCCCCTTGCATAACCAACCCCCGTATACATATTTCTATTTTGTTTTACTTTTTTGTGGGTTTTGTTTGACCTTTTTCCCATTCCCTTTGGAAACAATAAAGTTCGGTGAGAATCTTGATTTTTCTGAGTTAAGTTAATCAATAACTTAATCTCAAATTTTTCCTACCATGACAACTGGCGTTTCTGTTGGGGAGTAGTCTCTAAGTGGGTTAAGCCTAGCTTGTTTATCTGTGTTTATGTTATTTCTTTTTATTTGCTATTTTCTTTTGGGTGCTTCGTGATCTCTGTATGGTGAGATAAGTCCCATACCCAGACTTCGGTACACTTAAGCTAGGATGGTGGTATAGTCATATTGACCTTATTGACCTTAGCCTTGTTAGGTTGGCATGAGAACCCCGCTGAGATGAGTCCCCTTTGGAGGTACTAATGTCTTGTGAGTAGTCGTAATGGCGTTATTATTTTCGACCTGGGAGTCCAAGATTTTGAGAGACCTTAGAACATTTTAACCCCTCTTGACCTTTTAGGATGTAGTATGGTGATCTTCCCAGCGTAGTCCTAATCAGGTTGATACACGATACTACACTCAGACGATGTTCTCTTGAGAATATTATTGGTCTACGAGCAAGTCATTAAACCGGTAATATCCAAAAGATGGATTTATGACTATGGGAAATTTTTTAGAACATGGTTACTGTTCAAGACATTCAAAGCTATAGAACATACCATGTGGGATGGTTGTCATCATGTCCACCTGACCCCATGCTCATGATGATTAAACCTTTAAACCCCTAATATTTGTAATTGTGGCATAATCATGCATTAATGCATTCATAAACATCTCTTTTTCACTTGGTTTTCAAGGAACTTAGAAACTTTATTTGCAAACATCGTAGGTAATTTGAATATAGAATCTGGAAGGAGAAACACTCATCAGTTCCATTTCAAATATCCTTAGTTGACATAATTAAGGAAGTTAGGATCTTTGGTGGCTTGTCCTTCTAATTTCAAAGACTGATATAGAATACTTCTGACTGTATTTGATACTGATGTAGAAGACTGAGTTCTGAACACCTTGTTCCTATTCTATATTTCAACATATAGGTGTTTTACTTTCCCTGATTATCAGCTTGCACATACTTTGGAGGATTATTCCTACTACACAGCCTTGCCTGTATCATATCAGATATCATTAAGTGGTTTAGAGGATATTCCTAAGTCTCATGTCATTGGAGGGGATGTGCATTTGAGAAAAGGGGAGACTGATTCTAATCATGTGACTGAAGGTGGTATTCTTGGTCCACTTGCTAAGTTCTTGATGGAGAAGGATGCTAAATTTGCTAGTGTTGGGAGTATGGTTGCTTTCAAAGTTGTTCTCGCTTTGCTTATCTATGATTTAATTTTGTTCCCTAATGTTGAAAACTTTTTGGACATTAATTCTATTCGTATCTTTCTGATTCAGAATCCAGTTCCTACTTTTCTCGCAGATACCTACCATTCTATCCATCACAAAACAGAGAAGAATGGAGGAACTTTTATGTGTTGTGTACCTTTATTATACAAGTTGTTTATTTTTCATTTTCCGTAATCCAGCTTATTCAAGGATAACAAGGAGTGTTTGAGGTGGTCTCAAAGGAATATGTCTCTCACCAATGTATATGTGACTTGGTATTCTAGAGTTTATGATGACGTGAAGATTATTGACAGTTGTGGTAAGTTTCCCAATGTACCTCTTCTTGGTACAAAATAAGGTATCAACTACAATCTGATTTTCACTCGACGTCAGCTTGGGTATGCTATGAAGGATAAACCAAGCAATATTATTTTGGAAGGGTTCTTCATTCTAGAAAGTGTTGGAAGCAAGGGATTAAAGGAGGAGATAGTATGTGCCTGACATAAGGTTCACCGAAAAGGAAAGGATGAAGTAGGAAGCAAAGATTGTGTTGCCTTGGAGCATTACACTTAATGGGTGCAAGAAAGAGCTGCTAAGGTCAAGATGCCCTGTCCTCCTGAAGAAAATATGCTCCTTAAATTCATAGGACATGTTCCAGTTGAAGATCTGAAAGGACTCCAAGTTGCATTAGCTCAGATGAAGCAAGACAGAGATGCTTGGGAATGCACGTTTCGTGTTTCAAATGAGGAGAGGTAATCTGCTTCACCAGAAGGATGGCTTGATTGAACTTCATGGAAAGAAAATGAAGAGGGATCAAAAGGCTAGGTTTGTTTCCTGGAAAAGTGTTATTAACAAGATCTTGAGAGAAAAGGTTGACATGAAGATGGCTTTTGAAGCTCAAATTAGGAAATTCAAGAGGCAGTTGCAGCATGAAGGAGGATCTTCTTCGTTTGGTATTCCCTCAGATCTTAGGCTTTAGTTTATGTCTTTTGTTTAGGATTGCTTTGTAATCATGTAATTAAATTGTAATCCTTCCAGATGTTTAATGAAAAGAAATTTTGAGCTTTTCCGTTAATGAGTTATTACTTATGATATTTGAAATTTGGTTTTATTTCCTTAGTTCCTTGAAAAATTCATTTACACGTTGCATTTCAAGCATCATTTGTATCATTTAGTCTTGCTTTCTTCAAGTGTTTGTCAGAGTCTCATTCATTTTCCTTCATCTTCGTAGAAAACAAGCTGGCACACCGGTACAATACTTGTGCCAACTCAAGACAAAAGATGGAGATAATCGAGAAAGAATTAAGAGAACTTAGAAAGGATGTGAATTCATTGAACATAAGGATGGACAAAATATCCGCTCTATTGGAATTTTTGGAGAAATTCAGAATCAGCCTCCACCTCCGGCTCAGCCTCAAGTGATTGTTATCTCCGTGATTGCAACAAATTATCTGCTAGAGAATTGTAATCCTGCTACTGAAACTCCTTTGGTGAATCAGGTTCCTCCAGTTCAACCTATAATGGTCATCACTCTTCCAGTTGTGCATGTTGCGGCACAAGTAGAGGATCATATGTATCACACTGCCCCCAGTGAGAATCCAGATGTTTATGAGAGAATGGATGAATTCCAGGATCAATTTCATGATTTGCAGAAAGACTTGAAAACTATGAAGGGTAAAAACCTGTTTTGTAAGAAAGCTTATGATTTATGTTTCGTACCTAATGTCAAGATCCCTGTCAAATTGAAGGTTCTTAACTTTGAAAAGTACAAGGGTAATTCTTGTCCTCAAAGTCACTTGACAATGTATTGTCGGAAGATGGCTACTCACACTGATGATGACAAGTTGTTAATCCATTATTTTCAAGATAATTTGACAGGTGCAACTTTGAAGTGGTATATGGGGCTGGACAATGCTTATATCAATTATTTCAATAACCTTGTAGAGGCATTTATGCGTCAGTACAAGTATAATTTGGACATGGCTCCTGATCGTGACCAACTTTGCGCCATGTCGTAGAAGGATAATGAATCGTTCAAAGAGTACGCTCAGAGATGGTATAAAGTTGTTGCTCAGATTAACCCTTTGGTGGAGGAGAAGGAGATGATAAAGATGTTTCTCAAGACTTTGAGTTCTTTGTATCATGAGAGGATGGTTGTTAGCGCTCCAAATTATGTCACTGAAATGGTTGGTATATTAGTCAGATTGGAAGAAGGCGTCAGAGAGGGTCGTTTGAAAAAACAAGCAAGTTCACCAAGTGAAACAAAGAAGTATGGTAACAGTTTCCAGAAGAAGAAAGAAGGAGATACTAATGTTATTTCTTAGGGAGGAAGGCAAAGAAGACCCAGAAATGGAAGTGATCTTCAGAATCAATCTCAATAATAGTATTATCAACAACCTCATATTATCGCAAGAACTACGGTGGAATTTCTATTTCTTAGTCTTCTTTGGCTAATGTTTTGATGGAAATACTTGGTATTTCTATTGCCCTTTGTAAGCTAGAAACTTTTTGCCCTTTGACTCCATAAATTTTCCTATTTTTTAAGAGATTCATGAAAACACTAAACTCAAGTAGCAACATGTTATGATCAGAAGCATAATTAATAAGGTGTCTATTAGAGTGGCTAGAGTAATAATTTAGCCAATTATCTTAAACAAGAACTCTATCAAGTCTAGCCTGAATAAGTTTATTGTCCTTTTTATTGTTAGACGATGTGAAAATACTACCTATATACCTTATATCATTCATATTACAGTAATAAATAGTGTTATCAAACAAATTTGCCAAGTTGTTACTAATGTGACTTCCTCATTGCTTCTCATTAGGAGATTTAATCAGGTTAAAGTCACCACACACTATCCAATCCTCCAAGCTATTAGTATTATGAAAGGAAGAGATAATAATGATGCAAGTTAAGTGTTTGTTAGCATGGGACAGGAACACATAAACACCGACAAGCCTACAAGAATTACAAGTGAAAACATAATCATAGTAACAATCACTGTATTTGTTATTAGAGTCATTAATAGTTAAATTTACAACAGGAGTCCCCATAAGAATAAGGCTTCCTGCTTTGCCCCTGTCGCAAGTGGAAACATCCATAATATGGTGATTATTCAAACTATTATTAAAATTGAAAGGAGTTTGGCTCAGGTTGGAATCAGAATTCCAAGGGTGGACCGCTAGCCAAATGTTACGAAATAATCAGGGATTGCCTTTGAGAATCCACTTAACATTTATAGGGCTATCCATTGTGATTATGAATATTTCAGCTTCAAATTCATAAATTCTTAACCATGGAGGATCACACTATATCCCTGTTAGGCCTAAATTGTTGAGTTCTTGTGTAAAGGTTTGTCGGAAAGAAATTTCCCAAGGATCACATTGTATGTTTCTTTAAAATATTTATGTATGTCATCATCGTCCCACAAAAAATTAGCATTTTCTTCTTCTTGATCTGCATAACCGTGACTTTTTGATTTAGTGATATTGTTAATGTTTCGTTTTCCTGCAGGTTGAAACTTTGATTGATACAGACATCCCCTAACTCACAACTTTGGGGAATCAAAATCGGAGAAGAAGAATGATTGGTGACAACTAGTGACAACCTCATGTTTTCTTTCATTAGTCCAGAACCAGTGAGTGCAAAACGCTGACCTTGAGGTTAGACAAAAAGCAATCACACAAGACCGCTCCAAAAACATGGTAGCAACCCTGAACTAAGAGAACATAATAGATATGAGAGAAAGATATAGAGAAGAGGACATCACCTAACAAAGGACGCAATCCTGCAAACATACCAAAAGGGAGAAAAGAATTGAGACACACCACAAATATGTTTTACTTATAATTCATTAACCAAGATACTACTTCATTAACCAATAAATTACGTAACATTAACCAAGTTCTGACATTAAAACATGAAATGTAATAATCAGTCTTTACACACTATTTACCAATCCTATTTAATATATTTCATATATTAATATATGAAATATATCAAATAAGATTGGTTAACACAAAAAAAAACGTTGTTAAATGTCTTTTAATAAATACCAAAAAAAAATATTATCACGGTTAATCGTAAGACCGTTGTAAAATGGATGTTACGAAATGTCTATTTTATAATATTGATTTCATAATTTAATATAAGAACATGATTAATAGAGTGTAAAATTAATTATTATATTTTATATTTTAATGTCATAATTTGGTTAATGTTATGTATTTTATTAGTTAATGAAAGTAGTAAACTTTGTTAATGAATTATAAGTAAAATATATGGTTAATAACATATATTTTTATGGTTAAGGAAATAATAAAATTGATTAATGATAAACTTTATATTTGTATTATACAAATAATTTAAAATATATATATTTTTTATAAATATTAATTTTTTTATTTATAAAAGAAAATTATTCATTGTATAAACAGAAACATGGTGAACATTGTTGTGCAAGTGTTAGATATATGGAATTGTTATATTTGGTAGCTAGAATTTGTTAGATGCAACTAGAATTCAATAGAAAACAACTAACAGTACTAGGAATGACTTATTTATTCCTTGTGAAATGCAGTAAAATAAATATGGAACAAAATGAACGGGAAGTAACAAACTACAACCCACTTCTAGCTAGAAATAAGGAAACAAACTTGACTAAATCAATTCAACAAACTATCCTAAAAACTAGGACTCTTATTTGACTAAATACTTATCATTCCCTCCCTTGAACTAGACTGCATTTGCAACTAGTTAACATGTGGTAGTTCACACACTCCATGCCTCAATCTTAGCTCCCGAAATAGCTCCAATTTGAGCGGTTTGGTGAAAATGTCGGCTATTTGCTATATTGTACCACAAAAATGAAGCTGCATAACTCCGTCATTCACTAGCTCTCGTAAGAAATGGTAGCGCACATTAATGTGTTTGCTCTTGTCGTGCATCACCGGATTCCTCGCCAACTTAATTGTTGAGCTATTGTCACAAAAGATAACAGTACTCTCATTGCCCATGTAGCCAATCTTCTTTAGCACCCTTTGCATCCTTATTTCTTGACAAATACTTCCTGCAGCTGTAATGAATTCAGCTTCGGCTGTGCTTAGTGTTACGATCGGTTGCTTTCGAGAAGACTAAGTCACAACTCCTCCACTTAGCATAAAAACATAGCCTGAAGTGTTTCTTCTATCTTCCACTGATCCGGCATAATCGTTGTCAGTAAAACCAATCAACTCATGACTTCCTCCCCTTCTATAAAGAATGCCAAACATTGTTGTACCGTGCAAGTAACGTAGAATTATCTTGGTTGCTGAATGATGAAGTTCTGTAGGCCTTGACATATACCTGCTTAATAAGCTTAATGCATACATTATATCTGGTCTGGTAGCGGTCAAGTACATCATGCTCCCAATCAGCTGCTTGAAGAATGAACCATCCATCTCAATACCATTTTCATCTTTGGAGATTTTGAATCCTGGAACCATTGGATTTTCAACGGAATTGCTATGCTCCATTCCAAAACGTTTCAACACTTCCATCACGTACTTCGCCCGACTGATGAATATACCACCATCAAACTGAACTACCTCCATACCAAGAAAATACTTCATCTTACCCAAGTCTGTCATATCAAACTCCTTCATCATGGACTCTTTGAATTCAACCATCATATTATCATCATCTTCGGTATAAATTAAATCATCAACATACAAGCTATTGATTAAATGTTTACCTTGTTTGTTGACTTTCGTAAATAAAGTTTGCTCATTGTCCTCCTTCCCAAAACCTTCTTTTCTGAAATATGATTCAATCCGGTTGAACCATGCTCGTGGGTCCTGCTTGAGTCTGTACAAAGCTTTGTTGAGCTTGTACACCTTATGTTCCTCATTCTTTATTTCATAACCTCTTAGTTGCTCCACGTACACGTTCTTAGTTAACTTGCCGTGAAGGAAAGATGATTTCACGTCCAGTTGAAACACACACCATCTTATTTGTGCTGCAAGTGCTAAAATCATTTGAACTGTGTCCATGTGAGCTACAGCAGCATATACTTCTTCATAATCAACTCCGTATTCCTGAGCATACCCTTTTGCTACCAAGAGAGCCTTGTGTTTATCCACTTCTTCGAGCTAATTCAATTTTGCTTTGTGCACCCATTTGACTCATATTCTTTTAGCTCCTTTAGGTAGCTCAATAAGATCCCATGTTTCATTCTTCCCAATTGATCTCATTTCGGCATCCATGGTTGTTCTTTATTTCTCCTCCTTTACTGCTTCGTCAAACGAAATTGGATCAGAATGAACGACACTAGCAAACAAGGCTAAATGAGTTTGTACATCTTTCCCTTCATCTGAAAGACCATCACCAGAGACAAAATCATTCAAATATGTTGGTGTTCTTCTAACTCGGGGTGTCATCGGAGGAGCCGCTTCATCTTCTTGATTGTCATCACTGGATTCGTCCCTCACCGGAGAAGCTTCATTTTCTTCTTCACTACCATCGTCGGAATCCTCCACCTCTCCATCGTTGCCATCCTCCCGGCGTAGACGATTGAGCTGAGCTCTCTTCACTCGAGCATTACCTTGACACTTCATCTTCCTAGAATCCTAGAGTCATTTGGATGTATCCTTCTGCGTAATCGTCTTCAGAATTGACTTATCAAGTGACTCAAACAAGTAATTATTAGCTTTCAAATCCTTCCGCTTCATCTTGTCGCATCTCGAAAAATACGATTCCTCGCGATGGTCGTGGAAAATAATTTACGTTCGAACAGAGTCGCCACCGAACTTTACTTGTCCCAATGAAGGAATAGGAAAATATCGATAAAACCTTTGGAAAATAGAATAATGGTCATCGCAACCATATTCGGGTTCGGGAGTGGATTACGTAAGGGGAAGGTATTAGCACCCCTTACGTCCGTTGTACTCAACGGGAATCTTTTAGTTCTAATTTGCGTTTCAAGTGTTAATTTATGTTTGTTTGTTATCTTTGGGTTATAAAATATTAGAAATTGAAATGGATGGGAACCTCAGAAAAGGAAAGGGGAGGTTTTTTATTAGTGTGCTCACGAAGATACAGCAATCTCCTGCCTACGTATCCTTATGATGCAATAAGGAAGTCAGAGCATTCGTAGTTCGGGGAACTACTGTTGGTTGGTGCTTTTTAATGAACAACTGTTTGGATCGCATCCTAAAGGCTAAACGTTGACTCGTTTACTCTCGGCGGAGGCTTAAGCATTGGTTTGTTGTGCACATTAGAAAAGATTAACAGTGTTCTCTCTGAAAAGAGTTTTGGTCACACTGGGCGACAAGTTGGATTAATATGTTGGATATTTTGTTTGACTGGTTATGTTGAGATATTTTGGTTGGATGATGATTACTTGGATGGTCGAGTAAGATAACTCGTATCCTAACAGTCGGGAAAGGGAGTAGAAGACTCTAGACCACTTTCTTTTTCATCCTTAATTATGGAAAGGATTTGAATGATGGTTAAGGTATTTTAAACGGATGACGAATACTCGGATAACCGAGTAAGACAACTCGTATCCTAATAATCGGGAAAGGGAATAGAAGACTCTAAACCACCTTCTGTTTCATCTGAATATTTATGAAAATAAGGTTGTACGTGGTTGACGTATTTTACCATGAACGACAAATATTTGAATGGCTGAGTAAGACAACTCATATCCAAGCATTTGAGAAGAGGAATTGAAAACTCAAGACCATCTCTCTTTTCGTATAGTTTTGATTGAGAATGATCTGACTTACAGTATGAATTGGTGAAAAATGGAAATTGTTCAACTGACCGAATAAGAGAACTCGTATTCAAGCAATTGAGGAGTGAAGTTGAAGACTCAAAGTCAACTCCCTTTTCATTTAGCTTATTGTTAAAATATTTCGATTTAATCGGAGTTTGGAAGTTGGTATAGGAACGACAATTATTTGACTAACCAAGTAAGAGAACTTGTATTCAAATAGTCGAGGAGAAAAAAATTGAAGACTCAAAGTTATCTCCCTTTTGGTTTCTTGTTATAAAAGGATTTGATTTGTTTGTACTTAAATGAATTAGAAATGACGACCATTTGACTAATCGAGTAAAAAAACTCGTATTCAAATAATCGAGGAGAGGAGTTGAAAACTCAAAACCATCCCCCTTTTCATTTTCAAATGAAGTGTTGTTTAGATGTGATTAAGTATTTTAACTTTCAATGAAAATACTCGATGTTGGATCGAGGTTTTAATTTTGTGTTTACGAGTGGAGTGAATTTTATTTTAGTGAATGATTCATCTAATCGATTAATTAAAACCGAATAGGTTTCATTGTAAGAAGGCCCAAGAGTAAGCCATGTGAGGTTGATGGCGATGCTTTTACAAGCGATCGACTTACATAGGTGTTTTGAAAATGGGCTCTACTTTGAATCGAGAAGTATGTGATTTATTTTAAAATCGGCTCGGATTATTTTAAAATCGATGAAAGCGACGTGATTTTGACACAATTATAACATATCATTTCGTGTACACTCAAGGTTCAATATAAACAAATAGATAAAGAATAATCATGCACATACACTCCTTAAGATAAATAAACATCTAAATTATGAATGTCATTCGTGATTCTATAATCAATTAATTAACTGGATGTTTAACGAATTCTTTTATTTTAATTAAATAATAAGTAGTAATAATAAAAAATGAATATAACCAAATAATTAAATATTAATAATGATAACAACCATATAATTGTGTATTTACCTTAAATAATAATAATAATAATAATAATAATAATAATAATAATAGTAATATAATTACATATTTACTATATATATAAAAAAAATACTAACAATAGTATAATTATAATTTCAAAATAAAATAAAATAACATTAACAATAGTATAACTATAATTTCGAAAATAAAATAAAATAATATTAACAATAGTATAATTATAATTTAGAAAATAAAATAAAATGATATTAACAATAGTATAATTATAATTTCGAAAATAAAATAAAATAATATTAACAATGGTGTAATTATAATTTTGAAAATAAAATAAAATGATATTAACAATAGTATAATTGTAATTTCGAAAATAAAATAAAATAATATTAACGATGGTATAATTATAATTTCAAAAATAAATAAAATAATATTTACAATAGTATAATTATAATTTCGAAAATAAAATAAAATAATATTAATAATGGTATAATTATAATTTCGAAAATAAAAAAATGATATTAACAATAGTATTTGTTCTATTCTAAACTGTGGGGGTGTGAACAATCAGGGAACATGGGCCTAAGAGCAAAGGAAAGCCCATGAAGGGTCTGGTCAAACTTATTGACCTAGGGGGCTTCATCTTCTAAACGGTGACAAGTGTCCAGGGTTGGTGACACTTGTCACCGCCACCTCACCAAACCAAACACGATTTTTAAAAAACAAAAAATAGGAAAAATAAATTGCCATTCTTTAGTTTCCACTCTCTTTCTTCAAACCAAACTCAAACGAAAGCCTCTGTACAGAGCGCCTCCCTCCGCAAATCCTAAAGTTCTTCTCTCTTGGAGAAGACGACCGGAGGCGGCGACTCACGGCGGAGCCCCCGCTCTTCTCCGTCGCTTCACTCTCTCTCTCTCTCCTAACTCTGTTCTTAAACCTTCTTAAACGCAGAAAGAAAGCGCGATCTACGTTCGCCGCTCCAACACCTTTCAAATCTCTCAACCGTCCTACCATCACAGAATCGTCGTGGATCTATTACGGACGAAACCTTACCCACTCTTACACAATCAAACCGAGATATTTCAATCTAAACCAACAAATCGAACAAGCATATATGCGAGCACCAATGCGCCATTTAGATGACGGAAAACATAACGGAAAAATGAAGAAGTAAGCACGAATCTTTACCGAGAAACGACGTTTCCGACGAGCTTGGGAAGTGGAAATAAGTCTTGAGTAAGTACCTCTCTTCCTTCTTTTCTGTTGGATACTTTTTCTACTCTTCCTTTTTACGATTTGTCGTTGTTTTGAATACGATGTGTTTGATGTTCTTAATGAAAAATGTTTTGGGATAATCTCTGGGATTTCCAGAAATCTTCTCTCTGTTTAGTTTTTAGGGTTTTTTTTTGAAATGTTGTTGTGTTCTTGCTGTTAACTTTTTAGGGCTTTTTGAAATGTTGCTCTGTGTTCTTGTTTAGGGTTTTGAGAAATAATATCTTGCTGTCTATCTTTGCTGTTAACTTCTCATGAATCTTTTATGGTGAATTTCTTGAGTCTCAAAAAAAACTCCCTGCTGTTACACTTTTTCTCCAGATTATATGGGATTCTACTTTTGATAATTTGTTACCGTTTTAAGCTATTGTTGCAATGCTTTTTCAGATGTTCAAATTAGTCCTCTGGATAAAGTTTTGAACTGAGAAATTTAATTAGTTGTTTTTCAGTTCTTTAAGTGCTTTTGAAAAGTGTTTTTTATTTAAGCTATTTTTTTCCCTTTGCAGGTTTAAGGTGAATTGACTTTGATGGAATGGAAAAGTGGGCTGTAAGAAAGCAAGTTTGGAGGTGCGCCCCAAGTCCAAAGAGATTTCATCATAATTACTTGGTTTTGGTCTTTAGGATTTGTTTCCATCTGTAGCAATTTTTTACTGTAATTACTTAGGTTTTTTTTAAGACAAATGTGTGCTTGGATTATTTGTAACTTATTGAATTAAATTTAACTATGTAATTACCCTATAAGCTTTCAAAACTTAACTCAATATATATTTATGCTAATCAATTAGAGTATTTTGAATTTTGTCATCTTATTTCAATTGGCAACCTACTTGGGCCACCATGAACATCCAACCAAAACTTGTTTCTAGCATGTTATCATTTAATCAAAATCTAACTATGACCAGAAATTTAAAATGAGGCATGTCAATGCAAATTTCAACTTTTAAAAACAACACACTTTCAACTTAGGTACAAAGAAACCAAATATAGTGATTTAATTTAAAAAAACAACCCAATTCTAACTTAGGTACAAAGAAAACAAATATAGTGATTTAATTTAAAAACAACACAATTCTAAATATGGTGCTTTAATTTAAAAACAACACAATTCTAAATATGGTGCTTTAATTTAAAAACAACACAATTCAAACTTCAACACATAAATCTAAATATAGTGCTTTAATTTAAAAACAACACAATTCTAACTCAAAAAATGCAAATTTAATTTAGGAACCTATGAAAGACTTAGAACTTGGCATAAATATTTGGGGTATGTAAATGGACTAATAAATAGTGATCATATAAATAATAACATGGCTCTTAATACTTACTAATAAGAAAATAGGTTTTGGATTAGTCATGTAAGAAGATTCAAACCACATTTTAGATTATGAACACACTTATGCAAATTGGCCTTTGAAACAAAGAGATCTCATGGGTAAACCACAAATGGCCGGACAAAATTGGGGTATGACAGCTGCCCCTATTTAATTACCTCAAACCGGTAAGTGATAATGATAGTAGTCTTTACGCATTCACGGTGGGAGATAATTAAATACAAGAAGACCCACATTTTGTCCTAGGAAATGAAAGGAAGAAAATGCGAAGAGAAATGGCAAAAGACATTATCCCACAGTAAAATGGAACAGTCAAGACTTTCTAGGAGTCGTCGGAACAGTATTTTGGACATCATAGTCGAGATATGTTAGCAATGTAATGACATCCCTAGCTAAATCTCAAGATTTTTCAGGATTCTAGAGAAGTATAAAGAAAATCTGGCATGAGACTCTTCATATCGATGAAGCAGCATCTCAACAGTAAAAGTGAGATTCTCTGTATCGAGTCGAAGAAGCATCTTATATGATAGAATTAAGATATTCCGAACAAGGGAATGATACCTTAATTGAATCTAAGACTCTCCGGGGATACTTAGAGCAGTATCTCAAAAAAATGAAATGAGACTCTTCATATTGATGAAGCAGTATCTCAAATAGTAAAGATGAGATTCTCTGTATCGGGTCGAAACAGCATCTTATATGATAGAATTAAAATATTCCAGCAAAGGAAATGATACCTTAATTGAATCTAAGACTCTCCGAGGATACTTAGAGCAGTATCTCTAAAAAAATATGAAATAAGACTCTTCATATTGATGAAGCAGCATCTCAAACAGTAAAAAGTGAGATTCTCTGTATCGAGTCGAAACAGCATCTTATATGATAGTATTAAAATATTCCAGCAAGGAAAAAATACTTTAATTGAATTTAAGACTCTCCGAGGATACTAGAGCAGTATCTCTAAAAAAATCTGAAATGAGACTCTTCATATTGATGAAGCAGCATCTCAAACAGTAAAAGTGAGATTCTCTATATCAAGTCGAAACAGCATCTTATATGATAGAATTAAAATATTCCAGCAAGGGAAAAATACTTTAATTGAATCTAAGACTCTCCGAGGATACTAGAGCAGTATCTCTAAAAAAAATTTGAAATAAGACTCTTCATATTGATGAAGCAGCATCTCAAACAGTAAAAGTGAGATTCTCTGTATCGAGTCGAAATAGCATCTTATATGATAGAATTAAAATATTCCAGCAGGGGAAAAATACTTTAATTGAATCTAAGACTCTCCGAGGATATTAGACTAGTATCTCTAAAAAAAATCTGAAATGAGACTCTTCATATTGATGAAGCAGCATCTCAAACGGAGAAATGAGATTCTTCAGATAAATGAAGCAGTATCTCGAATATTCGTTTGTTGGGGGAATTTTTTGAAAAGACTCCTTTTGAGGGAGATTTACTAGAAATGCTCCGCAGGGGAAAAAGCTCATAAGAGACTTTTTAGGGTAACCTCTGCTTGAGGCCCAATGACTGTAAAGAAAAAATGCTGGGAATATCATTATTAAAAAAGTTGAAAAATGATTTGCTGAGAAATAACCCTACGAGCCTATGTAGGGTAATAACTTCATTTGGAAATGAGGAATGTCCGAGACATATACGAATGACCTTGGATCCTGTTATTTTATATTTGATTTTTGTATAATGTCCCACTTTAGGTGGGAATTCCATGCATAGGATGATCCATGGGATGTATGCAAGTATGCAATTTTGCTGGGGATATTTGGTTGTGCATATAGGAATGCGAATGATTTTTATTTTGCTGAAATTCCCATTTTGTGGGAGTGTTATGCATGAGTATGCTGATGATTGATATGACTGTGTGTTTTTTCGAATTTTCTTGTTTGACAAGAAATTATGCATGAAATGATGCCTGTGATGCATGTAGGAATGCAACTGGGTAATTAGATATGCCCCGGTTAAGACATTTCGCTTTGAGGTATGATGCCAACAGTATGAATTTTTTTTATCATTGGGGCGATCTATGGAGATCAAATTTTAATGCCCCTGCTAGGTGGTTTTAGGAATATATTTGGATTATTCCGAGTCATTGAAAGGTTCAGACTTTTCAACATGCGATACTTCGTCCATGATTTATCAATGTTTTTGTTGGAAATGTGATGGAGCCTTGCCCCAGTATGGCTATACCATTAGTACATTTATGAGAGGTATGAATCAGTAGTTGAAAGGAACATAACCGTCTGCAATCAGTCCTACACCTTTATGAAAGACAAGAGTGAATCTTGGGGACTAAAGGATTCGTCCGCTTACTGTTTCAAAAGCAATTTTACCACTTTATTCAAACATGCATTTTATTTTCTCCAATAGTTTTTAAAAGTGATGTTTATCAAAAATAAAAGATTCTTTGCAAACAAACAGATAAAATAAAAAATGATTTGGACACACTTTGTTGAGAAACATTCTCTTTTATTGATTTGACCCTTAAATGGGTGATTGTACATAAAGACGCAATTCCTTAATGAGGTAATGGCAATGAGAATTAAGTTCTTATTGAGTTTCCACACTACTATGATCCTTATGTCTTTGATAGCCCGAGTGCTTTGCTTTTGAAAAGTGAGGTAGACTGATTCTTTGTCTTCGAGGGTATGTCAGATGTCCGTGAGTACAACTTTTTTGCCTTGGAGTTAATCCCTAACTTTTTCCTGGACCGCCCTTTCGAGTTTTCGATCCACCGGGATACCCATTTTTGCCTGAGTCGCCCTTTCGGGTTTTCAACTCAGCGGGTCACATTCTTTTATTTTTATCCCTAATTTTTGCCTAGATCGCTCTTTCGGGTTTTCGATCCACCGGGATAGCCATTTTTTTTCCTAAATCGCCCTTTCAGGTTTTCGATTTAGCGGCTTTTATTATTCCACTTTTTTTAGGCGAAGTACTTTTTAACAGCATCAGTATTGGTGGGAAGCGGCAACTCATCACCGTCCATAGTTGCTAGAATTAGAGCGCCTCCGGAAAAGGCTCTAACCACCACAAATGGACCTTCATAATTTGGCGTCCACTTCCCCCTGGAGTCTTTGTGAATGGGCAAGACTTTCTTCAGCACTAAATCTCCTTCTTGAAACACCCTGGGACGAACTTTCTTGTCGAATGCCTTTTTAAGACGCCTCTGATAGAGTTGACCATGACCTAACGCTTTCAAGTGTTTCTCCTCAATAAGGTTGAGCTCGTCGTACCTTGACTGAACCCATTCTGCTTCGTCTAACTTAGCCTCCATCAATACTCTCATCGATGGGATCTCCACCTCTATAGGGAGAACTGCTTCCATACCGTATACCAAGGAATAAGGAGTTGCCCCTGTTGAAGTTCGTATCGACGTGCGATAGCCATGTAACGCAAAAGGCAACATCTCGTGCCAATCCTTGTACGTAACAACCATCTTTTGGATGATTTTCTTGATATTTTTATTTGCAGCCTCAACAGCCCCATTCATCTTAGGTTGATAGGGTGATGAGTTGTGGTGCTCGATCTTGAATGTTGCGCATAACTCATCCATGGTCTTTTTGTTGAGATTGGACCCATTATCAGTGATGATTTTGATGGGAATACCATATCGACATATGATATTATTTTTCAAGAAACGGGCGACTACGTGCTTTGTGACATTCGCATAGGATGCGACTTCCACCCATTTGGTAAAATAATCTATGGCCACCAAGATAAATTTGTGTCCATTTGATGCTTTGGGTTCTATCATTCCAATCATGTCGATTCCCCACATAGAGAAAGGCCAAGGTGATGCTATGACATTCAGCGGGGGTATACGGTACATGTATTTTGTCAGCATAGATTTGGCACTTGTGGCATGCTCTGGTGTAATGGTAACAGTCAGCTTCCATCGTCAACCAGTAGTAACCTGCCCTTAGAATCTTCTTGGCCATGGCATGCCCATTGGCGTGCATACCGAAAGAACCTTCGTGTATGTCCCTCGTAAACTGATCTGCTTCGTGTTTGTCCACACACCTTAACAAAACCATGTCGTAGTTTTTCTTGTACAATACCTCTCCATTCAAGAGGAATTTTGATGCCAATCTCCGGAGGGTCCTTTTGTCAAGGTTGGAAGCCTCTGCCGGATACTCCCTCTTCTTCAGATACTGTTTGATATCAAAGAACCAGGGTTTACCATCTAGCTCTTCTGCTGTTGTCAGGCAATGAGCAGATATGAGGCTGATGGTTGGGCCATATTAATTTGTACATGGAGGCCAGAGTTGCTAAGGCATCTGCCATTTGATTCTCTTCTCGAGCAATATGAGAGAAAGTGATTTCTTCAAACTTTGGGAGTAGCTTCAGCACATAATCCCGGTATGGAATTAAGTTAGCATGTCTTGTTTCCCAATCGCCTCTGATCTGATGTATGACTAAAGCGGAGTCCCTGAATACTTCTAGTATCTTGATCTTCAACTCAATAGCTTCTTCCAACCCTAGTATGCAAGCTTCATACTCAGCCATGTTGTTTGTGCAGGTAAAATAGAGCTTTGTGGTGAATGGTAGATGGAAATTCTTGGGAGACATCAACACTGCCCCAATTCCATGGCCTATTTCATTTGAGGCACCATCAAACATGAGCGTCCAACCTGCTCTTGGCTTGAGGCTTTCCTCTAGTTCGGAGTCTTCAACATCCTTAACAACCATGATGTCCTCATCTGGAAAGTCAAATTTCAAAGATTGGTAATCCTCCAGTGGTTGGTGAGCAAGATGGTCTGCTAGTACGCTTCCCTTGATCGCTTTTTGTGCAACATATTGGATATCATATTCTGACAACAACATCTGCCATCGAGCAATCCTACCAGTGAGAGTTGGTTTCTCGAATATGTACTTGATAGGATCCATTTTAGATACCAGCCAAGTTGTGTGAGTTAGCATGTACTGCCTGAGACGCTTAGCAGCCCATGCGAGTGCACAATAAGTCTTCTCGAGTAATGAATATCTGGTCTCACAATCATTAAATTTCTAGCTCAGATAGTAGATGGCATGCTCTTTTCTACCAGACTCATCTTGTTGTCCCAATACACAACCCATGGATTCATCGAGCACGGTTAGATACATGATGAGAGGTTTTCCTTCGGCAGGGGGCAGTAGAGTCAGTGGCTCTTGTAAGTATTCCTTGATTTTATCAAAGGCTATCTGACAGTCCTCATTCCACTCCACGCCTTGATTCTTCCTCAGAAGCTTGAATATTGGTTTGCATGTTGCAGTAAGGTGAGAGATAAACCTGTCGATGTAATTTAGTCTTCCCAAGAAACCACAAACCTCTTTCTCAGACTTTGGTGCAGGCATGTTTTGAATGGCTCGAACCTTGTCAGGATCTACTTCAATTCCCTTTTGGCTTACAATAAAGCCTAAAAGCTTTCCAGATCGAACCCCAAATGTGCATTTATTAGGATTAAGTCTCAACCTAAACTTCCTCAAACGTGTGAATAGTTTCTCCAGGTTGGTGATGTGCTCTTCTTCTGTCTGGGATTTGGCAATCATGTCATCGACATACACCTCAATCTCTTCATGAATCATGTCGTGAAAGAGAGTCACCATGGCACGTTGATATGTTTCCCCAGCGTTTTTTAAACCAAACGACATTGCTTTATAACAAAAGGTGCCCCAAGAAGTAATGAACATGGTCTTCTCCATGTCTTTGGGATCCATCTTAATTTGGTTGTATCTTGAGAAACCATCCATGAAGGAAAACACGGAGAACTGAGTTGTGTTATCCACTAGTACATAAATGTGAGGTAATGGGAAATCGTCTTTGGGACTAGCTCTGTTTAAGTCTCGATAGTCTATGCACATGCGGACTTTTCCATCTTTCTTCGGCACCGGTACAATGTTGGCAACCCATTGTGGGTATTTAGCGACTTCCAGGAAACCAGCGTCAAACTGCTTTCTCACCTCTTCTCTGATCTTGAGAGCCATATCTGGTCGAGTTCTTCTTAGCTTTTGTTTGACAGCAGGGAATTCTTCTTTAAGAGGAAGCTTGTGGGTCACGATGTCAGTGTCTAATCCGGGCATGTCTTGGTATGACCAAGCAAACACGTCGTCATATTCGTGGAGGAGCTCTATCAGTCTTGTCTTCACTATATCTTGAAGTGTTGCGCCTACCCTTACTTCTCTCTTATCTTCTTCTGTTCCCAGATTGATAACTTCAACATCTTCCTGGTGTGGTTGAATAACCTTTTCTTCTTGTCTGAGTAATCTGGCCAACTCTTCAGGGAGTTCGCAATCTTCCCCCACTTCGTCTTCAGCTTGGTAGATTGGACAATCAAAGTCATATTGGACCATAGTAGTGTCGTTATCAATGGTCTCGGTGGTGTTTCTGCATGTTACGATTTATGCAGTTTATTTAGAAAGTGCGTGCATAAAAATTGATTGACATTCTTGTAAATAGATCAAAACGAAAGAAAAGGAACAAAAATTTGAATGCAAAACGTCATTTCATTAATGATAAAAACTCTTGAAAAAGATAAAGGAGGCCCTACAACATGCCACTGTGCCTTGGGCAGAGCACAGGGTTTTGTCTAAAAATGATAAAATTACTTTTGAAATATTTGGGGAACTTCCACAACCTTCCAGTTGGTTAGTTCTTCATTAGGTGCGGCTTGACGCATCCAGCTGGACACCCCCTCCTTGCGGTCTTCTTCACTGATCATTGCCACTTGCTTGCCAAAGATGTGGCCAGCGCTGGTGAACATTTTCTCCACAAAAGGAATCTTCTCTTTGTCAGATTGGTTACCAACTTTGTGTGATGATGCGTCATACCCCAAACCAAACTTGTCTCGTTTCTCTTTCAATTCCACCACTTTGCCACAATCTTGTGCATCTTCACTCTCCATAACAGCTTTAGTTCCTTGCCATGAGGCCATGGATGGTCCGGATTTCAGGACCTCCAAGGTCTGTTGAGCGGCCATCATGTTTACCACTTCCAGGGATTGGAATGGTGTCTCAGTGATTTCGCCATCCATCTCGATATATCGAAAAGATGTTAAGTGACTGACCAAGATATCTTCTTCTCCTCCAACCACAATCATTTTGTCATTTGTAATTATAATACCTCAAAATTTGCCCCCCTCATTCATGCATTCATTTTTAGGTCATTTAACATTTCATATCGCATTTCATCATGTCAATCGGAATTAGATCCAAGAAGCTTGAATATCATCCAAGACACTTTGTGGGTCCTATCTGGATGATCAAGCAACACAAGGGAATGGCTTGAGATACTTCCAACATGTTCAAATGGGGTCTATTCATCAGTCAAAACGTTAATCTTGAAGGAGCAAAAGTTTGTTCATGAGCTGTCATGCTCGCTAGGCGAGCAGAATGGGTCGCCTAGCGAGTCCCAAGAAAAGCCACCAGAATCACCTACGCTTAGAAGAATTTCTTGAACTGTCATGCTCGCTAGGCGAAGCCCACGCGTTTTGAAAATAAAAAAAATAAAAATAAAAATAAAAATAAAAAATAAATAAATAAATAAATAAAATATAACAGAAAAATCTTGGACTTGGACCTCTCTCATTTGAGCCCACAAAGCCACGAAAATCAGGTTATAAATTCTAGACTTTCATCTCCCAAAAAACCCTGAAAAATATAGTGAGAGAAGAGCTAACAGAGTTCAGAGCAGCCTCTAGAGACTGAAGGGAACTCATCTGCAAAGAACCAATTCCCTCTCATATAAACCCTAAGATTGTTCTGCAAAGCCAACAGTGCAATTCAATTTCAATCGATCCTCCCCAATCAGGACTCCTGAAAGGATAGCTTGCTTGGCATTCCACTTTATTTGTGGGATACCATTTGGAGATTTATTCCGATTACCTGTATTGACTTGCTTTCTTTGATGGTGCCAGCTCGAGAGATCTCTGGGTTTCTTATTTCTTTAGCTATTATTACTTCGGATCTTTATCTGTGTGGTAGACCTCTTGATCCCTTTATCTTTCCTGCATTTTACCGCTTTCTTAGGTGGAAGACCTCGATAGAAGGTAATGTTTTCTTTTGTTTGTTTACTTTTGTGCCCAAAGACCTCCAAAAGGAGGCACCAGTGCTAAAGACCTCCACGAAGAGGCAATTGACGGATAAAAGGGATTAGTAATCAATCCCCCGTTATTCAGTGTGTCGTTCTTTATGCTCGCACTACGTGCTGATGCTTCAGAACAAAAGCCCAAGATCTTTTGTCCGGTCAGTCAGTGGAGAGGGTTCCACCTTTCTGTATTCCCACTTTTTGTCCTGAGCTCACCCTATCCAGGGTTAAGAGCTATGAGGTCTTATCCTCATTACCCTTTTGATCTGCTCACCCTGACGTTCAATGTCAGTGGTTAAGAGCCCATTTGATTACCTATTCCATGGCTTGTTTGGCGAGGTTGATATGACCCCTCTTGAGTAAAGCCCTACCCATGTAGGTTTGAGCCCCCTTGGTGGCATTTTACTTTATGCATGTTTGTTTTGTATGGTGTGACCGTCTCCCCATAGGATTGCTAGGCTTCGTATAGTCTCTCATTTGCATATCAATTAAGGTAGCACTGTTCCTTCGTCTAGGACTTCCTTTTTTGCATGAGCATTCCTAAAACCCAAACAAACTCATTGATTTTTCTTCTCCTAAGAACACATTAACTCCTTCTACTACAGGCGAGTAAGTCTCCAAAGGTGGAGCATCCGGTAGATTGCGTAGTAACGTCGTTTATTTAAAAAACACAACCCTTAACCCGTAGTTAGCTGAACTACGGTTTGCTCTGATTCTCATTCCAGATGAGATACGTAGGCATAAGAGGCGATGTCTTAGTGAGCACACTCCTCTTTAGCCCATAGGCAGCCGAGCTACGAAGACTCTAATTCTCATATCCAGATGAGATACGTATGCAGTGGATGCGATATCCGCGCGAGTCATTTTATTTTGACCCCCTCTTTTAGCAAATAGTACATTAGATAAACCCACACCCTTTAGACAAGAACAACAAAAGTGGATCCCGTAGAGTACTACGGATGCGTAGGGGTGCTAATACCTTCCCTTCGCATAATCGACTCCCGAACCCAAGATTTGGTTGCGAGACCTTGTCTTTTCCTTTCCCTTTTCCAGGTTTACTTCGAGCGTTTCCTTTCCCTCCTTTGGGATAAATAACGTACGGTGGTGACTCTTCTGTCATTTCTTTCTCGCCGGTTGTTTTTTCCCATCTTCTTTTTCAGGTTGCGACAGCTGGCGACTCTGCTGGGGACCCGGTTTCCCTAAGAGAGTCCCTCCTAGCTTTTGTAGTTTTCTTGTTTGTTGGGTGTTCATTCTTTTGTACAGTTATTTATTTTTCAGCATTTACCTGCTTTATTGCATTGTGTACATATCATGGTTGTGTCTGTTGGCTCGGTTGGTTTGTTTGTTTGTTGGGATGGGATGTTCTATGAGAGATAAGCCCATTACCCAGGCTTGAGTGTACACACAGGTTTTAGAGTGGATAGTCATGAGGCTTGCGTGGCGTGTTGCTACGTTAAGTCGTTCATGAAGACCCACATCCAGACGAGGTTTCTTTTGGATATATTTTGTCCTATGGGTGTTCCATAACGGCATGATGTTCCTCTAGAAATCCTCGACTCTGGTGACCATTTCCCGAGAACTCAGTCGAGGCCTCTCCTCCGAGACGCGTTTATGTTAGCTCTGGTGGGCGCATTCTCGCCGATCAATCCGAGGACCCCGAGACTGGGAACTTGCTATTAGGATACCCTGTTGAGGGGAGTCAGTGGAGGTATTTTGTCTCATAATAATGGCAAACCTTCAGTGGTAAACGTATTATTCTAGACTGAAGGGCCGAAGCTGACGAACTTCTGTTCTTAGAACCTACCAGTGAGGGGCGGGCTAAATTCGGGAAACCTTAACCTCCAACCAACCCGGTTTTCTGGAGCAGAGTTCTGATCTTGTATTATATTCTTCAGTGGGTTTCTCTTCAGACAGTGCAACCTGACAGATGTTCAAGCAGATACATATCACTGCATTCCCATGTCACTGCATTGCATCACATCATTTAACACATGGTTATCTATTCCTAGGGGTTTATATCTTCTTCTTGATTCTAGTCGGGGTTTTCTTCTTACACTGTTTATCAAATGTGAGACTGGAATCAAGGGGGTAGAATACCTTTTGGAATTGATAAACATGTCATTGCATTTGCATATCCATCTGCATGTCTTGCATATCAGGTACCGCCGCAGTGTTCTCAGTTTGTTTGATGTTCTACTAGCAAGATAGCTGACTCAGGCATTCACCGGTACGGTACCCGCAGAAACCACCAGAGAGCAATGGAAAGCCTACAAGCAGAGCTCGCCGAGATGAAGATCCGCATGAACCAATTCATGGATGTGGTTCAAGGGGTGGCTCAGGGACAACAAGAGCTCAGGCAGATGATGCAGAGGAATCCCGCCACTACTCAACCAAAGACATTGACAGATCCTCTAGCTGGAGAGGTTAACGGACCCAGTGGACCGGGGCCTACCCCGATCCTACTTGTCAACTCCGGTCAACAACCCGTCCATGATGACTAGGAGGATCAGTTCCCCTTGCTTCAGGAAGACTTTGGAATGAGTCATGGTATGGACCCTATGTTTCGAAGACTGGAAGAGAGGTTGAAGGCAGTGGAAGGACAAAGTCCTTTGGGAGTAGACGTTGCTGACTTGGGATTGGTCCCAGGCGTGAGGGTGCCACCGAAATTCAAGGTCCCGATATTTGATAAATACAGTGGCAACTCTTGCCTGAAGACCCATGTGCAAGCCTACTTTCGTAAAATGGTTGCATACTCTGACGATGAAAAGTTGCTTATGTACATTTTCCAGGATAGCCTAGCTGGGGCATCCCTGGAATGGTATATGAGGCTGGACAGAGCCCACATCCGCTGCTAGAGGGATTTGGCTGAGGCTTTCGTGAAGCAGTATCAGTATAATGCAGACATGGCTCCGGGCAGAACTCAACTTCAGAATCTGTCTCTTAAAGGCAATGAGTGCTTCAGGGAATACGCTCAACGCTGGAGGGAGACAGCTTCCCGTGTTCAACCTCCTATGTTGGAGAAGGAAATGGCTAACATGTTCATGAACACTCTGCCCGGACCTTACTTGGAGCGCCTGGTGGGTTGCAATGCCTCTAACTTTGTTGATGTAGTCTCTACCGGAGAGAGGGTGGAGAATTACCTGAAGACATACAAGACCCAGAGTGGAGGTGGATCTTCATCAGGGGTGAAGAAGCCGTTCATTCAGGGTTAGAAGAGGAGAGAAGGGGATGCAAGTGCCATATCTTCTTATCAGAACAGGGATAACCGGAGGAATAACTTTCAGAACTATCATCAGCAACCGTATGTTGCGGCTGTGACCATTCCAGCTGTAACACCACTACAACAACAACAACCATAACGTCAGCAAACTCAGTACCAACAACAACAACCGGGTAACAGACCCGCCTATCAACAGAGGCAAAGGATGATGGACCGGCGTTTCGACACTCTTCCAATGTCGTACGCTCAGCTACTTTCTAGTCTTCAACAACTACAACTTGTGCAGTTACGCACTCTGGCTCCTCCCGTTGGTAGACTTCCGATGGGTTACGACGCCTACGCTAGGTGTAGCTTCCACTCTGGGGCACCTGGCCACAATATTGAGAACTGCAAAGCTTTTAAGCACGTAGTTCAGGACCTCATAGATTCAAAGGCCATCGACCTTGCACCGGCTCCAAATGTCGTCAACAATCCCATGCCCCAACATGGTGGTGCAAATGTTAATATGATGGAAGGGGAAGCCAGATCCGTCAAGGATGTGTTGAAGTTGAAGACTCCGTTATCGGATATCAAGGGCTACTTGTTGAAGGCCGATGTTTTCCCCGATTGTGGGAAGGGTTGTATGGATTGTGCTATTCAGAGTGGAGGTTGTTCGAAGCTACAACAAGGTATCCAGGCCTTGCTCGACAAAGGTATCCTCCAGGTTGAAAATTTATCTGTGGAAGGGGTTGAGGAAGAAGTGTTTGAAGATGATACCGATGAATTCGCAGATGTTGTTCCTACTGATTCTGAAATCCATGATGATGTATTTAATTTTTCCAATGTGGTTGATTTTGATGTAATTGAACTTGATTCCGATGTTTCGAATGTGTGTATTTCAACGCCTCAGACTCGTCAGGGGCCGATTGCTTTCTCTAGTGAGGGCGTCATCCAATATGGCCAAGTCTCTGCGGTCAATGATGAAGATGGGGATAGTGATTGCGACATCGATAACTGGGTGCGTCCGAGGATCCCGGGTGAAGTGATCAACAATTGGTCTTCTGAGGAGATTGTCCAAGTCACTTTTCTGGAGGAGTAATTTTTCTTGTTTATTCATGCATATCCAAGTCTTACGTTCCGCCCAGGGCGTAATGACTCATTGTAGGGCTCATCTATGTGGATACCTACATCTTTTATCATAAATAAAGGACGTCTTTTTGCATTCAAATATTTTGTTCACTGTCTTTCTATTTTTGCAGTTTTCAAAAATAAAAAAAAAGTACATATTTGGCAATGTTTTGTTTAGTTGTCACTTCTTGTTCACACTCATAAGCACATACCATCACTCATTCAGATGCACATCACCGGATCCTATTGATAATGATTCTGCTATGGCTCGCTTTGACTTTGAAAATCCAATCTTTTAAGTTGAAGAAGAGGGTGATGAAGACTGTGAACTCCCTGAAGAACTTACCAGGTTATTAAAACAGGAGGAAAAGGTCATTCAACCGCATCAAGAGTCTGTTGAAGTGATTAATCTCGGCACTGAGGACGCCAAGAGAGAAATCAAGATAGGGGTTGCTTTGGAAGATAATGTGAAGAAAGGGCTGATTGAATTGCTGCAAGAATATGTTGACATCTTCGCTTAGTCTTATCAGGACATGCCAGGGCTTGACACAGATATTGTGGTACACCGTTTGCCTCTCAAAGAAGGTTATCCTCCGGTCAAGCAGAAGCTCAGAAGAACAAGACCAGAGATGGATGTCAAGATAAAGGAAGAAGTGCAAAAACAGTTGGATGCAGGATTTCTAGCAGTCACAAATTATCCGCCATGGGTTGCAAATATCGTTCCAGTACCTAAGAAGGATGGAAAGGTACGGATGTGTGTTGACTACCGGGATCTGAACAGAGCTAGTCCTAAAGATGATTTCCCATTACCTCACATCGATGTTTTGGTGGATAACACAGCTCAGTTCTCGGTATTCTCCTTCATGGATGGCTTTTCTGGCTATAATCAAATTAAGATGGCACCAGAAGACATGGAGAAGACAACATTCATAACCCCATGGGGCACCTTCTGCTACAAGGTGATGCCGTTTGGTCTGAAAAATACCGGAGCAACATATCAACGAGCGATGGTGACTCTTTTCCATGATATGATTCATCATGAAATCGAGGTTTATGTTGATTTCCAAATCTCAGACGGAAGAAGAACATTTGGTGAATTTGCAGAAATTGTTTGAGCGTTTGAGAAAATTCAAGCTGAGGCTTAATCCAAACAAGTGTACTTTTGGGGTGAGATCTGGAAAACTGCTAGGTTTTATTGTTAGTGAAAAAGGGATTGAGGTGGATCCGGCCAAAGTGAAAGCGATACAGGAAATGCCTGAGCCAAGAACAGAGAAACAAGTCCGTGGTTTCTTAGGGAGGTTGAACTACATTGCAAGGTTCATCTCTCACCTAACAGCCACGTGCAAGCCAATATTCAAATTGTTGAGAAAATATCAGGCTATCAGGTGGAATGATGATTGCTAAAGGGCTTTCGAGAAGATAAAAGAGTATTTGCATAATCCTCCTATCCTTATGCCTCCGGTCCCAGGGAGACCGCTGATTATGTATTTGACAATACTAGACAATTCCATGGGTTGTGTTCTCGGTCAACATGACGAGACAGGTAGGAAAGAGCATGCCATCTACTACCTGAGTAAAAAATTCACAGACTGCGAGTCGAGATACTCAATGCTTGAAAAGACATGTTGTGCACTTGCATGGGCTGCTAAGCGATTGAGACAATACATGTTGTCTCACACAACCTTATTGATCTCCAAGATGGATCCAGTCAAATAGATATTCGAGAAACCAGCTCTCACCGGAAGGGTTGCTCGTTGGAAAATGGTACTAACAGAGTACGACATCCAGTACACATCCCAGAAAGCCATCAAAGGGAGTATTCTGTCAGACTATCTTGCTCAGCAGCCGATTGATGATTATGAGCCGATGAAGTTTGATTTTCCAGATGAAGACATCATGTTCCTCAAGATGAAAGACTGTGAAGAGCCAGTTGTTGAGGAGGGACCTGATCCAGACGAAAGGTGGACTTTGTTGTTTGATGGGGCTGTCAATGCCAGAGGAAGTGGAATTGGCGCTATCATTACTACTCCGAAAGGTGCCCACATGCTTTTCACCGCTCGTCTGACTTTCGAGTGCACCAATAATGAAGCTGAGTATGAAGCCTGTATCTTGGGTATTGAGCAAGGCATTGGTTTGAGAATCAAGACTCTGGACATCTTCGGAGATTCAGCTCTAGTGATCAATCAAGTGAATGGTGATTGGAACACCCTCCAGCCCAATCTGGTCCCTTACAGAGATTACACGAGAAGACTATTGACTTTCTTCACAACAGTAAAGCTGTATCACATACCTCGTGATGAGAACCAGATGGAAGATGCTCTTGCCACTCCATCCTCCATGATCGACGTGATTCGGTGGAACCACGCTCCCAGGATCGATGTGATACGCCTCGATAGGGTCGCGTATGTGTTTGTTGCTGAACTGGTAGTTGACGACAAGCCCTGGTATCACGACATCAAGTGCTTTCTGAAGAATCAAGAGTACCCTGCAGGGGCATCCAACAATGATAGAAAGACTTTGAGAAGATTGGCAGGCAGTTTCTTCTTGAACAAAGACGATGTGTTGTATAAGAGGAACTTCGACATAGTTTTGCTCAGATGCGTGGATAGACACGAAGCAGACATGTTAATGCAGGAAGTTCATGAAGGCTCCTTCGGTACTCATGCCGGCGGACATGAAATGGCTAAGAAATTGTTGAGAGCAGGATATTACTGGATGACCATGGAATCTGATTGTTTCAAATATGCTCGGAAGTGTCATAAATGACAGATTTATGCTGATAAGGTACATGTGCCGCCAAATCCTTTGAATGTGATGTCTTCGCCGTGGCCTTTTGCTATGTGGGGCATCGATATGATTGGAAAGATTGAGCCGACCGCCTCCAATGGGCATCGCTTCATCCTTGTTGCCATCGACAATTTCACCAAGTGGGTCGAAGCAGCATCGTTCGCGAATGTCACCAGACATGTGGTTGCCCGTTTCATCAAGAAAGAAATCATTTGTCGTTATGGGACTCCCAAAAGAATCATTACTAATAATGGTTCTAATCTCAACAACAAAATGATGAAGGAGTTGTGCCAGAACTTCAACATTCGGCATCACAATTCTTCCCCTTACCGCCCTAAGATGAACGGTGTTGTTGAGGCGGCAAATAAGAACATAAAGAAGATTGTGCAGAAGATGGTCGTTACATACAGAGATTGGCATGAGATGCTACCCTTCGCCTTGCATGGGTACCGTACTTCAGTACGTACATCGACCGGGGCAACCCCTTACTCCCTAGTGTATGGTATGGAAGCAATCCTACCTGTTGAAGTGGAGATTCCTTCTCTAAGAGTCCTGTTGGATGTCAAGTTAGACGAAGCTGAATGGATTCGGACAAGGTTCAATGAGTTGAGTCTTATCGAAGAGAAGCGAATGGCAGCCATTTGTCATGGGCAGTTGTATCAGAGTCGGATGAAGAGAGCCTTTGATCAGAAAGTGCGTCCTCGATGCTTCCAGGTCGGAGATTTGGTGTTGAAAAGGATCCTTCCTCCTCAGACAGATCACAGGGGCAAGTGGACTCCTAACTATGATGGATCGTATATTGTCACCAAGGTTTTTGATGGTGGGGCCTTAATGCTTGCAACTATGGATGGTGAAAACTTCACTTCCCCTGTGAACTCAGACGCAGTTAAAAAATACTTCGCATAAAATAGACCCACTGGACAGTAAAAAGAATAGTCCAGGCAAAAATGGGCATCCCGACGAACCAAGAAAATGAAAAGGTTCGGGAAAAAATTAGGGATTAAAAATGAAAAGATCGTACACCCGGTAAGTTGAAAACCTGAAAATGCAACTTAGGCAAAAATGGGTATCCCTGTGGATTGAAAACCCGAAAAGGGCGATCCATGCAAAAGTTAGGGATTAAACGAATGACTGCGTTCTGAGTAGTTCTGAATCTCATCTCGTATCAATGACTGGAAACTTTTGAGGGATAGGAAACAATCCAATCACTCTTTTCAGAAAGCTGATCATCTGGAGGATCTTGAAGACGAGCAAGTCATAGCAGAATTGGAACCCAATAGAATCCATTTCACATTGCCATTAGATTAATTTCTGTTTTTATCTTTTGTGCGATTACCTCTTTCCAGGGATTGCTTCCTGATGTAAATGCCTATTCAGAGGCCATTCAATCAATAAAATCATGTTATTCAGTATATCTCTATTTTCATTTTCATTTTACTGTTTTGTTTGCAAAAATGACGTCCGAATTTTTGATAAATATTGCATCATGAAACATAAGAGCTTTACAGGTATATGCTTAATAAACATTTAAAATTGTTGTAAGTGTTAAGTGCTTTAGATCGTCTATTCAGAACAGGTACCCTCGGGGCATTTCCTTAAGGTTCCCAGCCGATGATCGCGAATGTTTTCCCCCAACAGTCGAAGTTGGTATCTTATCCCTGCAGAGCTGATCAGAGCATTGGATTCTTCGATCCCCAACAGGCTCTCACTGCTGTACCTCCCCTAAGCGGTTGTTTCAGAATATACCCTCCCCAGTAGAGTTGACAGTGCCAGACTATATATCCCCAGCGGAGTTGACAGTGCAAGAATGTATCTTCCTAGCAGAAGCGACTGCTCCTCAGGGTTCGATGCCAGATCGATGATCTCGACGCCAGATCCATGGTCTTTTTCCTTGAAGCAGAATCTCAGTACCGT